>NC_086450.1:372547550-372854217 GCF_028390025.1 Pseudophryne corroboree | reverse complement strand
GTAATCAAAATAATTCTCCCAAGCTCCTGTTTACTCTTATGGGAGCACCTCCACGGAACAACTATACCCATTGTGGACAGATTGTTTAACCATTGGAGATAAGTTACCCTTAGTACAATTTTTGATTTCGGTACCATATCAGTGCTCGGGTTGTTTTCCCCTTCCCTTCCCTTGGGGGTAAATTTACTAAAGCTTCTAAAACAGAGAATTGGTGATGTTGCCCAGTGCAACCAATCAGATGCTGTCTATGGTTTTCTAAAAAGCAATACAGAAATGAGAGCCAGCATCTAATTGGTTGCTATGGGCAACATTGCCAATTCTCTGTTTTAGAGCTTTATTGAATGTACCCCTTGGTTTCAATTTTATAGAATGTACTAGATAAATGATAGGTAGAATCTTGTGCAGATGTGTGCTTAGTTAGAATGTGCGGAAGCTGTATGCTGTGTGCCAAGCACTGCACAACATGATGTAAAGCACTGCGGATTATGTGTGTGCTATATAAATAACTGGTAATAAATAAATAAATAAATGAATGATGTAAGGGCCAATGATTGCTTCACCTGCATGCCCCTGCTGGTCGTCGAGCCTACTGTACCTGCTTGATCCCAATGCTTTGCGCAGTGTCGCACTGGGGCATGTAGGGCCCACCGGAGGAATGCAGTGGTAGGGGCCCATGTTTAGGGGTGTGGCCAGTTTGCAGAGGGGGTGTGGCCTGCCACCCCATTGGTCTGACTAATCATTAGAGAGTGCAACATCTGGGCCCCTTCATAAATATATACAGTAAATTCAGCTGCTGCATGCATGATAATGTACCAGATTAATAACTGTAATGCACTGTAGAAAATACACCATAGTCCAGTATAAGGTAACATATGTATTATGTATAATTCAAGTGCACAGTCTGGAACCTGATCCTTAGAGCAGGAGGTGGGCCCACCGGTGGTTTCCCCTGTACCCCTCTGGGCCAGTCCAAGCCTGGCCTTGCGATATTCACACAGTTTGCTCTCATCACTTTCCAGTTGAAATACCATCTGAGCAAAGTAATCTTTTCAACAAGCTCTCAGATAAAAACCAGTCCATGAGTATTATTAGTTTTTGAACAAGTCTCTGCTTTATTTAAGAAGAACAGGGCCAGATTTACTTCGTTTTGCCTACAGTGCCGCTTTTCTAAAACACAGAAATTGCTGCACCATATGATGAACACCTGTCTGAAAGCAACAGGCGCTTCTAGCTCAATAGCATTGTGTCTGTGCTGAATTGCTGTGTTTTTATACTTAGTCACTGAATACTCCAGCTTGCTTTAATTATAACTATTTTTGTAGTATCACATATGCATCTCTATTAATGTGATTCTGTTATAGTGCCATCTGCGAGAGCCTGAATGCTGTGACAACTGTTACTTTCAATCCAAATTTCATTTAGAGGATATTTAAAACATCTGTCTTGTACAAGTTTGATTTCAGTGACTCAGAGCAATTTATCTGTTACGTCTATTAGCATCTCAGAATGTTGTACTTTTTCATATTTTTAACATGGCACTTTAGTTTCATGTCGCTTTGTTTTTAGTCTTCTTTGTGTTATTGTATGTTAAATGATATATTGCACTCACCTAGGGGGAAACATGGTTATGTGTCAGATAGATTTCCATACTGAAAAATCTATTGAGTGCATTGCATCAAAATTCAATGTTCTCATGTTATGTGAGTTTATTATAGTACACCAACTCCTGCACAACCGCAAAGGATGAGATACACAGAAAAGATAGCAGCTTGGCTTAGTGACCCCCCCCCCCCCCCACCTCCCCCTGAACACACACACACACACACACACACACACACACACTCACATGCACGCACGCACGCACGCACGCATGCAAACACACACTCACACACACACCAACATTTGCCATGAATCCCCATTTGGTGCATATCACGGTGCATTTGCAGAAGAGCCAACACTTTGCCTTCTTCACTCCCCTGTACCCTGACACTTTTCCTAATGCAAGTGTGAGGGAATGGGCAAGTTTGGGTCATTGTAAGTGTTGGTGGCATTGCAGAGTGTATGTACTGTATACACCAGCTGAAGCCTTGAGACAACAGACAGCTCAGGATTAACCAATGTGGTAGTTTATTTAGTAGCAGCGTGAATGTACATCTATACTCACAGTTATGCATAAACAGGGTTAGGTTCGGGTGACCGGCATTTGGGATGCCGGCAGTCACCATGCCGACCCCAGGATCCCGGTCTCCAGATTGCCGGTCGGGGAGGGGGGGGGGCGAGCGCTACGAAGCCCCTTGTGGGCTCGGTGGCTCGCTGCACTCTTCACAGGTTCTATTTCCACTCTATGGGTGTCGTGGACATCCATGGGTGGGAATAGTCCCTGTTACTCGGCATGCTGACTGTTGGGCTGTGCAACATCAGAGTTTGGTATAGTGACTGGTGGTCTCCTGACCCTTGGTCACATGACTACATCCCGCATAAACAGGCTTGTCGCATGGAGTGGAGTATACAGTTCACTAGCCGGTGACTGTATGTGGGTAGCAGTGCAGGATGCCCGCTGTACCTGCATCTCTAGCAGAGTGGATCAGTGACAATCCCAGGGTCTCTGAGGACATGAGTGCAAGACATCCGTCTCCGACTGTGGCACTCTAACACAGTGACAAGATGGCACAACGCATGCATAGAACTACAGACGTTGGCCATCTTGGAAGAGGATTGAAGCCTCCCTGGAGTAGCTAATATGGGGTATGCGCAGTAGCAATCTCCGGCTTCAACAGTAATGGCACCTAACAACCTGCCACCGCCAGTAAAAAATAATTTTGGTGCAGGCGTACTGGTGGTACTCCCATTTAGCACAACACTCTCCTGCCATGCTTACTGAGCTCACAGTGCTTTGTTGGCCCTGGCCAAAACCATTTACTTTTCGTAAAACTTACAACACAGAGTTTGTAGCTAAATTGCTGCAAATATTTAGGGTGCATTAGTGCATTTCACAAATTTCCAGGGTATTCTAAGATGATCTAGAACATGTTTAATTGTTGTACATTGTGGCAAATTCTAATTGTTAGATGTGACATAACGATTAAATTAATTATGAAAGGTGTTTTAAAGTATACTGTAGTTTTACTTAGTCTAGGTGCAGCAAAAGAGAAATAGGTGGGGAGTTCAATAGCAGAGTGTCTTCTACAGAGTGAACTGGGTCAGATCGGAGGGACAAAGCAGATACTCCTTACCTCACTGCTGACTGACCTGAATGTGGCTTAAATACCAGCAAGAAGAAAGATTTCTTTCATCCTCCTTCCTTACATAGCTCTTATATTCCTTTTAATCCAGTTGTGCCAGGAAACTAATGTTTGTTTTTATAAATGGGATATTTTTGGAGACTTGGGGTCAAAGTATTAGAAAATTACAAAGTTAATGGTGAAGTACAAACAGACTAGTTAGAGGTTCTCAAGGAAATGACATCTTTGTCCTCACTGCTCCTGGGACTCTCTATGTTTTTATTAGGCTAACACAGTTATTCTAAGCATAAAATTTGCTCCAATAACTGGGGGAATAAAGCACTTTAAACATTAATGTCTGTAAGATTTTGTCTGTGCCACGTCCTGCGTTATTCCTTTATGGCATTAGAAAAATAGAGAGTTTTCCTATTCCCCAGCCCTAGTCCTTTAGTAACTATCAATCTATCTAAATGAAATAAAACATAAGTATTTATAGCGGGAAATGCTACTGCAAGTATTTTTATAACATATGCCCTCGCTCCAAACTGAATCATAGATGCACGCAAAGACACAGAGACAATGTAGGCAGTACATTACACCGAGTTCCCATGTCAATAATAAAAGAAAAATCAGCTTCTCCTCCAGTCGCTCGTCTTCCAGACACATAATAATTCTAACATTTCCACCTCATCTCGCTGGTGCTGTCCCTTTCTATTACTTGTCTTTTCCTGGTTTCCTTTTGATACATATATAAACTGTAAGGGTTGTGCCTGAACATAGCAACTTTATTTCCAAGAAATATAATTCTAGGGACTGTTTATGAACTATGGAGAGGAAAAAAAAAAAAGTCAGTAGTCATAACTCTCGAGTATGCTAGAGCAGTGGTTCTCAAACTGTGTACCGTGGCACCCTGGAGTGCCCCGGGACACTTGCAGGTGTGCCCTGGGTTGGTGGACCAGGACAGATTAAAATAATTTATGGTTGATGGAATAGGTAAACCAGTGCTGGTGACTGCCAATCATAAACTACTGTATGTGGACAAACAGAAGCAAATCTTGTCCCTCATCAGACAATTAAACCTGAGGATGACACATAAACACAATTTACTTAATTTAATATTTCTTTCTACATTTCTCAATAAGAAACTTTTGACCTAGGGGTGCCAAGAAAAAAATTCTGATACTCCAGGGTGCCATGATTCAAATAAGTTTGAGAACCACTGTACTAGATTATGAGAGGTGAAGCGCTGCCTCCCCTGACTGCACGTCACTGCAATTTTTTGGGAAATACAATATACCACTAGGGACTGTTGATGAACTATGGAGATGAATATAAAAAAATCTGAATTTTTGTCTGTCTGTCTGTCTGTCTATGTCGTTCCGGCATCATGCAAAATGGACTGTACTAATATGGATTGACTAATGTAGCTTAGTGACCTATAAAGAAACTGAGGTATATATGATCTCGATTTGACATCAGGGAGAGGAGCAATAAAGGAAAACCAGATGCTTGACACTTAGCGCATGCAGTGTGCTGGCTCCTCAAATCCAAAAATATCTCCTACTCTGCAGAACATTGGTGCAACTCTGGGGAAGCTGTAAAATAACCTAGTACCAACCCTGGGCATACAGTATGTGTACACATTGGTCTTTTTATACACTGGATAGTGTATTTAGTACAATATAAATAATTAACACTATATATGGTCTATAGTATAGACTTTATCAAACATATTTAGCTAATACAAATAAGTGGTTAGTAAAAGTTTAAACATCCCAAAATAAATAAATAAATAAATAAATAAATAAATACACAAACATAACAGAACTAGTAGAGACAGAACTGTACTTTCTAAGTATACATTATCCAGTGATGCAAGTAGAAAAAAAATCTTAGTGGTACTGTGTGGACCACATGCCACATGGGGTGTGGCCAATGAAAATGGTGGTGTGATACACATATGCCCCCAATAGTGCCGTGCCAGATACACATATGCCCCCAATAGTGCTGGATACACATACTGTATGACCCCACAGTGACAGATATGCCTCCACAGTGCCAGATGCACATATGTCCCCATAGTGCCAGATATGCATATGCCAGACATTCCCCCACAGTGCCAGGTACACATATGCCCCCACAGTGCCAGAAATGATGCACAGTGCCAGATACACATATGCCCCAACAGTGCCAGATATGCCGCACAGTGCCAGCTACACATATGCCCCCACAGTGCCAGATATGCCTGCACAGTCCCAGATACACATATGCCCCTACAGTGCCAGATATGCCTGCACAGTGCCAGATACACATATGCCCTCACAGTGCTGGTTATGCCCTCACGGTGCTAGATATGACCCCACCATTCCCAATTGTGGTCCAAGTGGATCGTAAAGTATGAAAAAGTATTAAAAAAATGAAAAAAGTGAAAAAACTCATGTCGACCTTCTGTCATGTCGACCTAGTACATGTCGACCTAGAGTCCCTGTCGACCTACTTACTGTCGACCAATAGTGGTTGATCTAGACACTGTCGACCTATGTGTGGTCGCCCTTGCATACCACACCCATATAAATACACGGTAATAGAAAACAGCGGCACTCTGAAACTAATCATAGATAAATATAGTGTATTGAAACGTCACATCATATTTCTGAACATTTCGGGGTTCGGACACCCCTTTGTCAAGGTTAAGTGAACAGTACAGAAAGTGTAAAGTGACTTACTTAAATAGAGGAGACGCCCGCCATACGTCTGAATCGAGAAACAAGAGTGTTCCCGCCGTGACTCCAAACAAGCACAGAGAGATGTCGACAGTGCGCCAGAGGATCCTGGTAACCAAGGTAACACCGGATACCAGCAGAGCGCTTGTCAGTCCATCTCTTTGAAAAATAGGAAAATAGTGTAGCCACTTCTCAGGGGACCCATGTGCAAAAATGTAATTACAGGATCGACTAGGAACCAATACAGGAATAGTATTGAACAGGAAAAGATACAGGCAAAACAATAAACCAAGTATTCCATGGAGGCATCAGAAATAGTAACAGTAACACTAATTAAGGCACATCATCGACAGTAGGGAACGCAGGAGAGTCCGTACATATCAAACATACAGAGAATATGGTTTGCACTGTAATGTTATATTCATAAGGGTAAGTATTATACGTACCGATGGAGACCGCCACCGCTGTATTACATAGATCCATCTAGATGGCATTTAAGTGGAGTCGTTCACAAATTAAATACTCTAATGATGCCAGAACACCAGCACTATTAATTTCCATAAAGGGAAAGGAAAAGGCATCATGTGGACATAATGGTAGAGAACAATAATAAAGAAGAATGATAAAGAAATAGCCAAACAGAGCCATTAAACCGGAGATGGTTTATGTTGGGTGAAAGTTATTTCATCCAAAGACACTCCAGGTCATCTTTTCATTTAAGCGTGAAGGATGGATGGTGTTCATGTTAAATATCTATCTTGCCTCCAAGCGAAGACGCTGACCTGCCCAGTCGCCACCACAGATTGATTTGGGAATGTGGTCAATGATGATATGTTTGAAATTAGAAAGGGAATTGTGGGCTTCCTTAAAATGCCTGGCTATAGGTTTCAATACACTATAGTCATCTATGATCTGTCTCCGAGTGCCGCTGTTTTCTATTACTACAGCATGTGATATATATACAGATATATAAAATCTATTTCACATGAAAATCTGACTATATATCAATCTCCAGTCAGGTAGGTTACCTTGATTCCTGAAGTTTCAGTTTACATGCCAATCCAGTAGATGGCGCACCAAGACAAATACTACACGCTATGGTTATGCACAATGCGAGTTTATGTATATCATAGCGTCACTGGACATGTTACTTGTAACCTTTCGGTGTTAGGATAAGTAACAATGGGTTTTTGATCTATAAGATAATATCTATAAGATAATATTTGTTTGACTAAAGTGATCTTATACTAGGTTGTGATCATCACTATTTTATATTGCACAACTGTCTTTGTAAAATTATGCCGTTTTTAGATTGCAAATGCTGGATCCCACCCGGTAAGAGAAATGTGTCTCTCTGCTTTGGTGGCTTTCCGACCCGGCAATATTCTGGGTCGGTTGCCATAGCAGCGGGGGGCGCAGCAGTAGCAGGGGCGGGGGTGGAGGCGGCGCTGGGAGATGAGCTCATCTCCTGCGCTGCCTCTCCCTATGCTGTGAATGGGAGCTGTGTCGCATCGAAACGGCTCCCATACACACACTGCACCTGACCCGGTATTCAACCCGGTAATAACTCTTCTTTTTCACCGGGTTGAATTACCGGGTCCGGCGACCCGCTAATTTGGCCAAAGTGCTTTCACATCGCTCACTGACCCGTTTCGACACGGTAATATGCTGTGTCGATACCGGGTTATTTGTGCTGTGTGAAAGGGGTATTAGTTCCACTGATCAATAACAGACATCCACACAAGCAAAGCCACGGGTAAATGCTAGATCATGTTAAAAATAGAAATATTGGGGCCCAACAATAAAAGAAGGTGCGTGCTGGCAGCACTGGTGCAACACTAGGCTAAGCCTTTCATAGGCTTCTGAAAACCTGCCTTAGGTCACAGTAGAGAGTTGCACGTTACGTTTGCAGAGAAGCAGTTGATCACAGTATGACATAGAGAACCAACAAAAATAGCTCACACTGCCCATGATATACTGTAGGTAATGTATATCTGGCTAGCCAGGCTTGAGAGAAGACATCACCTAATAGTTGTTGACAAATCTGCTACACAGAGCATGTGTAAGTGTATGCACTGCAGTCATGTATAGGGAATCAGTAGGAAGGGAACTAAACAGAGATACGGTAGATACTCTGCTCAGGAACATGTTGTTACTAAATCCCTTACGATATTTTATAATGCTAACTTTACACTCTAACCTAAGATTGCAGTAGGAATGAAGGGAACTATATCTGAATGACGTTAATGACGGTGCTGTTTTCTTTCAGGAGTGAACCTAGAGGCCCTCATCCATACACCAATAAAACTATTGCTATTTACATTTTCTGGCATCCTCTTAGAAGCTGTAAAAGGGTATGAAAGAGCCGAATCCTCAGTGTTTATCCCTCTCCGGCTGGCATTATACTGTAGGTCATCACACATTATTTTGAGATTAGCATTCATTTTGTAAATAACATTATTTCTCTGTTTTTTTAAAAATGAATGAGCTCAGGCACTAAATCAGAGCGGAGTCTAACTGCCAGTCTGTTACATATGCTTTATATTTTTATATTCTAGTCCTGACATTCATTGCAAACATGTTACTAAACAGCAAGGATAAAGCTACGAGAGTAATAACCTAGCTGCAATACATATCTATTTGGGTTCAGTATGAATGACCGACGGCTGGGATGACGGCCATCAGTATATCAACAGCGGCTTCCCGGCCACCAGTATGCCGGCAGTAGGGTGAGCGCTAGAAAGCCCCTTGCGGGCTTGCTGCGCTTGCAACGCTGTAGGCACGGTGGCTCACAGCAGGTTATAATCTCCCTCTATGGGTGTTGTAAACACCCATAGAGAGAGAGAGAATCACCTACCTCGCAGTATGCTGACGGCGGCATTTCACCGCTAGTAGGGATTCTGGCGTCGGCATTGTGACTAGAGATGAGCGCCTGAAATTTTTCGGGTTTTGTGTTTTGGTTTTGGGTTCGGTTCCGCGGCCGTGTTTTGGGTTCGAACGCGTTTTGGCAAAACCTCACCGAATTATTTTTGTCGGATTCGGGTGTGTTTTGGATTCGGGTGTTTTTTTCCAAAAACACTAAAAAACAGCTTAAATCATAGAATTTGGGGGTCATTTTGATCCCAAAGTATTATTAACCTCAAAAACCATAATTTACACTCATTTTCAGTCTATTCTGAATACCTCACACCTCACAATATTATTTTTAGTCCTAAAATTTGCACCGAGGTCGCTGTGTGAGTAAGATAAGCGACCCTAGTGGCCGACACAAACACCGGGCCCATCTAGGAGTGGCACTGCAGTGTCACGCAGGATGTCCCTTCCAAAAAACCCTCCCCAAACAGCACATGACGCAAAGAAAAAAAGAGGCGCAATGAGGTAGCTGTGTGAGTAAGATTAGCGACCCTAGTGGCCGACACAAACACCGGGCCCATCTAGGAGTGGCACTGCAGTGTCACGCAGGATGGCCCTTCCAAAAAACCCTCCCCAAACAGCACATGACGCAAAGAAAAAAAGAGGCGCAATGAGGTAGCTGACTGTGTGAGTAAGATTAGCGACCCTAGTGGCCGACACAAACACCGGGCACATCTAGGAGTGGCACTGCAGTGTCACGCAGGATGTCCCTTCCAAAAAACCCTCCCTAAACAGCACATGACGCAAAGAAAAAAAGAGGCGCAATGAGGTAGCTGTGTGAGTAAGATTAGCGACCCTAGTGGCCGACACAAACACCGGGCCCATCTAGGAGTGGCACTGCAGTGTCACGCAGGATGTCCCTTCCAAAAAACCCTCCCCAATCAGCACATGATGCAAAGAAAAAGAAAAGAAAAAAGAGGTGCAAGATGGAATTATCCTTGGGCCCTCCCACCCACCCTTATGTTGTATAAACAAAACAGGACATGCACACTTTAACCAACCCATCATTTCAGTGACAGGGTCTGCCACACGACTGTGACTGATATGACGGGTTGGTTTGGACCCCCCCCAAAAAAGAAGCAATTAATCTCTCCTTGCACAAACTGGCTCTACAGAGGCAAGATGTCCACCTCATCTTCACCCTCCGATATATCACCGTGTACATCCCCCTCCTCACAGATTATCAATTCGTCCCCACTGGAATCCACCATCTCAGCTCCCTGTGTACTTTGTGGAGGCAATTGCTGCTGGTCAATGTCTCCGCGGAGGAATTGATTATAATTCATTTTAATGAACATCATCTTCTCCACATTTTCTGGATGTAACCTCGTACGCCGATTGCTGACAAGGTGAGCGGCGGCACTAAACACTCTTTCGGAGTACACACTTGTGGGAGGGCAACTTAGGTAGAATAAAGCCAGTTTGTGCAAGGGCCTCCAAATTGCCTCTTTTTCCTGCCAGTATAAGTACGGACTGTGTGACGTGCCTACTTGGATGCGGTCACTCATATAATCCTCCACCATTCTATCAATGTTGAGAGAATCATATGCAGTGACAGTAGACGACATGTCCGTAATCGTTGTCAGGTCCTTCAGTCCGGACCAGATGTCAGCATCAGCAGTCGCTCCAGACTGCCCTGCATCACCGCCAGCGGGTGGGCTCGGAATTCTGAGCCTTTTCCTTGCACCCCCAGTTGCGGGAGAATGTGAAGGAGGAGATGTTGACAGGTCGCGTTCCGCTTGACTTGACAATTTTGTCACCAGCAGGTCTTTCAACCCCAGCAGACCTGTGTCTGCCGGAAAGAGAGATCCAAGGTAGGCTTTAAATCTAGGATCGAGCACGGTGGCCAAAATGTAGTGCTCTGATTTCAACAGATTGACCACCCGTGAATCCTTGTTAAGCGAATTAAGGGCTGCATCCACAAGTCCCACATGCCTAGCGGAATCGCTCCGTGTTAGCTCCTTCTTCAATGCCTCCAGCTTCTTCTGCAAAAGCCTGATGAGGGGAATGACATGACTCAGGCTGGCAGTGTCTGAACTGACTTCACGTGTGGCAAGTTCAAAGGGCATCAGAACCTTGCACAACGTTGAAATCATTCTCCACTGCACTTGAGACAGGTGCATTCCATCTCCTATATCGTGCTCAATTGTATAGGCTTGAATGGCCTTTTGCTGCTCCTCCAACCTCTGAAGCATATAGAGGGTTGAATTCCACCTCGTTACCACTTCTTGCTTCAGATGATGGCAGGGCAGGTTCAGTAGTTTTTGGTGGTGCTCTAGTCTTCTGTACGTGGTGCCTGTACGCCGAAAGTGTCCCGCAATTCTTCTGGCCACCGACAGCATCTCTTGCACACCCCTGTCGTTTTTTAAAAAATTCTGCACCACCAAATTCAAGGTATGTGCAAAACATGGGACGTGCTGGAATTTGCCCATATTTAATGCACACACAATATTGCTGGCGTTGTCCGATGCCACAAATCCACAGGAGAGTCCAATTGGGGTAAGCCATTCCGCGATGATCTTCCTCAGTTGCCGTAAGAGGTTTTCAGCTGTGTGCGTATTCTGGAAAGCGGTGATACAAAGCGTAGCCTGCCTAGGAAAGAGTTGGCGTTTGCGAGATGCTGCTACTGGTGCCGCCGCTGCTGTTCTTGCGGCGGGAGTCCATACATCTACCCAGTGGGCTGTCACAGTCATATAGTCCTGACCCTGCCCTGCTCCACTTGTCCACATGTCCGTGGTTAAGTGGACATTGGGTACAACTGCATTTTTTAGGACACTGGTGAGTCTTTTTCTGACGTCCGTGTACATTCTCGGTATCGCCTGCCTAGAGAAGTGGAACCTAGATGGTATTTGGTAACGGGGGCACACTGCCTCAATAAATTGTCTAGTTCCCTGTGAACTAACGGCGGATACCGGACGCACGTCTAACACCAACATAGTTGTCAAGGACTCAGTTATCCGCTTTGCAGTAGGATGACTGCTGTGATATTTCATCTTCCTCGCAAAGGACTGTTGAACAGTCAATTGCTTACTGGAAGTAGTACAAGTGGGCTTACGACTTCCCCTCTGGGATGACCATCGACTCCCAGCGGCAACAACAGCAGCGCCAGCAGCAGTAGGCGTTACACGCAAGGATGCATCGGAGGAATCCCAGGCAGGAGAGGACTCGTCAGACTTGCCAGTGACATGGCCTGCAGGACTATTGGCATTCCTGGGGAAGGAGGAAATTGACACTGAGGGAGTTGGTGGGGTGGTTTGCGTGAGCTTGGTTACAAGAGGAAGGGATTTACTGGTCAGTGGACTGCTTCCGCTGTCACCCAAAGTTTTTGAACTTGTCACTGACTTATTATGAATGCGCTGCAGGTGACGTATAAGGGAGGATGTTCCGAGGTGGTTAACGTCCTTACCCCTACTTATTACAGCTTGACAAAGGGAACACACGGCTTGACACCTGTTGTCCGCATTTCTGGTGAAATACCTCCACACCGAAGAGCTGATTTTTTTGGTATTTTCACCTGGCATGTCAACGGCCATATTCCTCCCACGGACAACATGTGTCTCCCCGGGTGCCTGACTTAAACAAACCACCTCACCATCAGAATCCTTCTGGTCAATTTCCTCCCCAGCGCCAGCAACACCCATATCCTCCTCATCCTGGTGTACTTCAACACTGACATCTTCAATCTGACTATCAGGAACTGGACTGCGGGTGCTCCTTCCAGCACTTGCAGGGGGCATGCAAATAGTGGAAGGCGCATGCTCTTCACGTCCAGTGTTGGGAAGGTCAGGCATCGCAAACGACACAATTGGACTCTCCTTGTGGATTTGGGATTTCAAAGAACGCACAGTTCTTTGCGGTGCTTTTGCCAGCTTGAGTCTTTTCAGTTTTCTAGTGAGAGGCTGAGTGCTTCCATCCTCATGTGAAGCTGAACCACTAGCCATGAACATAGGCCAGGGCCTCAGCCGTTCCTTGCCACTCCGTGTGGTAAATGGCATATTGGCAAGTTTACGCTTCTCCTCCGACAATTTTATTTTAGGTTTTGGAGTCCTTTTTTTTCTGATATTTGGTGTTTTGGATTTGACATGCTCTGTACTATGACATTGGGCATCGGCCTTGGCAGACGACGTTGCTGGCATTTCATCGTCTCGGCCATGACTAGTGGCAGCAGCTTCAGCACGAGGTGGAAGTGGATCTTGATCTTTCCCTAATTTTGGAACCTCAACTTTTTTGTTCTCCATATTTTATAGGCAGAACTAAAAGGCACCTCAGGTAAACAATGGAGATGGATGGATTGGATACTAGTATACAATTATGGACGGACTGCCACGGTTAGGTGGTATAAAAAAACCACGGTTAGGTGGTATATATTGTAATACAATTATGGATGGATGGCCTGCCGAGTGCCGACACAGAGGTAGCCACAGCCGTGAACTACCGCACTGTACACTGGTTGATAAAGAGATAGTAGTATACTCGTAACAACTAGTATGACACTATGACGGTATAAAGAATGAAAAAAAAACCACGGTTAGGTGGTATATATTATAATAATACAATTATGGATGGACGGACTGCCTGCCGAGTTCCGACACAGAGGTAGCCACAGCCGTGAACTACCGCACTGTACACTGGTTGATAAAGAGATAGTAGTATACTCGTAACAACTAGTATGACTGACTATGACGGTATAAAGAATGAAAAAAAAACCACGGTTAGGTGGTATATATTGTAATACAATTATGGATGGACGGACTGCCTGCCGAGTTCCGACACAGAGGTAGCCACAGCCGTGAACTACCGCACTGTACACTGGTTGATAAAGAGATAGTAGTATACTCGTAACAACTAGTATGACTGACTATGACGGTATAAAGAATTAAAAAAAAACCACGGTTAGGTGGTATATATTGTAATACAATTATGGATGGACGGACTGCCTGCCGAGTTCCGACACAGAGGTAGCCACAGCCGTGAACTACCGCACTGTACACTGGTTGATAAAGAGATAGTAGTATACTCGTAACAACTAGTATGACTGACTATGACGGTATAAAGAATGAAAAAAAAACCACGGTTAGGTGGTATATATTGTAATACAATTATGGATGGACGGACTGCCTGCCGAGTTCCGACACAGAGGTAGCCACAGCCGTGAACTACCGCACTGTACACTGGTTGATAAAGAGATAGTAGTATACTCGTAACAACTAGTATGACTGACTATGACGGTATAAAGAATGAAAAAAAAACCACGGTTAGGTGGTATATATTATAATACAATTATGGATGGACGGACTGCCTGCCGACTGCCGACACAGAGGTAGCCACAGCCGTGAACTACCGCACTGTACACTGGTTGATAAAGAGATAGTAGTATACTCGTAACAACTAGTATGACACTATGACGGTATAAAGAATGAAAAAAAAACCACGGTTAGGTGGTATATATTATAATACAATTATGGATGGACGGACTGCCTGCCGACTGCCGACACAGAGGTAGCCACAGCCGTGAACTACCGCACTGTACACTGGTTGATAAAGAGATAGTAGTATACTCGTAACAACTAGTATGACACTATGACGGTATAAAGAATGAAAAAAAAACCACGGTTAGGTGGTATATATTATAATACAATTATGGATGGACGGACTGCCTGCCGAGTGCCGACACAGAGGTAGCCACAGCCGTGAACTACCGCACTGTACACTGGTTGATAAAGAGATAGTAGTATACTCGTAACAACTAGTATGACTGACTATGACGGTATAAAGAATGAAAAAAAAACCACGGTTAGGTGGTATATATTATAATACAATTATGGATGGACGGACTGCCTGCCGACTGCCGACACAGAGGTAGCCACAGCCGTGAACTACCGCACTGTACACTGGTTGATAAAGAGATAGTAGTATACTCGTAACAACTAGTATGACACTATGACGGTATAAAGAATGAAAAAAAAACCACGGTTAGGTGGTATATATTATAATACAATTATGGATGGACGGACTGCCTGCCGAGTGCCGACACAGAGGTAGCCACAGCCGTGAACTACCGCACTGTACACTGGTTGATAAAGAGATAGTAGTATACTCGTAACAACTAGTATGACACTATGACGGTATAAAGAATGAAAAAAAAACCACGGTTAGGTGGTATATATTATAATAATACAATTATGGATGGACGGACTGCCTGCCGACTGCCGACACAGAGGTAGCCACAGCCGTGAACTACCGCACTGTACACTGGTTGATAAAGAGATAGTAGTATACTCGTAACAACTAGTATGACTATGACGACGGTATAAAGAAAGAAAAAAAAATACCACGGTTAGGTGGTATATAATTATACAATTATGGATGGACGGACTGCCTGCCGAGTGCCGACTGCCGACACAGAGGTAGCCACAGCCGTGAACTACCGCACTGTACTGTGTCTGCTGCTAATATAGACTGGTTGATAAAGAGATAGTATACAACAATATACTACTATACTGGTGGTCAGGCACTGGTCACCACTAGTCACACTGGCAGTGGCACTCCTGCAGCAAAAGTGTGCACTGTTTAATTTTAAATTAATATAATATTATGTACTCCTGGCTCCTGCTATAACAACCTGCAGTGCTCCCCAGTCTCCCCCACAATTATTATAAGCTTTTATACATTGATGTGCAGCACACTGGGCTGAGCTGAGTGCACACAGACTGAGTCACACTGTGTGACTGCTGTGTATCGTTTTTTTCAGGCAGAGAACGGATATAGCAGAGAACGGATATATTAAATAAAAGTTAACTTAACAACAACTGCACTGGTCACTGTGGTAAACTCTGTCTGCACAATCTCTCTCTCTCTCTCTCTCTTCTAATCTATTCTAATGGAGAGGACGCCAGCCACGTCCTCTCCCTATCAATCTCAATGCACGTGTGAAAATGGCGGCGACGCGCGGCTCCTTATATAGAATCCGAGTCTCGCGAGAATCCGACAGCGTCATGATGACGTTCGGGCGCGCTCGGGTTAACCGAGCAAGGCGGGAAGATCCGAGTCGCTCGGACCCGTGAAAAAAAAAGTGAAGTTCGTGCGGGTTCGGATTCAAAGAAACCGAACCCGCTCATCTCTAATTGTGACCTCCAGTATTTTAACCGCTTCCCATCTATTTTATTAACACCCAGCAAGCATCAATGTTGCAAATCTGCAGAGTTAAAGTTCTTGAGACTCAATCAACCATCCAAGACAGTGTTTAGAGTATTTGGAAACTCAGCTTTTTTATGAATCTCCTTGTAGTGTGACCACTACACTTTTTACCTGCCTCATTTGGTAGAACTTTCTCTATCTCTTGTTACCGCACACAAAGTTCGGCATTTAAACTCCTAAAACCTTTGCTCCCCCTCTCTTTGCTGCTTTTTGTTACAAAGCCCTAAAACATCTATGAGAATTGTTTCAGTTGGTTTACCTGGAAAGGTCATTTTTTCTTTAACTACTCAACACTTTGCTAATAAAGCCATTCAAGCTTTGCCAGCCGACAGAGAAACAACGCTCAGCTGCAGTCAGATCTACGTCTCCCTGTTAGTTTTGAAAGGTACAGGAACCCATAACAAAACTTTCTTTTTATTTCCTAAACTATGACACATGGACCCTTTTTTTTTTTTTAATCCCATTTTCAGCACTGTTGTTTGTATTCTAGTCAATGAACTGAGTAGGTTTAATCTCCAGATATTTAACAGATAACCTGCCCACAATCTGTTGTGTCTCAGTGCCATGGGATGTATTTCCAGGTTCAGAAAATCTGTCAGGACATTAAAAACAAAATGACCAACTGCACACAGTTCCACCAATCTGGGAAGTAGGAGATAAATCACGAATAATTGCTTGTAAATTTCATATTTCAATATGGGGAATGAGCCAGGTAGGTAATTGGACATTGGTTTGGTTATAACTCAATAATGAGATGGCACATGCGGACTGTAATTCTAGCCACAGAGTCTCTGAGACCCATCTATGTTGTGTAACATTCCACCTCTGAAACTGATAGGACAACTGTTAGGTAAAGTCTAATTTGATGTGTGAAGGATACATTTCAAGAAGGATACATTTCCACTAGAGATGAGCGGGTTCGGTTTCTCTGAAACCGAACCCGCACGAACTTCATGTTTTTTTCACGGGTCCGAGCAGACTCGGATCCTCCCGCCTTGCTCGGTTAACCCGAGCGCGCCCGAACGTCATCATGACGCTGTCGGATTCTCGCGAGACTCGGATTCTATATAAGGAGCCGCGCGTCGCCGCCATTTTCACACGTGCATTGAGATTGATAGGGAGAGGACGTGGCTGGCGTCCTCTCCATTAGAAATTAGATTAGAAGAGAGAGAGAGATTGTGCAGAGTCAGACAGAGTTTACCACAGTGACCAGTGCAGTTGTTGTTAGTTAACTTTTATTTATTTTAATATATATCCGTTCTCTGCTATATCCGTTCTCTGCCTGAAAAAAAACGATACACAGCAGCAGCCAGTCACACAGTGTGACTCAGTCTGTGTGCACTCAGCTCAGCCCAGTGTGCTGCACATCAATGTATAAAAGGCAAAGCTTATAATAATTGTGGGGGAGACTGGGGAGCACTGCAGGTTGTTATAGCAGGAGCCCCCAGGAGTACATAATATTATATTAATTTAAAATTAAACAGTGCACACTTTTGCTGCAGGAGTGCCACTGCCAGTGTGACTAGTGGTGACCAGTGCCTGACCACCAGTATAGTAGTATATTCATTGTTGTATTTATTGTATACTATCTCTTTATCAACCAGTCTATATTAGCAGCAGACACAGTACAGTGCGGTAGTTCACGGCTGTGGCTACCTCTGTGTCGGCAGTCGGAACTCGGCAGGCAGTCCGTCCATCCATAATTGTATTACAATATATACCACCTAACCGTGGTATTTTTTTTTCTTTCTTTATACCGTCATAGTGTCATACTAGTTGTTACGAGTATACTACTATCTCTTTATCAACCAGTGTACAGTGCGGTAGTTCACGGCTGTGGCTACCTCTGTGTCGGCAGTCGGCAGGCAGTCCGTCCATCCATAATTGTATTATTATTATAATATATACCACCTAACCGTGGTTTTTTTTTCATTCTTTATACCGTCGTCATAGTGTCATACTAGTTTACGAGTATACTACTATCTCTTTATCAACCAGTGTACAGTGCGGTAGTTCACGGCTGTGGCTACCTCTGTGTCGGCAGTCGGCAGGCAGTCCGTCCATCCATAATTGTATTATTATTATAATATATACCACCTAACCGTGGTTTTTTTTCCATTCTTTATACCGTCGTCATAGTGTCATACTAGTTGTTACGAGTATACTACTATCTCTTTATCAACCAGTGTACAGTGCGGTAGTTCACGGCTGTGGCTACCTCTGTGTCGGCAGTCGGCAGGCAGTCCGTCCATCCATAATTGTATTATTATTATAATATATACCACCTAACCGTGGTTTTTTTTCCATTCTTTATACCGTCGTCATAGTGTCATACTAGTTGTTACGAGTATACTACTATCTCTTTATCAACCAGTGTACAGTGCGGTAGTTCACGGCTGTGGCTACCTCTGTGTCGGCAGTCGGCAGGCAGTCCGTCCATCCATAATTGTATTATTATTATAATATATACCACCTAACCGTGGTTTTTTTTCCATTCTTTATACCGTCGTCATAGTGTCATACTAGTTTACGAGTATACTACTATCTCTTTATCAACCAGTGTACAGTGCGGTAGTTCACGGCTGTGGCTACCTCTGTGTCGGCAGTCGGCAGGCAGTCCGTCCATCCATAATTGTATTATTATTATAATATATACCACCTAACCGTGGTTTTTTTTCCATTCTTTATACCGTCGTCATAGTGTCATACTAGTTGTTACGAGTATACTACTATCTCTTTATCAACCAGTGTACAGTGCGGTAGTTCACGGCTGTGGCTACCTCTGTGTCGGCAGTCGGCAGGCAGTCCGTCCATCCATAATTGTATTATTATTATAATATATACCACCTAACCGTGGTTTTTTTTCCATTCTTTATACCGTCGTCATAGTGTCATACTAGTTGTTACGAGTATACTACTATCTCTTTATCAACCAGTGTACAGTGCGGTAGTTCACGGCTGTGGCTACCTCTGTGTCGGCAGTCGGCAGGCAGTCCGTCCATCCATAATTGTATTATTATTATAATATATACCACCTAACCGTGGTTTTTTTTCCATTCTTTATACCGTCGTCATAGTGTCATACTAGTTGTTACGAGTATACTACTATCTCTTTATCAACCAGTGTACAGTGCGGTAGTTCACGGCTGTGGCTACCTCTGTGTCGGCAGTCGGCAGGCAGTCCGTCCATCCATAATTGTATTATTATTATAATATATACCACCTAACCGTGGTTTTTTTTCCATTCTTTATACCGTCGTCATAGTGTCATACTAGTTTACGAGTATACTACTATCTCTTTATCAACCAGTGTACAGTGCGGTAGTTCACGGCTGTGGCTACCTCTGTGTCGGCAGTCGGCAGGCAGTCCGTCCATCCATAATTGTATTATTATTATAATATATACCACCTAACCGTGGTTTTTTTTCCATTCTTTATACCGTCGTCATAGTGTCATACTAGTTGTTACGAGTATACTACTATCTCTTTATCAACCAGTGTACAGTGCGGTAGTTCACGGCTGTGGCTACCTCTGTGTCGGCAGTCGGCAGGCAGTCCGTCCATCCATAATTGTATTATTATTATAATATATACCACCTAACCGTGGTTTTTTTTCCATTCTTTATACCGTCGTCATAGTGTCATACTAGTTGTTACGAGTATACTACTATCTCTTTATCAACCAGTGTACAGTGCGGTAGTTCACGGCTGTGGCTACCTCTGTGTCGGCAGTCGGCAGGCAGTCCGTCCATCCATAATTGTATTATTATTATAATATATACCACCTAACCGTGGTTTTTTTTCCATTCTTTATACCGTCGTCATAGTGTCATACTAGTTGTTACGAGTATACTACTATCTCTTTATCAACCAGTGTACAGTGCGGTAGTTCACGGCTGTGGCTACCTCTGTGTCGGCAGTCGGCAGGCAGTCCGTCCATCCATAATTGTATTATTATTATAATATATACCACCTAACCGTGGTTTTTTTTCCATTCTTTATACCGTCGTCATAGTGTCATACTAGTTGTTACGAGTATACTACTATCTCTTTATCAACCAGTGTACAGTGCGGTAGTTCACGGCTGTGGCTACCTCTGTGTCGGCAGTCGGCAGGCAGTCCGTCCATCCATAATTGTATTATTATTATAATATATACCACCTAACCGTGGTTTTTTTTCCATTCTTTATACCGTCGTCATAGTGTCATACTAGTTGTTACGAGTATACTACTATCTCTTTATCAACCAGTGTACAGTGCGGTAGTTCACGGCTGTGGCTACCTCTGTGTCGGCAGTCGGCAGGCAGTCCGTCCATCCATAATTGTATTATTATTATAATATATACCACCTAACCGTGGTTTTTTTATACCACCTAACCGTGGCAGTCCGTCCATAATTGTATACTAGTAAACTATCCAATCCATCCATCTCCATTGTTTACCTGAGGTGCCTTTTAGTTCTGCCTATAAAATATGGAGAACAAAAAAGTTGAGTTCCAAAATTAGGGAAAGATCAAGATCCACTTCCACCTCGTGCTGAAGCTGCTGCCACTAGTCATGGCCGAGACGATGAAATGCCAGCAACGTCGTCTGCCAAGGCCGATGCCCAATGTCATAGTACAGAGCATGTCAAATCCAAAACACCAAATATCAGAAAAAAAAGGACTCCAAAACCTAAAATAAAATTGTCGGAGGAGAAGCGTAAACTTGCCAATATGCCATTTACCACACGGAGTGGCAAGGAACGGCTGAGGCCCTGGCCTATGTTCATGGCTAGTGGTTCAGCTTCACATGAGGATGGAAGCACTCAGCCTCTCGCTAGAAAACTGAAAAGACTCAAGCTGGCAAAAGCACCGCAAAGAACTGTGCGTTCTTTGAAATCCCAAATCCACAAGGAGAGTCCAATTGTGTCGTTTGCGATGCCTGACCTTCCCAACACTGGACGTGAAGAGCATGCGCCTTCCACTATTTGCATGCCCCCTGCAAGTGCTGGAAGGAGCACCCGCAGTCCAGTTCCTGATAGTCAGATTGAAGATGTCAGTGTTGAAGTACACCAGGATGAGGAGGATATGGGTGTTGCTGGCGCTGGGGAGGAAATTGACCAGGAGGATTCTGATGGTGAGGTGGTTTGTTTAAGTCAGGCACCCGGGGAGACACCTGTTGTCCGTGGGAGGAATATGGCCGTTGACATGCCAGGTGAAAATACCAAAAAAATCAGCTCTTCGGTGTGGAGGTATTTCACCAGAAATGCGGACAACAGGTGTCAAGCCGTGTGTTCCCTTTGTCAAGCTGTAATAAGTAGGGGTAAGGACGTTAACCACCTCGGAACATCCTCCCTTATACGTCACCTGCAGCGCATTCATAATAAGTCAGTGACAAGTTCAAAAACTTTGGGTGACAGCGGAAGCAGTCCACTGACCAGTAAATCCCTTCCTCTTGTAACCAAGCTCACGCAAACCACCCCACCAACTCCCTCAGTGTCAATTTCCTCCTTCCCCAGGAATGCCAATAGTCCTGCAGGCCATGTCACTGGCAAGTCTGACGAGTCCTTTCCTGCCTGGGATTCCTCCGATGCATCCTTGCGTGTAACGCCTACTGCTGCTGGCGCTGCTGTTGTTGCCGCTGGGAGTCGATGGTCATCCCAGAGGGGAAGTCGTAAGCCCACTTGTACTACTTCCAGTAAGCAATTGACTGTTCAACAGTCCTTTGCGAGGAAGATGAAATATCACAGCAGTCATCCTACTGCAAAGCGGATAACTGAGTCCTTGACAACTATGTTGGTGTTAGACGTGCGTCCGGTATCCGCCGTTAGTTCACAGGGAACTAGACAATTTATTGAGGCAGTGTGCCCCCGTTACCAAATACCATCTAGGTTCCACTTCTCTAGGCAGGCGATACCGAGAATGTACACGGACGTCAGAAAAAGACTCACCAGTGTCCTAAAAAATGCAGTTGTACCCAATGTCCACTTAACCACGGACATGTGGACAAGTGGAGCAGGGCAGGGTCAGGACTATATGACTGTGACAGCCCACTGGGTAGATGTATGGACTCCCGCCGCAAGAACAGCAGCGGCGGCACCAGTAGCAGCATCTCGCAAACGCCAACTCTTTCCTAGGCAGGCTACGCTTTGTATCACCGCTTTCCAGAATACGCACACAGCTGAAAACCTCTTACGGCAACTGAGGAAGATCATCGCGGAATGGCTTACCCCAATTGGACTCTCCTGTGGATTTGTGGCATCGGACAACGCCAGCAATATTGTGTGTGCATTAAATATGGGCAAATTCCAGCACGTCCCATGTTTTGCACATACCTTGAATTTGGTGGTGCAGAATTTTTTAAAAAACGACAGGGGCGTGCAAGAGATGCTGTCGGTGGCCAGAAAAATTGCGGGACACTTTCGGCGTACAGGCACCACGTACAGAAGACTGGAGCACCACCAAAAACTACTGAACCTGCCCTGCCATCATCTGAAGCAAGAAGTGGTAACGAGGTGGAATTCAACCCTCTATATGCTTCAGAGGTTGGAGGAGCAGCAAAAGGCCATTCAAGCCTATACAATTGAGCACGATATAGGAGATGGAATGCACCTGTCTCAAGTGCAGTGGAGAATGATTTCAACGTTGTGCAAGGTTCTGATGCCCTTTGAACTTGCCACACGTGAAGTCAGTTCAGACACTGCCAGCCTGAGTCAGGTCATTCCCCTCATCAGGCTTTTGCAGAAGAAGCTGGAGGCATTGAAGAAGGAGCTAACACGGAGCGATTCCGCTAGGCATGTGGGACTTGTGGATGCAGCCCTTAATTCGCTTAACAAGGATTCACGGGTGGTCAATCTGTTGAAATCAGAGCACTACATTTTGGCCACCGTGCTCGATCCTAGATTTAAAGCCTACCTTGGATCTCTCTTTCCGGCAGACACAGGTCTGCTGGGGTTGAAAGACCTGCTGGTGACAAAATTGTCAAGTCAAGCGGAACGCGACCTGTCAACATCTCCTCCTTCACATTCTCCCGCAACTGGGGGTGCGAGGAAAAGGCTCAGAATTCCGAGCCCACCCGCTGGCGGTGATGCAGGGCAGTCTGGAGCGACTGCTGATGCTGACATCTGGTCCGGACTGAAGGACCTGACAACGATTACGGACATGTCGTCTACTGTCACTGCATATGATTCTCTCAACATTGATAGAATGGTGGAGGATTATATGAGTGACCGCATCCAAGTAGGCACGTCACACAGTCCGTACTTATACTGGCAGGAAAAAGAGGCAATTTGGAGGCCCTTGCACAAACTGGCTTTATTCTACCTAAGTTGCCCTCCCACAAGTGTGTACTCCGAAAGAGTGTTTAGTGCCGCCGCTCACCTTGTCAGCAATCGGCGTACGAGGTTACATCCAGAAAATGTGGAGAAGATGATGTTCATTAAAATGAATTATAATCAATTCCTCCGCGGAGACATTGACCAGCAGCAATTGCCTCCACAAAGTACACAGGGAGCTGAGATGGTGGATTCCAGTGGGGACGAATTGATAATCTGTGAGGAGGGGGATGTACACGGTGATATATCGGAGGGTGAAGATGAGGTGGACATCTTGCCTCTGTAGAGCCAGTTTGTGCAAGGAGAGATTAATTGCTTCTTTTTTGGGGGGGGTCCAAACCAACCCGTCATATCAGTCACAGTCGTGTGGCAGACCCTGTCACTGAAATGATGGGTTGGTTAAAGTGTGCATGTCCTGTTTTGTTTATACAACATAAGGGTGGGTGGGAGGGCCCAAGGATAATTCCATCTTGCACCTCTTTTTTCTTTTCTTTTTCTTTGCATCATGTGCTGATTGGGGAGGGTTTTTTGGAAGGGACATCCTGCGTGACACTGCAGTGCCACTCCTAGATGGGCCCGGTGTTTGTGTCGGCCACTAGGGTCGCTAATCTTACTCACACAGCTACCTCATTGCGCCTCTTTTTTTCTTTGCGTCATGTGCTGTTTGGGGAGGGTTTTTTGGAAGGGACATCCTGCGTGACACTGCAGTGCCACTCCTAGATGTGCCCGGTGTTTGTGTCGGCCACTAGGGTCGCTAATCTTACTCACACAGTCAGCTACCTCATTGCGCCTCTTTTTTTCTTTGCGTCATGTGCTGTTTGGGGAGGGTTTTTTGGAAGGGCCATCCTGCGTGACACTGCAGTGCCACTCCTAGATGGGCCCGGTGTTTGTGTCGGCCACTAGGGTCGCTAATCTTACTCACACAGCTACCTCATTGCGCCTCTTTTTTTCTTTGCGTCATGTGCTGTTTGGGGAGGGTTTTTTGGAAGGGCCATCCTGCGTGACACTGCAGTGCCACTCCTAGATGGGCCCGGTGTTTGTGTCGGCCACTAGGGTCGCTTATCTTACTCACACAGCGACCTCGGTGCAAATTTTAGGACTAAAAATAATATTGTGAGGTGTGATGTGTTCAGAATAGGCTGAAAATGAGTGTAAATTATGTTTTTTGAGGTTAATAATACTTTGGGATCAAAATTACCCCCAAATTCTATGATTTAAGCTGTTTTTTAGGGTTTTTTGAAAAAAACACCCGAATCCAAAACACACCCGAATCCGACAAAAATAATTCGGTGAGGTTTTGCCAAAACGCGTTCGAACCCAAAACACGGCCGCGGAACCGAACCCAAAACCAAAACACAAAACCCGAAAAATTTCAGGCGCTCATCTCTAATTTCCACCCAAACCTTTCCACGTCTTTGTTAAACAAGATTACATCTTTGTTTTTGGTTGCAGACAATATACTCCAGCAAACTCCTACGGCTATGGGATGCAATGCGGATTTTAGCTTTTAGTACATCCTGCCCATATTCTGGTAAAACTTGATTTGCAAATATTTATAAATACTTGAAACCATGATTGTTTTTTGTCCTTATAAATATCCTTTCTTTGTGACTAACAATTATGAAACAATAGCTTCCATGTACAGGTGTGTCTTCATACATCTAACCTCAGTATGCCATGCAGCACAAGTTGCCTGGAGTGAGTGACCAACTAGGTTCCGTGCAACTCTGGAGACTGTACTGATTAATTTGATAAACAATATGACACTTAAATATTGTGTGTGTCTGAGTCTAAACGGAGCAGAACAGAACTTGTGCGACTGCTACATTGTAGCACTTTGTGTACAGATTCAGAGACTCGCTCGCACACAGATATACAAGTGTCATATATCACATTAATCAGCACAGTCTCCTCGTGCGTCCTAGTCGCATTTCAGCAGAAATAGCTGCAGCAACTGTCCTCAGCCCCTCATCACCATCCTCCATCCCACATCACCTTCCTCAGCCTATCCTCACTTTCCTCTTTTTTTCACACTGTGAATTTAGGGGTAAAAAAATGTATCACATCGAGGGTAAAAATAAATACGCCACTTAGGGGCATATTTATCACAGTCCCTGCTAATCCTCTCATTGCAGTTTTCAGGGTGAAAAAATACCCTGTGGGTTTGACCGCACAAGCGCTGCTTCTGCTGCCGGCTGTCACCCCACACGCGTGACCCCCCTGTGACTCCCCCATCCCCTGCTGAGCTAACACTTACCTGCACGGTGCACGCTTTTGCAGCCATGAATCGGCTACTTCTTTGTGCCAGCTGCTGCTGTAAAACTCCCACTGGCATCTCACTTTACAGCACTGATAATAACTGCAGGAGTTTCACAGCGTTAGCTGAGCAGGGACACATAGAGAAAGAGACGGTCACCGATCCATGGCTGCAGCAGCATGCAGGTAAATTTTATTTTATTATTTTAATTATGGCTGATCACAGGGGCTGTCTCCGAACTGAGCCTTCACTGCCAGCATGCAGAGAAGGTTAAGCTAGAGTAGGGGAACTGGAGGGAAGCCATATATAAAGCTATCTGAGAATAGCGTTCTTATCACATGGCTCCCTCCAGGAATTTTTTACAATTTATTTTTAGTAACTTTGGGCAGACCGCATTTCCCATTCCAAGTATGGAAAACGTGATCTGATTACAAAAAACGTGTGAATTTGATGTTTTGCCCGTTAGTACATGCCTGTGACACTGAACTAATATGAAAACGGTGTGAAATCACTAATTTTCACATTAGTTTAGTAAAAATAATATTGCTAAATGTTCCTGTTAATGCTCTGCCTTTAAACTCATAAGGGAGATGCACTAAGTGATACAGTGGAGAGATAAACTACTGTACCAACCAATCAGCTCCTGTCATTTTCAAACACAGCCTGTAACATGGCATTCAGGAGCTAATTGGTTGTTACTTTATCTCTCTCCACTTTATCACTCTAAAAAGGGTTAGTATTGTACATATGTGCCATAGTATGACTGGATCGTTCACTGTTGCTGCCTTTTTACCAGACCTAGTACTAATTGTGAAGCTTATGAAATGTCTCATGTTGCTCTATGTAGTGTCATGAAGGAGAGTAGGTCAAAAGTTTTAAGTTCCCGTCTTGAACCTCCTCAGTATAATGTTGGACCCCAACTGAAATGTTTGGCCTAATGACTGCACACAAAATTATTGGCACAATGGATTTAATTAATTTACAGACAAACACACTAGGGGATGTTTGCTCATATCTGTCTGGGATAACTTGTGGCATCCAGATGTCACACAACAATCCTTACTGTAGAAGGATGGAAACATTACAGCAGAGGTATAAGTTTTTTGTGTACAATATTTATTTTAAAGATTTGCAGAGAACAATGCTTAGCACGAACAATTGTACAATCGGTAGCCATGCATAATGTTAAACAAGTTCAAGGCATATTATTCTGTCATATTTGTTTTCTAACTCTATAGGTCATGGTGACACAATATATTCTCACTGACAATATAAACGCAGCTGAGTAATTGTATTATTACTCTGTCTATGGAGTAATCATTGTGATTTCAGTAGTTTTATAATTCCGAGATGATGTCTGTACTGAGACAAAAAACAAAAAAACAAAAAAAAAATACAACGGGACGTTTTTAAATTGTTAAAGTGTACACAATTCCTATATAAATGTTTGTGATAGTTTGTATCACGTATTGTATGAGTAGGATTCCTCTTCAGCCACCACCCCAGGCATCAGACAGACTAGCACATCCTTGTACTGTATGGTTCACTGACACTGCAGTAGGTAGCAAAAATTGTGTCAATATGGCAAAAGGATGTTAAAACAATTTAATAGTGGCTCAGCGACAGTTTGCCAGGAACATGACTAACCAGAAAGCCTCCAGTTACATCTGACTCTAACGGGCCTTAACGTTTTATGTATTTTTCAGCATCATTCATTTAATGGAGTAATGTAAAGACAATCTTCTCATTTGGAGCAGGATGCATCAAAGGTAATTTGACAGTCAGACCTCAGAAAATGCTGTTTTTGGAGGTTTGGCCGCATTTCTCATATGGACCAAGCTCCAGAATGCGATACATTTTGGAGCTTGGACCCGATAAGCAACTCCATCTGTAGATTTTGTTGTCTAATAGCATACCTCCCAACTGTCCCTTATTCAGCGGGACAGTCCCGCTATTCAGTCACTATCCCACTCAGTAGCAGATCTTGCCACGGGCAAGCAGGACTTTTGCCTGGGGCGCCGCCTTCCGGAGGGTGCCGGCGCCATCCGGAGGGCGCCGCACCATGGCAAGATCCGCCACTGTGCCCCCCGCAGTGCCCCCCGCTTTGAAGGGAACCAGACGCGTAGCGTCTAGTTTCCCTTCATGGAGGGGACCTTTGTTGTGCGGTGCGCGATGACGTCATCGCGCACCGCACAGCAAAGGTCCTCTCCATGAAGGGAAACTAGATGCTACGGTATAGTTTCCCTTCATGGAGAGGACCTTTGCTGTGCGGTGCGCAATGACGTCATCACGCACCGCACAGCATAGTGGCACAGACACTAGGGGTCATAATTGACCTCTAGTGTCTATGCTGTTCTATGGGAGAGACGTAATAACGTCTCTCCCATAGATCAAGGAGAGGAGAAGAGCGGCGCGGCGCCGGCGGAGGAGGTCTGCAGCGGTCTGGATCAGGAACGGGGATAGTAAGTATATATTTTTTCTTTCAGCGGCGCTACAAATGGGGGCGTAACTGACCACACCCCCATTTGAAGCCATGCCCCTATACTTTGCCTGGGGTGCCACAAGGCCAAGAACCGGCCCTGATCCCACTGTCCCTCCCGCTGGCAGCAGTGTCCTGCATGACTGAGGCACCCAAAGCATGATCCCTGATAAGTGCTGGCATCGGGGCTAATAGAATAGCCCCTGGCGATCTTATTAACAGCAGTAAAGTACTGCTGCTAAGAAGATACTTCCCCTTGAGTGCAAGGCACTTTCATACCGATCACTCTACCAGCACACGTTGGCTTGAACACATGTTCGACTTGAGAGCAACCCACTCTGCAGTAGTACAGTTACCATACCATGCAATAATCAAAAAGGTCAGGACCGGTGAAGGCTGCTGACCCTGGGCTGCAGTGCCAAATAAAGACTGCAGGGAGGAGCCGGACAGCACATATAAACAAACATGTCAAGTTGTATGTAACATGTCTGCTAGTTTCCTTGCCCGCCACAGCACGGAACACAAGCATGGAACAAATTGTCAATAAGCCCACCCCCAGACTCCAATTGGCTGGTGTCACAGGAGTTTGGGGACGGGCTTTGGTCGGTGCTGCAGCCCAGGGGCCGCCGCTGGTCAGGACACTCTCTGTTATACAACAATAAAAGCTTCAGAGCCTCCCCATACTCAAACAGACTGCCCGTAGTCTTCTCAAAAAGAAAAAGCTGTGCCTAACCCATTACCAGCTCTTAGTTTTAGAAGAATTTAGGAGTAAGCAGGTACCCTTACTCCACTCAGCTAAGTTTAGGACCTCAATCCTGTATGCGTTCTAATCTTCGTTACTTATCAGGACATTCCCAATCTTACCTGATTGTGTAGTTGATAGGCAGGCATAAGTAAATAATGAATATACAGTAATAGCGGACTCAGAACACACCCCTGCTATGAACCTGTTTTAACGTACAGATAGAGGTTAGAATAATGTAGTGTTTTAATGTAGTGCAATAAAGTATAAATATAATGAACTATTACTATTAGTGGTATTTTTTCAATTTTAATTATAGTTTAAAAAATTGATTTTAGAGCGATACAATAGAGTAACAAAATAGGTACCTTTTACGCTCCTTTTTGTCGATATAATGGTCATTTTGTTCAATCATTCATTCTTGAATTTAATAAAAATTGTTTTTCTACTACATTAAATTATAATATCCAATTCTATTTCATTTTTGTACAATATGTCAAACAAACTTATATTCGTGATACCTCTTTGAAAGCAAAGAAATAAATCTCCTTTAAAGGAAGCAGACCTCATATAACTATAACAGCTCAGACTGTCGTATATTTTAATACACCTGTTATCGGCTTGAAGGTCAGTTTAATAAACTATCTATGCCACTAAAGCAAGTGAAGGCGTAAGAGGAAGATTAAAGGGACTATAAACGCCCTACAGCAGTTTGCACTGATTAAGCTTCTCGCTAGAACTCCTTAGAACGTTACATGTTGAGTGTGATGCACGTATTACACATCTGACAGAGGAAATGCATTAGCTGATCTGCTTATTAACCTATGTAAACATCACATATAAAATGTAATATGGTATTTGATACACGAGCGGTGTGTTCCATCTATTAGTTTTATCAGCTGTGTGTGGTCCAGGCTAAATTGCCATTTCCTTTCATTAGACCTTGTAAAACAGGTCTCCGTTTATATACAGTCTCGTGTTTGATTACATTTGAAAAGTCTGTGTGCTTACACGGGATTTATCTTTAGCGTGTGATATGAGGAGGCCATTAGGTTTCTCAGATTTGGTTTATATTGTATTAGTAACAATGGGAGTCATTCTTTCAGTCATTAATCAGGTGGGAAGCCACTGTTGAAAAGCAGATTGTTTTATCTAACCTTTTGCCATTTTATTCTCTTTACTTTATGACTTCTGAGAGTTTATTCCATCGCACAGAGTGACAAAGGCTGAAAGAAAACTATTTGTTTAAAAACACAGAAACACTTTATGTGGAAAGACAAAAAACATTCATTATGATCAACTAGTAGTGTACCTGGCTGGAGGCAGAGGACTCACTGTCAGACATACATGGATAATACAGTATTTCTTTGTTTGCACCTTTAAATTAGCAATGGATCTAATTAATTTGATATTAAAAGGGGAATACACAAAACTAAATAGCTAGTAGTACATTTACAGCAAAATATTATATTTGTGAATTTAGTTATGATTTGAAAAAACAAATATGTTAAGATACAGATAGCGCTACTCCATGATCCTCATTTAAGTTGGCATCGAATCCTTTACCAAGATGGCCACCTTTTGATCTTCTGTGCATGTGTGGCACCACTTTTGTCACAATGGGGCAGATGTATTAACCTGGAGAAGGCATAAGGAAGTGATAAACCAGGGATATATGCAAGGTGATAAAGGCACCAACCAATCAGCTCCAATATGTAAATTAACAGTTAGGATCTGATTGGCTGCTGCCTTTATCACCTTGAACATATCACTGGTTTATCACTTCCTTATGCCTTCTCCAGGTTAATACATCTGCCCCTGTGTTAGAGCGGGACAGTGTGATATTTTCGATTTAGCTCCTAGAGACCCTGCGATATCCTGAGATACTTTATACCTCAGCTGCTGGCACTCTATGTTCCGCTCAAGCTCCACTCTATCATACAGATATGAGCGTATGTAACAGTAAGTATGGCTGTACAATAATACTGCTGCTTAATAAACCACACCACTGTTTAGGTACTGGACTGTTTGGTAACATTGGATCTGCTGGTGTATACTATTACTCTGCTTATTACCATCCAAAAATACAAATATATACAAATATTTAACAAAATAAGGAAAAAATAGAAAATGGACATTTCTATATTTATTAAACCAGAATATATTGTCACAATCAACATGTCGGGTTTTAGAATTCTGACTGAGAATTTATTGGATTTTTACAGTAAGACACCATCTAATACCTAGATAAAGTTCTGAAGTTGGGCATGCTGCAAACATTAAAATCCAAAATTTGATTTATATATTAATTTGAGTTATTGTTTTATAAATGTTATTTTTTATAGTATTAATTATTTTTTTTTACAATATTAGAGATGAAATAGAAAAACATATTACACATGTAGTGTCAATTGATTGTCTTTCAGTTTGTTAATATTTCATAGCATATGTGACAATTAGTATAATTAAAGCTTTTTGTTTTTGTTGAATAAATAAATATGAATATATGTGGGTATTGATTTGTGTTAATGTTTATAGATTGACTGATTATTGTAAATCTGTCAGAGCCATTTCTTGTGGCGGGCGAGGTGTGCATTCGCATGGGGCGCCCACCGCAGCTCTTGCTGGCTCAGTTTGTGCTCCTCCCCTTTATTACTACTCCGCTTGGGGGGCGGAGTTTTGTGTAATGACGTGTTTGCCTCGTGACGTCACGATGTAAATGCGTCATTACATGAAACTCCGCCCCCAAGCAGAGTACTGATGATGGGAAGAAGGGGGTGCCAGGACACGGTGGACAAGCCAGGAGGAGGGAGAGGCGGGCAGGCGCAGGCCGAAGAGCAGGATGGGAGAGGACCTCTGGCCGGCAGATCCTGCTGCAAACGTGAGTATAACATACTATTTCACTTCTCTCTCTCTCTTTGTAGAAGGGGACTCTGCCTGCTATAATGTGTAAAATGGGGACTCTTGCCTGCTATAATGTGTAAAATGGGGACTCTTGCCTGCAGTAATGTGTAAAATGGGGACTCTTGCCTACAGTAATGTGTAAAATGGGACTCTTGCCTGTCATAATGTGTAAAATGGGGACTCTTGCCTGCCGTAATGTGCAAAACGAGGACTCTTGCCTGCCGTAATGTGCAAAATGGGGTCTCTTGCCTGCCGTAATGTGCAAAATGGGGACTCTTGCCTGGCGTAATGTGTAAACTGGGGACTCTTGCCTGCCGTAATGTGTAAAATGGGGACTCTTGCCTGCAGTAATGTGTAAAATGGGGACTCTTGCCTGCCGTAATGTGTAAAATGGGCACTCTTGCCTGCCGTAATGCGTAAAATGGGGATTTAATGTATCAAGGGCATTGCAGTGTGTGTCATAATATGGTGCAGGTGGCATTACTGTGTGGGGCTCAATATGGTAGAATTTTGTTCATTTTATTCCTGTGGTGGCCGTGATCTGTTGGTGCAGGGTCAAAAACTGGGGTGTAAGGTAGTCTTTTCAGACAAGGCCACACCCATTCTAACGAGGCCATGCCCATTTTAATGAGGACATGTCCCATTACTGGGAGCGCGCGCAAATTCTTTATTTTTATATCTATAGTGGGGGGGGGGGGCATCTTTTTTATGTTGGGGGGGGGCGCATTTTTAAATCTCGCACTGGGAGCCACATTGGCTAGAAACGGCCCTGAATCTGCTTATATTTCTTTTACATTTGAACTTGGCTCTAAATGTTTTAAAGGGACTGTCGCCTCAAAAAAGATATTTACTTATTCTATATGACATAGCAAATTGCAGGTACTAGGCACAGTTTTATTTAAGGTTATATAAGCATAGGGGATTGTGTCTGCCACCAGTGTGCACTTATATTTTCAGTGCTTTCCAGATCTGACCACCCCGATAACATCATACCCTGTCCACTGGCACCAAGCATGTCCCTTATTACTAAATCACAACCCCAAACCACTGTACTGTGCGAGGATTATCACACCTCTAGAAGAATGACAGCAGAGCTCTGGGAGAGGATCAAGGGATTATAGGGAAGGGAACATGTGAATTAATGGTGAAACTCATGAAATAATGAGCTCTTCAAGAAGTCATCTAACAACAGCATTATAACAAGGGCCCTTTCCCAAGAATATTTTTGAACATTCATTACATAAATGCAAATGAAAACTAAAATATATAGGGTAAGAGATTCTTTCAAAGGGGTGAACTCTGTCAATAAAAAAGTGAGTGGATCACAGAAATGAGTTGTGAATTATCAGATACAGTAGTTAGACCATGTAGATACCATTACATGTATTTCTGACTGGTTATTAGGAGAAGTAGTGGAATGTTCTGCATAATGAGCTTTATCAGCAGTAAAATACATATCTTGTCAATAATTAACCATCATTAAAAAAGAGCAATGAAAATATGCTGTGTGGCGTGAGTAATGTAGCTTAGAAATGCATTTATAATTTTACATTTGATGACTGCTACCGAGAACACAAGTTTACAAATCCTGCAATCACTGACATTAAGTACTGGATGGAGAGAATGTAACAGCTGATACAGCAAAGTGATTTATATAACTCAATGTTCCTGTTGGGTACAGCATGTCCAATGGTGCTTTTGCTTGGATGGTCAGGTTAAAAGCATTTTACGCTTGTCCCTAAATTAATATTTGCTGATAACCAGCAACAAGTTCTCTTTAATGAATGCTAGGTGGTAACTATAGAGGATTCAAACATATTACAGTAGGGGTTCTCAGGTTCTCCCAACAGGTAATGCTTTCTGGATTTCTTTAATCATGAACAGGTGAGCTGATCTTTCTTTCTGGGTCAGTAACTATCCCACCTGTTTGTTGGGGATGCTTGAGGGCTGGAGTTGAGAACCGCTCTACTACAGGAAATGGTCATAATACTATTATGGGTTGTCAATATTCTTCTGAACAGGTGAGCTGATCTTTCTTTCTGGGTCAGTAACTATCCCACCTGTTTGTTGGGGATGCTTGAGGGCTGGAGTTGAGAACCGCTCTACTACAGGAAATGGTCATAATACTATTATGGGTTGTCAATATTCTTCTCTAATATTTGAAATATTTTGGAAGCTCTAGAATGATCTCATCATGTAACCATTAACCAACAAATGCATTAAGATTGTAACAGTACTGAAGCTGTAAAAGCGCTGAGGAGGGGGCCCTTGTGCAGACTCCGGGTGGGCCCCCTCCTCTGTATGGTGCAGTAGTCTCCGCCATTGTGCCAGAGTTTACTGCGTATGTGCAGGTCATGGCATACTGCGCATGTGCCCACTATGTTCCGGAGACCAATTTAACTACTGCGCATGCACGGCGGCCATTTGTAGATGTGATTTTCACATCAGTTGTAGTACCCGACGTGGGACTCCAGAAAGGTAAGTATTAAAATATGGGTACAGTGTGTGCGGGGTGGGCCCGCCTGGACCCAGGGGCCCTTGTGCACCGCACACATTTCACCCATTATAGAAACGGCAATGCTGCAAAGCCAGACCCTGGCGTAGCCCGCTCCATAGATGTACAGCTGGCTCTAGTAACTGCTGGTAGCAGGGCCATGGATATCACTGATATACTAGAGGGAGTTCATTCTTAGAGATTACTAGGGCTACGTTTACCATCGGTGCATTGACTTCCTTTGCTGAGAAGCATTGTATAAGTGATAAGGACAAAACATTCTGCAAATAAAACGTCTAAAGGCAAAATAGATCAAATATAATTTTTCGAGCAGCCTTGCATTAAAATAGTCAAAAGTAAAATCAAATAAATAAAATGTAAATAAATGAATCCCCCAGCCTCCCATTTATTAATGAGCCATGCCACTTAACGTTGGTTCCAGTACTCTGGGCACCTAGGAACATTTGGTACAATACATGTTAACACTGGGATAGAACTACTGTATTTTGCCAGCATGATTTTTTTTTTTTTTTAATTATTGTTCCCTTAATTTTTTCTGTAGGGAAGTGTATTTATAATTATTTACTTCTAACGTTTTTCTTTTCTTGACTGAGAAAAAAAAAATCCATAAGATTAAGATTATCACAGACTGCTCCCAAAGTCACACATTAATAAACCAGGTAAACCCAACTACTTCATAGTCAGTCAATCAATCAATCAATCAATCAATCAATCAATCAATCAATCAAAAGCGTTCTCTCAGCCATCAGATACTGTATGAGAGAGTAATCCTAACTTTTTAGTAGAATAATTTTTCATTCAAGCATGCTGGTCCTGTTTATCCAAATTGACAGCGGCATTTACACATATTCAGTGGTCAGATAACCGGTTTCTCCCGAGGGCTTGTTCACATCTCTAGCGCTGCCAGCATCAGATGTGAACAAGCCCTCGGGTGAAACCGGTTATCTGACCACTGAATATGTGTTAATGCCGCTATCAATTTGGATAAACAGGACCAGCATGCTTGAATGAAAATGCACACTCCACCAGCTATTACACCCAGATGGAGGTAGCACTCTTTTCTCCTTCAGCCCTCTCGTATTTCTGAATTACGGCGTGACACCCTGCAATGTCAGCTGATATCAGGGTGTCAGCTACGCCCTAACAGAAACAGCAGAAGGGCCCTTTACTTTCCTTCATAGCAGCAGAGGTCCGGCTATACTCTCTTCCACCCTCCGCTGATTTATCCTGATTTGCCAGGCGATCAAGAGGGTGAGAAAGCAGATATCAGCAGGGACAAGATCTGCTGGACTATTCTCTACTCAATCTCTCTTTGATATTGCCTGTGTGATACCATTTGTATTGAGGTTGTTAAGTTTATATTGCTGGTGATATTATTTGCTGGATGCTCACATGATATTATTTGGACTATAAGCAATGCTATGAGAATTTTCTGAATTGATTAATATATGTCAGTGGTTCTCAAACTCGGTCCTCAGGACCCCACACGGTTCACGTTTTCCATGTCACTCAGCAGGTGCACTGTGTCTCACCAACTGCCACATTTTAAAAATCTACAGGTAACCTGCAAAACATGAACCGTGTGGGGTCCTGAGGACCGAGTTTGAGAACCTGTGATATATGTGATAGAGTGGTATTGATTTTCTACACAGCCACCAGGTTTACAAATGATTTTTGTGCCCTTTAATGCTCTATCATTCCAATTACTATTTGAGATTGCTCTGGATAAGGGCCCTAAGAGGTACAGTGTCAGTTAAAGATTTTGTGGATCATACTGTTCTGCTGTATCTTACAACCTGAAGGTTTATATGATACATTGCTGTTGAATTAGGAGCAGCGATTGCACCTGATAAGTGCCATAAGAGGTACAGTGTCAGTTAAACATTTTGTACTTATACTGTTTTGCTGTACCTTACAGCTAAAAGGTATTCTTGATACATTGCTGTCTGCAGTGATTCTGCTACTAAAGGGAATTATTCTCTGGCATTCAAGGAGTGAGACAATTATGTCTCTGTGTTACTTATAGGGGACTTGACACTTTGTTTCTAAGCTAAATGTTGTTCTAGATGGAACCATAACAATACTCATTACATGTGTCTGATACTGGTAACATTTCCCTATCTTATTTGCAAAATAGCATTTTCAGGGACCCCTTTGTCTGTGGTGTATATTGAACAAGCCCAATGGCGTTCTAGTGATTATTACATAATATTAGAGTGTCCTCTCTAAGCGCATGCAATTAATCCAATAATCAGGACTCATTACAGTCCGAATAATATTTTGGTCCATAAATTCCATGCATTATTTATAATGTACCTGAATAGGTTTAATCTGTAAATTATTGAAACCTATACGGCATTTATTCGCTGTCCAGGAACATAGTTTTCCCTTTTGTTATGTGTACGTGTGTCTGTGTTGTTCCTGTTATTTTAATGCATACCTAATAAATAGTAGATTTTAGATTGATCAACATTGATACCGTTCTGGATTCTTTTTCCTATTATAGTTAAGAGTGACCGCAGTATAGAGTCTTCTTTTTCCCTCACACCAAAATCTGATAATTAATGTGCCCATCGTACAAAATCCCCACAAAATGTTGAGATATAAAATGTCTCCCCCGCCTTGTAATCAGCACAGATGCACCCACATTTGAAAATAATGAGGAGTTCTCTTATAAACTAGTATGACCACCAAACTAAAGCATCACCTTCATATACTACTAGATGTGCATACACTGTAGACACCTGTATGTCAATGGATACAGATGGAATACAATTCTAGACAGAAGAACAGTTGATATTAAGAACGGGATGACAATACCTCTTTTTTCAAAAGTTTCCCACTCTTTAATTGAGTAACTAAATTAAAAATGCAAAAAATGTTTCTCTATGGTGACACATTGTGAAAATGATTGTGTATGTCAAGTTTGGATAAGAAAGATAATTGTGGAGAGACAAAGGGATGGCTCTGGTGCTACTCAAACCGTCTCTTGGAGTAGGTGATTCTGATTACAGACGTCATAACATACTGTATGTGGTAAAAAGGTAAAATACAGTATAAAGTGTACACTGAGGATTTTGGGGAGTTAATTGTGCTCACCATTATTTTTTGAATTACTATACCTACTGCACAATAGTGGTTAGAAAGAAAAATATTAGTACATAAAAAAACAGAAATAGGAAGGTGGTGTGAAGGAATTAATATACAGTATATAAAGAAATAAAAAAGGATCCCTTTAAAACAAAAGACAGCTACGCGTTTCACAGGAACTCTGCCAACTTCATCAGGCTGATACTTGACTGCTCATGGGATACAGTGGGTTATCTAGCTTTCTAAATAGCATGCATTCCCCATTTGCTTTCTATTTTTATGTATTGCAGTGATCTGTACAATACACTCATCTCATAAAAATAAAAAGTGAAGATTCACCGAAGCTGACTTGAATGACCAAAAACTGCCCATGTTGTTCTCTCTTTAAGTGAGCACTATTATTAATATTAAGCTTAAAATATTTTCAGTGTGCTCTGTTACTAAGTAATCATTCTACAGTGCAGCTTGCTTGGTTTTCATTTCTGATCTGTCCTCCTCCATATTCATCATTAAGTTACTTGCAACAGGCCATTCAGCTCTTCTGCCTGTTTCCTCCCTCTGCGAGACATTTGCCCTTTGTCCCTTGACATTCTTTGAGATTAACAGTCTATGAAAATTACAGTGTTGAACTTGTCACATCATTCAGTTTCTTAATGACTAATATACTACTGTAAGCAAAAAAGTGAATTTAATCATGCAGCAGTAGTTCCCCACGAACACACATATTAAATCTCCAACTGTGCCATAAAATAAATCTTGTTTCACCACGTGCCAACATAACTTCATTCCGTGAAGCAGTTGGAGAGATAATGTATGTCATCACATGGATGGGGAGACAGTGCTGAATTGTAGCGATTGATGTTCTGCTAACCCACCATGTATAGTATGTGCTATAGAGCAAGTGAACAGCCTTTCTATCATCATAAAGACTTCAAGCTGAATGGGTCTGGGGTGCATAGTAATAATTATTTCTCAGGTTGGTGCAGACAAGTGGCTTGTAAGGCACATGGGCCGGAATGGAATGGAAATTAAAAGTGGTGCCTTGGTCCTTGCAGAAGTTCTCCATGAAAATTACATTTGTAGCAAGTAATAACTAAAGTAGCTCAGCATTGAATAATATTCATTGTTTTTATTTAAATATGATTGGCTATACCTACAATTTGGAAAACCAATTGCTAAACATTCTGTTAAGTCTGTCTTTATGATGCATTGAGCAGAGGCGGATTTAGGAGTGAGTATGCCCCTAGGCTAGTGGTTCCCAAACTTTTCAGAATCACGGCGCCCTAGAGTTACAGAATTTTTTCATGGCACCCCTAGGCCAAAATTTTCTTATTGAGAAATTTAGAAACAAATATTCAATTGTGTTTATATGTCATCCTTAGGTTCAGGGAGAAAATTTGCATCTGTTTGTCCATATATTTTATGATTATCAGCCAGAAGCACTGGTTTTGCCTATTACATTGTCCATAAATTATTTTTAATTGGTCCTGGACCGGGTTCACTACGGTATGCCGGCGGTCGGGCTCCCGGCGACCAGCATACCGGTGCCAGGAGCCCGACTGCCGGCTTACCGACAGTGTGGCGAGCGCAAATGAGCCCCTTGTGGGCTCGCTGCGCTCGCCACGCTACGCTCGCCACGCTACGGCACGGTGGCGCACTATGCATGCTATTTTATTCTCCCTCCAGGGGGGTTGTGGACCCCCACGAGGGAGAATAAGTGTCGGTATGCCGGCTGTTGGGATCCCGGCGCCGGTATACTGTGCGCCGGGATCCCCTCAGTCGGCATACTGAAGACCACCCCCTGGACCACCAAGCCAAGGCACCCATGCAAGTGCCTCGTGGCACCCTAGGATGCCAAGGCACACAGTTTGAGAACCAATGCCCTAGACACAACAGTAATGGCTGCCCCCCTGCCTGCCTATTTTTAGTAGTTTTTTGATTGGTTATAAGCCCTCATTTGGTGATAGCCAATTTAATAGAATAATAATTAAAAAAAATACTAAGTATGACTTTTTTAGTTTTTATTATGTATACATATTTACTAAGTGGGACAGCTTACAGGGGGCAATATGTTCATGTGCTATCCATTTACACTCCATTTAAGTTGGCATATGGTACAGTATAGTGGAAATATTTTGCAGTTACTGGTACTTTTTGGGCTGAGGGGTACCAACACCAGCATCCAAGTGCTGCCCCCAACAAGTATTGCCCCCAACAAGTGCTGCCCCTAGGCAGGTATCTAATGTTAAATTCGCCTTTGGCATTGAGTCAAAGTAATAAGGGGTGTGGCCATGCATCATGTGGCATGAGACGTGCTACCAAAGCACTTGTCTGCTACCTAGTGTTGTCCATTGAATGGTTAACCATCTATGGTCCCATTGATACTTTTCTTTGATTGTAGGAATTAATCAGCAGAAAGCCATTAATGGGTTAATCCATCAATGGTCGCCACTACTAGCATTATGTGATGGAGGGGAGCCATTTGGAAAAAGAGGTAGTGCTTTCAAATGTGCACCATGGACTAATCTCCAAGTGGCAAACAAAACAACAACACACCGTGTCACATCGGATCTCTGCTACTAATGGCAGAGAACTATCAGTTCTCCACCATCAACCAAAAACAACAAACTATCAATATTCACCAATCATTTTTGGTTGATGGCCAGCCCTACTGCCACCCTTCTCGTTCTGGTCCCTTTCAATGGCATGCACACCATGGCATGTGTGCATGGCATTCATAATTTTTATTTCAACTAGGGCCCTACCTGTGAGGAGTTTAGTTTTCAGAGTTGTTTGCATAGTCCCAAAATATACTGATAAGTTAATTGGCCAATGAATAAAATGGACCCTACTGTGGTGTGTATGTGTGTTGGGGAATTTATAGACTGTAAACTTCAATGGGATGTGAATGATTAATACTCTCTATACAGTACCACATAATATCTTGGTGCTATATAAACAATAATAAACTACTGCATGTATTAAACAATCCTGTCCATCTGGCACAGGCATTCTAAACACCGTAACCGGTGGTTACAGTTCTCAAAGTTAGCACTGCAGTACTGTATGTGTCTTTCATAACAAAACCAAATCCCGCTGTGTACTGGACCCCACTCACCCACCCACCAAAACAATTTATGTGCCATTCTTATTCCCGCTGGGATAAACTGGGAGCATTTAATTCTGTGTGCAGTGTCTGTGTGTTATGTAGACATGGGTGTATGAGAACCAATAATAATCATTACATTCAGCAGATGGCTGCAGAACACACATGGATAATATGTAGACTGGGCAGGTAGGGTGAAAGTAGGTGGGTGCTGCATTCTTAGCCAACAAAAGATTATAGTTTATTTTTTAGATTATTTTACATTTAATGTACATTTTCTCATAGCAGTATCGTCTTTTCATCACTAATACCACTTTCAGACTGACAATAGCCAGGTCGAACCAGGGAATATGTACACGGGTGCTTCCCAGGTGCGACCCGGCTTAAGACCCCTTCAGACTAGCGGCCCGACCCGGCATATTGCCTGGTTGGTGACATCACCGCTGACGCTACAGGAGACGGTGCTTTGAGATAATAATCTCCAAGCACCGCCTCCTCCTATGCAGAGAACGGGTGCCTGGTCGCCTTGACCCTGCTTACCCGTTCACACTGCACTGCATTTCGGGTCAATTCCGGATTCAACCCATTCGAGACCTGGGATGAAATGCTGGGACACTCGACCCAGGATATTCTTTCAGGACCCTTTCACACTAAGCAAATTCCCGGGTTGATGCACGTTCATGTCAGTGTGAAAAGGGTATGACTGATCCATACAAGCCAAAGATAGATCGCACCAGGGACATTCTGGTGGATAAGATGAGAAGGAACTTGGTGTCATAGCATAGTAGGGATGGAACTCAGTGTGGTTACCATCAATGACAAACATGACAGGCAACCATGGATGGTTGCCAACCATGCAATGGATTACCATCAATGGTTTCACCAACCGACGGTCTTCCCAGTTCTTTCACTGGCCGTCCCATAGGCTAATCAGAATAGGCGGGCGGGGCTTTTTGGGTGTCAAAGGGTGGGGCTATGCTCTGTATCTCAGCACCTTGTAAAAATAAAAAGAGGCGAAAATAGGGGGCATAGGGAGAAAGTGTGAAGAAGAGAAGGGAGGTATAGGGGGAATAAAGGAGGAGACAAGTGGAATGTGGAAGAATAGGGGGAAATGGAAAGAATAGGGGGAATATAGAGGGAGACAGAGAATATAGGAAGGAGAGAGAGAGTAAAAAAGAACAATGGGGAAGAGAGGAATAAAACTAGGATGAAGGGGGAGAGAGAGAAATTAAGAATAGGGCAAACCAGGAGCTAAAGAGTTAAAAATAGAGGGTGAAGTGTAAAAGGGAGAGATGGAAGGAGTAGAGGGAGACGGGAAAAATAGGGAAGATAAATTGAGAGAAAAGAATAAGGGAAATGGGGAAGAATTGGGGTTAACAGAGAAAAAACAGTAAGGTGAAGACAGAGAAAAATGAAGAATAATAGGAAATGAAACAAATAAAGGAAAAAAAGTTTTGTTTTGTGTACAAAGGTGTGGAGCTCCTACATTACGTAGGCTTGTCCAGTCTCATTGTGAAAGAGCATTTGAATGGTTAAGGGATAAGTTTACTGAAATAATAAAAATGAATATTGTAATTAAGGTTAGACCACGGATGAAGAGAAGTATTGACATCCTAAACAATTAGAAAGTGACGATACATTTTGGAGCAGGAAAGAAGGAAGGGAGCGGCTGTCTTTCTCATGCTCAGGAAAGGGCCTACAACCTGTTCAGAGGCATCTGGCACAAAACCAGCAGCAGAAAATCTTCAAGTCAGTGAACAGCACACAGATCAAAGGGATAAATGATTCACATAATGTACCCAAATAACAGTCTAGAGTGTCCTAATAACTATAATATTTAGCATTTGAAAATGACTGGGAGCACCTATTCTGCAGCACAAAAAGCCCCCCCAAAAAATATGTCATTATTAGTAAGTGATGACAAGTCCCTACAGTTCCTTCCTGTATTATATTTCTGCCTTTAAATATGGTACGCTAAACTACTAAATATGTCAGCAGAGTGGATCCTGGTAGCACATTGTGTTTTTGATGTGCTTTCTACAGATCTAAGGCAGTGGGAAATTATTTACAGACAGAAACACCTGTTTGCTAGTGGATGATTTTATTTCAGTCATGAAAGCAGATACACATCGGCACATACTATAAGGTTCTGCTTTGTTCTTCCTATGATTGATGTGTCATTGATGCTACTCTTATTGCTTATTACTGAGTGACATGCTGATTTAATAGACTATTAGACGATTATTCTTATGTATCAGATGTAGATTTAGGATTCATTGTATAATAAATAGGACTGTGTAAAGTAATCAGCTAAGCTGACTAGGCTCTGTAACTTTACTCAGCTCCTCATGGAGAACAAGGTGATAAGTACTGTTAGCTCCAAGCTTTTAGGCAGGGACGGACAGGGGCCGTGCAGCAGCCCGGACATGTCACTGAGCACGTGTGTGCGACATAGGGGCGCTACCATAGCTCATGGGGGTGTGCTACGAGTCAGGGGGGTCTGGCCTTGTGGCATGACCAGTATACTGGCTAGAACGGAGGAAGCGAGGGCAGACTGTCAAGCAGAAACCCGGAGGGCTGCGCTGCTCAGCCAGGCCAGCCCTGATTTCTGTGTGGCCAGACCGGCCCATCTGGCAGTTGCCAGAAGAGCCAGTCCGGCCCTGATTTTAGGTACTTTGTTTAGTAGATCTTTTTACTTAATATTTCTCTTTGGATTTGCAGGTTCCTGCGACTTAATATAAGGAAGCTTAGTGATTGGACTACCATCGGCTATCACAATAAGGGGGGAATATATTAAATCTAGGAGATAAAGTACCAACCAGTCAGCTCCTAACTGACATTTTACAGGCTGTTCTTGAGCTTTGATTCATCTCCCCCTAAATCTGCTAAAAGTCTCCTCCGAGATTTGTCCTAATATTAGGGGAGCTGTATCAAACCTACTAAGGAGTATAGAAGTTGCCCATACTAACCATTCTGCCTATCATTTTATAAAATGAACTTGATAAATGGTTAGTAGAAGCTGGTTGGTTCTCATGGGCAACCTCACCACTTGTCCTCTTCTGCACTCTTTAGAAGGTTTGATACAACTCCCCCATTGTTATGATGTGTGTTGGTTCCTGACTACCCTCAGTAAGAATGTAGTTTATTCTTCTCAATGATAAGGCCTAAAAGCATTGCAATAGAGCAGCAGATGAAAGTGGATGCTGAGGCAGGGTCACCACTCCTTCCTGACCAGTGTCTAAGGGGGTGATTCAATGCCTATTGATGTGCCTGTGGAATTCACCACAATGTCTGGCTGTGTACATCAGGCTATTATTATTATGGTAGCCAATCTTTGCGCTTGGATTCATGAAGGAGAGGGCTGTGGGGCTAATTCAAAGGTGGACACTAATGGCACAGCTGCTGTGTCTCTAAGTGAAGCAAAAAAGCGAGCAACTTGTCAAAACCGTGTTGTGCTGCAAGGTGGGGCAGATGTAGCATGTGCAGAGAGATTTAGATCTGGGATGGGGGGGGGGGAGCTTTCGAATAAGGGATGTGCGCCGGGCCATAATTTTTGCTGGTTTTGGTACGATTTATGTTTTGGATTTTGTCCATGACTGTTTTTGGTTTTCTAAAAATTTTTTAAAAAATGCTAAAATCACATAATTTGGGCCTTTCTTTGTCCTAGAGATTATTATTAACTTCAGTAACATTAATTTCCACTCCTTTCCACTCAATTGTGAGGTGGTCAATTGACCACCTCACAATATTGTTTTCATTCGCTTTAGCCAAAGGCTACAGCGAACTGGCTAGTTACAGAGCAGCAGCACAAACGGCAGTTTATAGCACATCTATGAAACATTGCTTCAGCATACTGGGGTACAGTGCACAGAACAGTACAAACAATATATATATATATTTTTAATTTTTCTTTATTTAACTTGCAGCTTAGTTCAAACTGCATGGAGTCACTGGGCTTATATATACACATGAACAAAGTGCACTAGGGTAAAGTGCAGCAAACAGTACAAACAATAGAAGAATATCTTTATTTTTTACTTTGCAGCTCAACTCTCACTGCGGCAATATAAAGGGGTTTAATTTTATTATGTACATGAAAAATAAATGCACGTAAGTTTAAAATAATAATTTTTTTACTTTTTAAAAAGAATCTACTTTTTTTTTACTTTTTTTCGTAACTGACAATGACAATACACAATATAGTGCTACTTATGAACAGCCACTTTAGATGGACACAGCACAGCCAATTTACAGAAGAGTACAGCACAGCATTCAGCATGTACCAGATAAGTCACCACTATACCAGCAGGTGCTTTTTGCCGACATTCTATTCATGTTCAGATTATTTCACTGTTGACATGATGATAAGCATTTCGTCATTACGATTATTGTGTTGACATTTGTGTATGGGCCTAATTCAGAGTTGATCGCAGCAATTTTTTTAGCAGTTTGGCAAAACCATGTGCACTGCAGATGGGGGGCAGAGATAATATGTGCAGAGAGAGTTAGATTTGGGTGGGGTGTATTCGATCTGAAATCTAAATTGCAGTGTAAAAATAAAGCAGCCAGTATTTACCCTACACAGAAACAAAATAACTCACCCAAATCTAACTCTCTCTGCGCATGTTATATCTGCCACACCTGCAGTGCACATGGTTTTGCCAAACTGCTAACAAATTTGCTGCTGCGGTCAACTGTGAATTACCCCCTTTATGCAGTGCTAATAACATAGTAAATGTACTTAAAGTTGTTAAGTATGGAGTGCACTACTGCACTATCATGAATGCACCTTTACCGAAGAATTCTCAGTTACTAAGATACAGTATCTGGCACCAAGTATGCTAAAAACGGATAGAGCTATGGTAAAGGGGACATGGATGACCACTTCGATTCCGCCGGGAAAATTGAGGTGCATCACATGTCATTTTATGAATTAGAAAACTACTGAAATTGTGTATGGGGTATCTGTTGGGCTGTCTGTAAAAAAAAAAAAGGGGGGGGGAGTATTGAGAGGAGAAATGCTGTTTTTAAGAGAAATGCCGGATTGTTGTAACAACCTAATTGGTTAATAGTTTTATTATCATTAAGTAGCTATGGTAACACTTAATATATTATTTTCAAGAATAGTTGTAAAGTAAAATGATATAGACAAGTGGTATTTACACTTATGTACAAAGCAAAGGGTCCAGAGATCGAATCCAATCCTGGTAATGCTGTTATTTTCCTCCTGATTGGGGACCCTTTTTTATACATGGATGTATATGGTACTTATATATTTTTATTATTGTGATTGTGTCAATTAAAATCAAGAAGATAGAATCCTTCATAATGGCCTTTATGGATATATGTTCAATACGACCCACTAAATATGGGCAAAATCTAATACAATACGATGAAAGTGGCCATAATACAGAGAGAGGATATATGCTATTAGAGATGTGAATATTAAAATATTAATTAAAAATTAATATAGGACCCTATTCAGTAAGGATTGTAAATTCTGCTAAATAGCAGAATTTACAATTCTTTGCTGGGATGTAGTCATGTGACCGCCCAAACGCCGGTCTCCCAGTACCAACCCTTTTTGCTTGCATGCTGAAAGCCGCTCATCGCAGGGCAAGGCCGCACAGCATGCAGCCAACCCACTGCAATTGCACTGAAATTGCGATAACACCGTAATTTCAGCGTGATCGCTAAAATTGTTGATGGCTCCTGCCGGCGCATCTTTATGTACATAAGCCGACGCACTTAGCGATATACTGTATGGTTTGTCAGCTGTTTGAACAATATATCACATAGTGTGTACCCAGCCTTAAGGTGGGTACACACTAGGCGATGTGCTTGATGAGTGACATCGCCTTGATTTTCCCCTCCCGGGCCAGGCTGCCCGACGGCTGGCATACACACTGTGCGATATCGCTATGCAAGGCTGAGGCCAAGGGTCATTAACAACCCACGGGGCTGCACATCGCTCATCGTTGGCTGTATACACACTGGACAGGATGTAGCTATGATCCCAGTGGCTGGGATCTCGGTGGTCACTAGTGGGTGTCCACGATACCCATAGAGTGGGAATAGAACCTGTAGCGAGCACAGCGAGCAAACAAGCCCGCAAAGGGGCTTCATTGTGCTCGCTCCCCTGCCAGCATTCTGGCACCCGGGATCCCGCTGTTGGTATTCTGACCACCTGATCCCGACCGCCGGGATTATATACCCGATGCCACTGGGTGATATAGTAAACTATATCACTCAGGAAGGGGAAAATGAGCGATATAGTTTACTATATCGCTAAGTGTGTATGCACCTCTAGTCTGTCTTCACTTCGTTGCCCAATATAAAAAACATGTGCATTATGTATTATTTTCTTGTTTGTACAGATGATCCTTAATCCCAGCAGAAAAGGTTTAAAGATAGTTTATCAATATTTCTTTACTCTTCCTGTCCCAAGTATTTATGAAGTGGAAATCCTCAGGGTAGCATGAAAAACAAATTTAATACAACATAGTGCTACTCTGTATTTACACCCCAAAAAAAATTAACATAAAAGTTTGCACTTACAATAAAATTTTGAATTGAAGGCAGATAATAAACTTTCAAATCAGTTGGTTCGCCTTTCAGATTTGGAGATGTATTGGACACAAAACATTCAAAGGACTATTTGGACGTTAGAGTTGGTGCCATCTGGAAAGGTGCTATCCACCAACAGAATATGCTATGCTGGTCTGGTATACAAAACATACTCCACTTGGCGCCTTGACGCGTTTCGATCCCATAAGCTATCTCAAAAGGCCAATACTTGCATCTGCATAAAGTAGTAAGCAGGCTGACGTAGCTGAATGTATAAGCTCAGAATCAGGTCCAATATGGGTAAATGGACAGAAAAAGCTGAGGTACAAGGTTGTTTGTCAAATATGCAGACATGCCTCCCTGGAGGGAAATGTGATGGAAGCTGTTATGTAGGGCACACTCATCTACAGCAAAGTATGAACCCAAGGAGCTGCTTTAGTAATGCGTTTTATCGTACGCAGCAAGTTTTAAGACTTGTTGCATATACTAAATGGTGCTCCAGACAATCAGCTCCTAACTGTCATATGTTTGAAAAATAACAGTTGGGAACTGATTGCCCGGAGCACCATTTATCATAAGCAATAAGTTTTAAAATTCATTGCATATGATAAAACTTGTTGATAAATCAGCCCCTGTATGCCTTGCAAAGTCAAAACATTGTCTGTAGGATTGTACAAGTATAAAGAAATCTTTGGATTGGCTAATAGTCTTTAAAAAGAAGATTCTGGGAATAGATGTATTCCCAGAGTCACTGTTGTCTTTGTTTTGCTGTAGTTAAATAGAACAATTTCAACTCAAAGACATCAATGACAGGTTTTGTTTAGATATTATTATTGGCAACAAATGGGGCATACCAAGGCCCTGGATACATAAGGTAACCCTCTTAAGCATAAACTCTCACATCTTTGAATTCATGTACAGTATGTTTATGAATAAAATAGTGGCGGAATACAATAAGGTAAAATATGCAGTTATTTTTTTAAAAACTAACACACAAAACAACAACAAAAATCTTTATATTTACACAGAGGAGGAACTCATCATCTTGATGGCAATGTATAAGTATACCACATGGTACAGTTTGGTGTACCTCAAAGCTACTTTTCTTAGGATTTGCGTATTGAATCTGTAGCCATTCAGTCCTACAGAGAAACAGTAAAAGGTCAGACTTGGCACCAACAGGACTGGAAATATAACTGATCCTACTATTAAGTAACAAAAATAATCTGTGCACAACCTGGAAGACATAAAATTGTCATTCAGGTTACAAAATATGACATAAGCTTTAAGAAAATCCTTCCCAATAAGATGGTCAGGGAATTGGTCAATAAACCGCTAGAGTCATGTTGCATGGCTCAGTCCTAATATACAACAAACATCACTTTATTTTATCCCATCAACCAAAACTTTATCATGAATTACTGTACCAAGAGCTTCTTTAATGTCGCAGCCTCACCTGACCTGCGCTGACCTTAACCCTCAGTCTGGGGATCTGCTGGCTTTTGAAATGCCGACATTCTATTCTGAGCGTAAAGTTTAACTTTAGCACACCACTTTATTTACTTTCCACGGCCACCTTTTCCAGTAGCAGAACGTTTAGGATAACCTCACAACGTTCTCCGAGGACTCTAATCATACGAAACCTCAGAGATCTGAGACTACTGACCAATGTCTCTGTTGTTTTATTAAATATTAGTTTTCGATGTTCTCCAACTGATGTTCCTCCTTATAGCAATGGGAAATAGATTTTGGAATAATGGGTTTCATCAAAATAATTACCCATGCCGTTGCTTTTTAATCTTGCTACCAATGATCCCAGCCAGATTAAACACAAATCCAGCATTTATCATTTCTAATAGAAAGTTTAGTCATGGTGTATAAACATTTAAGGGACACATGTGGACATTTGCTTCTTGGAAAATACTGAAATAATTAAAGCGGTTTAAAAGGAGTTTGCTGAAATTCCTCTTCCAAATCCCCCCACCCAAAAACATAGGTTAGTTTGTTTAAAGTTTGTCAGTATTTGCAGTGATTGACGTTAAAAGCCTGAGTTATTTATAAAGGTTTGTTTGCATCAAAGCCCATAGTGCTGTTACACAGAAAAGAACGGTGAAGATGAAAGGTTCCTTCAAGCAGAGGACAGTAAAGAACCACCGTATAGTGTTCACTAAAGTGCTTCATAATGTATTTGTTTAGCATATGTAAGTAAGCAACGCTTAATAAGGTGCATGAATCAAGTTGAAGAAGCAGCAGTGATTAAAGCTGTAATCTCACTAAAGTACATAAACAAAGAAAGCTGAAGTAGTCTGAAAATATTATTAATATTTCCTCTTTCCTTAGAAGCCGTAGACAGATAACATAGACTTGTTACTAATGACTAGAGGTTTTATTGTACAATATGTTCTGCATTGAGTTAATGACTTAGGCATTTGGGTGGTTGAGATGAACTAGAGGAGAAATGTTCTTGTTGACACTGACACTTGCAAGTCCAATTCATTTCTCTCCAAAGTGTTCTTATTGCTCTAATCTGATGATGTTTTCTGCCACTTGGTGATGACCGGAGGATCTTGGTGATCTTTTAGGTGTTTCATTAGGTCTCTTCAAAGAGAGGAAGGTTTTATAGAACAGTCTTATGAAGATTAGAGGATCAAAGTGTCCCATACTCTTATGGAGGCTGTTTAAGTTTTTTTTTCTTTTTTTCTTTTTGTAAGTCATGAGTATAAATATATTTTAACAAAAAAATTGTGCTTTATTGCCACTGGCAGTGACAGGGCTACGACTCTTGCAAGGTATTAAATTGCCTGGAGATAAGAGTAGGCTCATAGTCAACTCTGTGCAAAGGAAGTAGTTCTGCCACTGTCTGCATCTACTGTAATGTCAGTACAAGTGGGGTGAAGATAATACAGGGCTTTGCTGCACTCGGCAAGTTCCAAAAGCTTGCTCAGGCAGGCAGAGTGGGTCCATAGAGATGCATATCTATTCTGCATGCAGATTGTGCAGTGCACATGGGCCAATGAGTAATGGGGGCCCAGCACCAATCCCTGACTTGAACCTACATTTGTGCTGTCATATTAGAAGGGGGGGCTGGCACTCTGGTCAGGGCATGGGAATTTTGGTTGGATACTTTACAACAACCGGCCTCTGTATTAACTACATTCTTACTAGAGGGATAGGTCCCCTGTCTAACTAGTTCAACTTCCTGTCCATCAGTTCAGAGTTGGATACTTAGGCTGTCAGACAGAGTGCACAGCCAGGCTGATCAGTTATCTGTCTGAGTTTTAAACCAGTTCAGCAACACACCAGCGACATTCCCATAACATGCCGATAAGTTGGATCATCTCTCTGTGTCTACTTAGGAACCATTTCAAGACACTTCTGAGACTGTGTCTCACTTGTAAATGCAGCTTTTTGGAACCATGCACAGTGCTACTTAAAAGCAGGCCCAAAATGTTGGCAAAAGCCACACACCAAAAAGGTAGCAAGCTATTTCCACCAATAGTATAGTGTTTTTTACATTATTTATTCACATTAAAATGAAACAATAGCATATGTACGTTAACATCAACAATATATCAGATTATTGGACACAGGTTGTCCCCTGAACAAGATGTATAATTAGACACGCTGCAGCTGGTTCCAGATATCTTAGTTCCAAGGAAAGTCTAACATTTTATCCAGACAGAGCAGGACAATGCTCCATCCAATGCGTTTTGGGATTGCCACATTCCTCAGGGATGTGGTCTCTTCATCAAATAGTTACATCTGAATAGGCTATCCAATGACAGAGTGGGACAATAGGGCACCCAATGCATTTTATTGTTGCCACATTCATCAGAGATGTGGTCTCCTCATCAAATAGCGTTTAAATAGGCCATCCAATGACAGAGAGGGACTATAGGACATCCAATGCATTTTGTTGTTGCCAAATTCCTCAGGGATATGGTCTCTTCTTCATACAGCAGCATTTAAATAGGCCCTCCAATGACAGAGTGGTGCATTAGGGCCATCCAATGCGTTTTGTTATTGCCACATTCATCAGGGATGTGGTCTTCTAATCAAATAGCATTGCTTAAATGGGCATCACTTAAACAAAAAAAGATCAGTAATTGTTTCTTCAAAAAATCACCATAGGCTTCTAGCTACTGACAAATAAATTGATATGGGGCATTATTTGTGACTATTACTCTCTAGCAATGTCAATGATTTCCTATAATTATGAGCTGTTAAAAAATACTGCTTATTGTATATTAACTTGAAGTTATGCAATCGACTCAAAGCTGGCCATACACCTAAAGATTTATTGTCCAATCTGGCTGGTTGGAATGAAATTCTGGTAATGACCATTTGCTCACAATTGCCGGAAAACTGACAAAAACAGTCATTCAGACAAATTGGTTATATAAAATGGATTTAACCAGTTTGTCTGATTGACCATTTTGGTCTGTTTTTCAGTGTTTGGGAGCAAATGGTCAATTGTCATTTGCTTCCGTACATTACTAGATTTCCATTCCAACCAGCCAGATTGAACAATAATTCTTTAGGTGTGTAATATATAAAATCCCCTGTGGGGTCATTTCATGTCACATGATCCAGTACAAATTACTGTACCATTTCCTTTTATTCTCAGCAGACGTGTAATTCTATGAGGGAGTGTCCCAAATAGAAGTTTAAAATAAAATAAAATAATGCATGTAGTCTTATATGAGTTCTAAGCATTTGAAAATGTCAAACATTCATTTACTTTTTTCTCGGGCCAGGATTAACATATATAACAGGCATCAATTAGAGATACCACATGGTGAGGTAAACTCTAATGAAGTCAACATTTCAAGGTCACTGACTAAAACTTTCAGAAACATTACCAAAATAAATAAATAATTAAATAAATTATATATATATATATATATATATATATATATATATATATATATATATATATTGTTCAAAATGTTCAAAAACTTTGTCTTTATTCCTTCATGGTTTAAGACTCTCCATACCAAATTTCAATTTGGAGTCTCAATGGGATCTTATATTTTTAGTGTTTTTTGTTTACAGGACCATGAAATTGCATTGTATTGTACACAAATACTGTACATCGAAAATGTGAAAAAAAAGGTGTCAATATTCTGGGGATTTTTATTTGATTAATCTTGGTGTTGTTTTTTCCCCAGGAATGGATTTCATTAATTACTTCAGACACAGCAACACCTAAGGTTGTTGACACTGTCAGACCACAGTTTCTACTTATCTGGTCTGGTCAGTTACTGGTCCCCCCTTCTCTCAAAACAGTGTCTGTTGAGCAGTGGCTCCTCTCTGTCAGCATTCCAAGTGGTCATGATTCATGGGGGCGCCATTTTGGATTCACTTTTGATTTGCAACTGGCCAGTTCCACTCCTGTACCTGCGATCAGCTGAGTGGCACCAGCCAATTATCCTGGCTAGGCACTTTAGAAGCAGTCAATTTAAAGAGCTTCTGTATACTCTCTCTGTGCCTGGACTTCATCCAAACTTTATGGTCAGTGGATCTACAGAACCCAGATACTGGATATCTTTGAGCGCCAGTGTTTCTATGTCTCTTTCTGGAATCCTCCTGAAAGATTTTCTAAGTCTTTAGTGCAGTATTTGGTCCCTGTCTTCCAGAGCAACAGTTGTATTTGCATCTCCTCCTGGAATCTCCGTGTTTGTTTCCCAGTGTCAAAGCTGAAACATCTCTTGTGCATTAACTCTCACACTGCTCCTAAAGTACTTTAGAATCTCCAGTGGATTAATCCTCCCTCCCCCCTCTCCTCTTTCCCATGCTGCTGGCTGGCCTGGCACTGGCAGTACAGTGCGGTGTTGTGTAGCCCCACCCCCTTTTTGGACTGCTCCCCCGGCTGCACTGTGACTGCTGGACTGATTAAAGACTTGGGGGCCTGAGGAGTGTGTGTGTGTGTGGGGGGGCTGAGGTAACTTGCCCCCTGTGACCCCTCTTCATCTGGCTCTGCCGGGCGCACCGCTCTACTATGAATAAACTGAAAAGAAACTATAACTCCCAGCAGCCCAGCAAGGACTAACAGGATCTGTCATTTATTTTCAGTCTTTTCACTGCAGTACAACCTGCAAATTAAGGGAGTGGGGCCTACACACCTCAGGTGACTTTGGTTGCGTATAGTGATGTGCACCGGAAATTTTTCGGGTTTTGTGTTTTGGTTTTGGATTCGGTTCCGCAGCCGTGTTTTGGATTCGGACGCGTTTTGGCAAAACCTCCCAGAAATTTTTTTGTCGGATTCGGGTGTGTTTTGGATTCGGGTATTTTTTTTACAAAAAAACCTCAAAAACAGCATAAATCATAGAATTTGGGGGTCATTTTGATCCCATAGTATTAGTAACCTCAATAACCATAATTTCCACTTATTTTCAGTCTATTCTGAAAACCTCACACCTTACAATATTATTTTTAATCCTAAAATTTGCACCGAGGTCGCTGGATGACTAAGCTAAGCGACCCAAGTGGCCGACACAAACACCTGGCCCATCTAGGAGTGGCACTGCAGTGTCAGACAGGATGGCACTTCAAAAAAATAGTCCCCAAACAGCACATGATGCAAAGAAAACAAGAGGCGCAACGAGGTAGCTGTGTGACTAAGCTAAACGACCCAAGTGGCCGACACAAACACCTGGCCCATCTAGGATTGGCACTGCAGTGTCAGACAGGATGGCACTTCAAAAAAATAGTCCCCAAACAGCACATGATGCAAAGAAAAAAAGAGGCGCAATGAGGTAGCTGTGTGACTAAGCTAAGCGACCCAAGTGGCCGACACAAACACCTGGCCCATCTAGGAGTGGCACTGCAGTGTCAGACAGGATGGCACTTCAAAAAATAGTCCCCAAACAGCACATGATGCAAAGAAAAATGAAAGAAAAAAGAGGTGCAAGATGGAATTGTCCTTGGGCCCTCCCACCCACCCTTATGTTTTATAAACAGGACATGCACACTTTAACAAACCCATCATTTCAGCGACAGGGTCTGCCACACGACTGTGACCGAAATGACTGGTTGGTTTGGGCCCCCACCAAAAAAGAAGCAATCAATCTCTCCTTGCACAAACTGGCTCTACAGAGGCAAGACGTCCACCTCCTCCTCTTCCTCAAATTCCTCACCCCTTTCACTGTGTACATCCCCCTCCTCACAGATTATTAATTCGTCCCCACTGGAATCCACCATCTCAGGTCCCTGTGTACTTTCAGGAGGCAATTGCTGGTGAATGTCTCCACGGAGGAATTGATTATAATTCATTTTGATGAACATCATCTTCTCCACATTTTCTGGAAGTAACCTCGTACGCCGATTGCTGACAAGGTGAGCGGCTGCACTAAACACTCTTTCGTAGTACACACTGGAGGGGGGGGGCAACTTAGGTAAAATAAAGCCAGTTTGTGCAAGGGCCTCCAAATTGCCTCTTTTTCCTGCCAGTATACGTACGGACTGTCTGACGTGCCTACTTGGATGCGGTCACTCATATAATCCTCCACCATTCTTTCAATGGTGACAGAATCATATGCAGTGACAGTAGACGACATGTCAGTAATCATTGGCAGGTCCTTCAGTCCGGACCAGATGTCAGCACTCGCTCCAGACTGCCCTGCATCACCGCCAGCGGGTGGGCTCGGAATTCTTAGCCTTTTCCTCGCAGCCCCAGTTGCGGGAGAATGTGAAGGAGGAGCTGTTGACGGGTCACGTTCCGCTTGACTTGACAATTTTCTCACCAGCAGGTCTTTGAACCTCTGCAGACTTGTGTCTGCCGGAAAGAGAGATACAACGTAGGTTTTAAATCTAGAATCGAGCAAGGTGGCCAAAATGTAGTGCTCTGATTTCAACAGATTGACCACCCGTGAATCCTGGTTAAGCGAATTAAGGGCTCCATCCACAAGTCCCACATGCCTAGCGGAATCGCTCTGTTTTAGCTCCTCCTTCAATGTCTCCAGCTTCTTTTGCAAAAGCCTGATGAGGGAATGACCTGACTCAGGCTGGCAGTGTCTGAACTGACTTCACGTGTGGCAAGTTCAAAGGGTTGCAGAACCTTGCACAACGTTGAAATCATTCTCCACTGCGCTTGAGTCAGGTGCATTCCCCCTCCTTTGCCTATATCGTAGGCAGATGTATAGGCTTGAATGGCATTTTGCTGCTCCTCCATCCTCTGAAGCATATAGAGGGTTGTATTCCACCTCGTTACCACCTCTTGCTTCAGATGATGGCAGGGCAGGTTCAGGACTGTTTGCTGGTGCTCCAGACTTTGGCACGCGGTGGCTGAATGCCGAAAGTGGCCCACAATTCTTCGGGTCACCGACAACATCTCTTGCACGCCCCTGTCGTTTTTTAAATAATTCTGCACCACCAAATTCAATGTATGTGCAAAACATGGGACGTGCTGGAATTTGCCCACATGTAATGCACGCACAATATTGGTGGCGTTGTCCGATGTCACAAATCCCCAGGAGAGTCCAATTGGGGTAAGCCATTCTGCGATGATGTTCCTCAGTTTCCATAAGAGGTTGTCAGCTGTGTGCCTCTTATGGAAAGCGGTGATACAAAGCATAGCCTGCCTAGGAACGAGTTGGCGTTTGCGAGATGCTGCTACTGGTGGTGCCGCCGCTGCTGTTCTTGCTGCGGGAGGCAATACATCTACCCAGTGGGCTGTCACAGTCATATAGTCCTGAGTCTGCCCTGCTCCACTTGTCCACATGTCCGTGGTTAAGTGGACATTGGGTACAACTGCATTTTTTAGGACACTGGAGACTCTTTTTCTGACGTCTGTGTACATTTTCGGTATCGCCTACCTAGAGAAATGGAACCTAGATGGTATTTGGTACCGGGGACACAGTACCTCAATCAATTCTCTAGTTCCCTGTGAATTAACGGTGGATACCGGAAACACGTTTCTCACCACCCAGGCTGCCAAGGCCTGAGTTATCAGTTTTGCAGCAGGATGACTGCTGTGATATTTCATCTTCCTCGCAAAGGACTGTTGGACAGTAGTCAATTGCTTACTGGAAGTAGTACAAGTGGTCTCTGGGATGACGATCGACTCCCAGCAGCAACAACAGCAGCAGCAGTAGGCGTTACACTCAAGGATGCATCGGAGGAATCCCAGGCAGGAGAGGACTCGTCAGACTTGACAGTGACATGGCCTGCAGGACTATTGGCTTTCCTGTGTAAGGAGGAAATTGACACTGAGGGAGTTGGTGGTGTGGTTTGCAGGAGCTTGGTTACAAGAGGAAGGGATTTAGTGGTCAGTGGACTGCTTCCGCTGTCACCCAAAGTTTTTGAACTTGTCACTGACTTCTGATGAATGCGGTCCAGGTGACGTATAAGGGAGGATGTTCCTCGGTGGTTAACGTCCTTACCCCTACTTATTACAGCTTTACAAAGGCAACACACGGCTTGACATCAGTTGTCCGCATTTCTGTTGAAATAATTCCACACCGACGAGGTGTTTCTTTTGTAATTTGACCAGGCATGTCAATGGCCATATTCGTCCCATGGACAACAGGTGTCTCCCCGGGTGCCTGACTTAAACAAACCACCTCACCATCATAATCCTCCTTGTCAATTTCCTCCCCAGCGCCAGCAACACCCATATCCTCATCCTGGTGTACTTCAACAGTGACATCTTCAATTTGACTATCAGGAACTGGACTGCGGGTGCTCCTTCCAGCACTTGCAGGGGGCGTGCAAATGGTGGAAGGCGCATGCTCTTCCCGTCCAGTGTTGGGAAGGTCAGGCATCGCAACCGACACAATTGGACTCTCCTTGGGGATTTGTGATTTAGAAGAACGCACAGTTCTTTGCTGTGCTTTTGCCATCTTAACTCTTTTCAGTTTTCTAGCAGGAGGATGAGTGCTTCCATCCTCATGTGAAGCTGAACAACTAGCCATGAACATAGGCCCGGCCCTCAGCCGTTCCTTGCCACTCCGTGTCGTAAATGGCACATTGGCAAGTTTACGCTTCTCCTCAGACGATTTTGATTTTTGGGTAATTTTACTGAGCTTTATTTTTTTGGATTTTACATGCTCTCTACTATGACATTGGGCATCGGCCTTGGCAGACGACGTTGATGGCATTTCATCATCTCGGCCATGACTAGTGGCAGCAGCTTCAGCACGAGGTGGAAGTGGATCTTGATCTTTCCCTATTTTACCCTCCACATTTTTGTTCTCCATTTTTTAATGTGTGGAATTATATGCCAGTAATATATCAATAGCAATGGCCTACTACTATATATACTGCGCACAACTGAAATGCACCACAGGTATGGATGGATAGTATAGTTGACGACACAGAGGTAGGTAGAGCAGTGGCCTACTGTACCGTACTGCTATATATTATATACTGGTGGTCAGCAAACTGTGCAAAACTGAAATGCACCACAGGTATGGATGGATAGTATACTTGACCACACAGAGGTAGGTAGAGCAGTGGCCTTCTGTGCCATACTGCTATTTATTATATACTGGTGGTCAGCAAACTGTGCAAAACTGAAATGCACCACAGGTATGGATGGATAGTATACTTGACGACACAGAGGTAGGTAGAGCAGTGGCCTACTGTACCGTACTGCTATATATTATATACTGGTGGTCAGCAAACTGTGCAAAACTGAAATGCACCACAGGTATGGATGGTATAGTATACTTGACGACACAGAGGTAGAGCAGTGGACTACTGTACCGTACTGCTATATATATAGTTATACTGGTGGTCAGCAAAATTCTGCACTGTCCTCCTACTATATACTACAATGCAGCACAGATATGGAGCGTTTTTCAGGCAGAGAACGTATAATACTGGTGGTCACTGGTCAGCAAAACTCTGCACTGTCCTCCTACTATATAATACTGCTGGTCCCCAGTCCCCACAATAAAGCAATTAGCACACTGAGCACAGATATTTGCAGCACACTGAGTACAGATATGGAGCGTTTTTCAGGCAGAGAACGTAGATATTTGCACTTGCAGCACACTGTGCACAGATATTTGCAGCACACTGAGCACAGATATTTGCAGCACACTGAGCACAGATATTTGCAGCCCGCTGAACATAGAAACTGAGAGGACGCCAGCCACGTCCTCTCACAAGCATCTCCAATGCACGAGTGAAATATGGCGGCGACGCGTGGCTCCTTATATAGAATACGAATCTCGCGAGAATCCGTCAGCGGGATGATGACGTTCGGGTGCGCTCGGGTTAACCGAGCAAGGCGGGAGGATCTGAGTTGCTCGGACCCGTGCAAAAAAAGGTGAAGTTCGGGCGGGTTCGGATCCCGAGGATCCGAACCCGCTCATCACTAGTTGCGTACAACTTCCCCTCATTTGCTAATTCTGTTTATGGGTAGAGCTGGGAGCTGCAATGGTTTTTTCACTATCCATTCATTTACAGTATATGTTTAATAAATAAAAGATATAACCTTATAGTACCACTCACTGTGTCTTTGCCATTATTTTGGATAGCGGGATGTGGGGAAGTGGATCAAAGCTCCTTAAACCTGGCGTCGAGCAGTTCTGTTGCCTCTATCTCCTCTACTAGGTTTATTTTACCTAGAGTTTTCCTCACCCCAAATGCACTAAATATTTTAATTCTAGAAGTAATGTGATTGTCCTAAATGTGAAAGTTTTGGAGGGGACCTTTCGGCATCCTCTTCGGACCTGACCCTATGTTCAGGTATTTAGGGTCAGTGTTACTAACTGTATTAATATAGGTGGTCATTCTGACTTGTTCGCGCAATGTTCGCACTGCGACTGCGCCAAGTAAATTTGCTATAAAGTTTGGTCTTTTACTCACGGCATTACAAGGTTTTTTCTTCGTTCTGGAGATCGGAGTGTGATTGACAGGAAGTGGGTGTTTCTGGGCGGAAACTGGCCGTTTTATGGGAGTGTGTGAAAAAACGCTACCGTTTCTGGGAAAAACGCGGGAGTGGCTGGAGAAACGGAGGAGTGTCTGGGCGAACGCTGGGTGTGTTTGTGACGTCAAACCAGGAACGACAAGCACTGAACTGATCGCACTGGAAGAGTAAGTCTTGAGCTACTCAGAAACTGCACAGAGCAGTCTTTTCGCATTATTGCGAATCTTTCGTTCGCAATTTTGATAAGCTAAGATTCACTCCCAGTAAGCGGCGGCTTAGCGTGTGCAATGCTGCTAAAAGCAGCTTGCGAGCGAACAACTCGGAATGAGGGCCATAATACATGGTAGGGTTTCTCACTAGTCATGAGTATCTTTGGACTTGATCTAATAGGCAGGGTGAAGAGGATGACTACCCAGTTCATTACTCTTTCTAAACCCTGCATAACCAGGATCTCGTTAGCTGATAGAGGTTTCAAAGAATGGAGAACTTTCATGAAGGAAACGTTGGGACATCATAGCTTTATGGGCCTGCTTCAGGTCCTGTTGGAATAGTAGCATTTGAACATGTGCTGGACCTGTACTATACATGTGCAATACGGATCTGGGAGGTAGCATGCAGATCAGCGCAGGTTGTCACTGTCAGTGATTGACAGTCTGCTGCCATTGGGTGCCGCAACTGCCTACGTTTGCCAAAATGAGATGTGGCGCCACCTTTGTGTGGGAGGGATGCACATATCCATCTATTTTCTGGTTGCTTTGGTATTTAGGGATAAGGTGTTCCCTTGGTGATATGTGACGGCTACCTTTTTAACATTCATAGCGCATTTTAAACAAATTACATTTCTTTTGGGAGGGATGAGGCCAGGATCTCTGTGAGAGGATGAAGATTTCCTTGCCTGTTGGTACGACCTGCGTCGGCCATTTTGCGTGACCCCACGGGTCACACAGTTGTTCTGTGGTCTCGCAGATGACCTGACGTTGCATCCCAATATACAGCTCGGATCACTAATGCAAGCAAAGGCGTGATGCCTCCTACTGCCTCAACATATACTGTAAGTCCTATCGCTGCTGCTTCCATGTAAGCAGCAGCAATAGCCACTCCAACCACATCTGAATCAGGACCAGGGTGTACAGGGAGAAACTGTCTATGGAAAAATGACCGATTTGGAAATTTTGGTGTGAATCTTATAATATGGTTTGGATGTATAGTCTGAGGTACAGTAGGGTCCTTGGTGAATATTATGTCTGGCGAGACAGGCCTATAGATTCTTAGATCAATTCTGTCCTTTTTATTTCTGTATTTTTCTAGGAACTTGTACAGTATATTCAGTATTGATGTGTTCGTATTATCATTTAGTGACCATGCATTGAAAATTCTCTTTTTTGCTGTATTGATCTGAGCCCTATACTGTAGCTTCCACTGCTGAGACTACTGTAAAAAAAAGAGGATAGTTATCTAGGTTAGTCATGAGGCATTCTGGATTCCATCGCAAATAGACAGTTTCAACTGAATGGATAGGTGATGTTTAGTAATTTCCATTAATTGCAAAATTCTACAATTTGACCATTCCTTCAAAGAAATTAGTGGTATATGAGATGCGACCATTCCTTTAACAACACACTCCGTAAATCATATCTATGAGCTGATTAAAAAGAGAACATAAACCATACACTTAAGAGTATAACATCCCACATCTAGCACAACATTAGAGGTCCATTATCTGTAACTACAACCATTTGTCAGACTCCCTACCAGTATCTGCATAAAGGTGCATACACACAGTGAGATATTGTCTATCTCTGATTTTGACTTTGCGATTTCCCCTGAACTCCCCGGAGCCCTGAACCATTGATATTGACTATCTTTACTTGAGATTTTGACTATGTGAGATTTTGACTTAAGGTGCATACACATTGTGTGATTTTCCTTGCAATATAGACTATATAGTCCATATCACAGGAAAATATAGTGCAAATGCACTGAGTGTATACAGCTTGCGATGCCAATGCGCGATCCTGCAGGATCGGCATCGCAAGGAAAAATAGACTGTACAGGCAGGTCAACATTGACTATATGGTACCGCGCTCTGACCACATTGTATAGTCAATTCCTGCATCGCACCGCGTGTATGCATCTTAAGTGCCAATTTGACTTTACTATATACTAGATTGTACACAATATAGTCAAGATTGACTTGCCTGCATAGTCTATCTTTTATTGCGATACCGACCCCACGGTACCGTGCATCGGTATCACAAGCTGTGTACACATGGTGCGATTTGCACTAACTTTCCTTATATAGTCAAAATCGTAAGGTTACATCGCACCGTGTATATGCACCTTAAGAGTCAATTCTTTACGGTTGGGTGAAGAAGGTTTGATTTCTGTGCTCTGACTCTTCCTGTGTCAATAGTCCTGATAGACTGGATCCAATAACAGCCAATCATTGCTCTTGACACAAGACAGCACTGAGATGTTGGATATTCAAAATTCTCCTGTCATTCCCAGCAGGACAAATATCCAGTATTGAGGCACTGATAAGATGACCGTCGGACAAATATCAGGTTTCCCAGATATTGCGTAGGGCATTTTTTCTCCAAGATTAATGATGGAAATGTTTAAAAGTTAGTATGAGTATTAGGAAAAAAAACTAAAAACCTAGTACATTGCTAAATCAATGAAAATAAGAAAATCTATAGTTCACTTAATATGCTGTTTACAATATTATCATCAGAACAAGTTGTGGTTTAGAGGTCCCAAGCTAGTTTCCCTGGCTATGTAGCCAATCCCGATATTGGTCCAGAGTCCATATGAGGCTTGAGTACCGAGACAAATATAAGGAATTAAAGTGTAGAGCATGGAATGAATAGTAAGTCTTACATCCATGTTACTAATACATATATTGCATGCTTGGGCATATTCTAAGTTTGCGTTAACAGTAAATCACCTTTGTAGACAAAATAAGGACAGTACAATACAATAACATGATTTAATATAATGAGAAACATGCTCTTATAGTATTGCATCATTACCAGTAAAGACCAGAACAATGTTCTATTAAATAGAGACCAACAGAGCATTCTAGCATTACATAAGATCAGAGGAGTATTGTAGCATGACATCAGCTAAACATGACGACTTTACTTAGAAACATTTTTAAACTGTGGGAGAGACAGTGGATATGGCAGATGGGAAGATGGGAAAGCAAGAGGGCAAATCATGTTTATTTGCCACAGCTGACTGTAATAGCATCAATGGACAACCGAGGCCACAGTTACCGGATACCTCCCGAAGTTCATGTTCCTGGATTTTTACTTATCTTAATCCTTTTCATGTTCTAAATATGCAGCAATTATTTCCCTAATTGCAGTACCAGCTCTCATGTATATTTGTTTTGTAAAAACACTGATACGCTTTCTATTTCCTGAACAGAGTGGGGGCATTTGTGAGATTGTTCTCTATTGAAATCTTTTTAATATTTTTGATTTCTTTCAGCTGAACTTTATTATTTTATTAAAAAGAACTATTATGGCTTCATACATCTCATCAAGTAGAATTTCTTTCTAAAAATGCAATAGACTTCTCTAAAATACAGAATTTACCAACAACAACATGGTGTTTTATTAACTCATGTTGGGTCTTATTGTGGGTCGGATGCAGTGTGGATTCTGCACGCAGTTGGACAATGTTTTATATCTGCGCATGTGTCTGACCTGCACAGCCCATGCCGTCTGATTGTCAGCGCTCATAGGCACAGTACAGAATTGGACGCAGGATCTGTGAATTTTAGGGGGACATTTACTAATCAGTGATAACAGCGGAGAAGTGAGCCAGTGGAGAAGTTGCTCCATCAACCAATCAGCAGCTCTGAATAATTTTATAGTATGCAAATTATAGATGTTACTTCAGTGCTGATTGGTTGCCTTGGGCAACTTCTCCACAGGCTCACTTCTCCGCTCTTATCACTGCTTAGTAAATGTCCCCCTTAGCAGGCTCTGACTGGCCCACAGGGGGACAGGGGAAACCACCGGTGGGTCCCACTGCCTGGGGGCCCACCTCCTGCTCTAAGGATCAGGTTCCAGACTGTGCACTTGAATTATACATTACACATATGTTACCTTATACTGGACTATGGTGTATTTTCTACAGTGCATTGCTGTTATTAATCTGTTATTAATCTGGTACATTATCATGCATGCAGCAGCTGAATTTACTGTATATATTTATGAAGGGGCCCAAAAGTTGCACTCTCTAATGGTTAGTCAAACCAATGAGGTGGCAGGACACACACCCTCTGCAGACTGGCCACACCCCTAACATGGGCCCTTACCACTGCATTCCCCCGGTGGGCCCTACATGCCTCAGTCCGAGACTGCCCCTTAGTGTCTGTTCCTGAGAGATAACAGGGGGGATGGGTCACAATTCACTCCAAGGCATGCGTATATAAGAGCGCGACCGCACGCGCAAGAGCAGCTTAATAAAATGCTATGTTATATAATTAATGTGTGACAAAGAAGCTGTGTATTGGAAGTACACACTGACTCATGACTTGTCCACTACAGTTTCTTTTGTCAGGATGACCGCAGACCAGTAACTATCACACAGTAAATGTTCATGGCCAGTGGCGTAAGTTCATCCCAGTTGCCTGAAGGCAAGTTCATCCCAGTTGCTCCCCCCCCCTATATTTAGATAGATATATGCATGTATGTGTGCATATTATATATGTGTGTGTGTCTTTTATTTTAAATCACACATTTCTTACCAGTCATACCCAGGATTAGAACCCCATGACCTGTGTTACACTGACAGCAGACACTTTACTGATGGAGCTAATTGCTCCTGTACAGGAAGCATGAGAATTGTAACTATGTAAAGTTATGTGTTATTGTCAGAGAAGTAACTTTATATAGTGAAAAGATAGCGGCAGCTATCAATTAACTTAATTGAATGATGTAACAGAAAAGGGAGGAAAGGTGCCCCCTTTCAGAGCAGGAGCCCGGCGGCAGATGACTCCATTGCCTCCCAGAGTTCTGCCTCTGTTCATTGCCCTGTCACTAACAGATTAGAGATTAGCGATTTCGGGTTTTACTCGGATTTACTCGGTTCTCTAAACGGCATCTTATTGGCCATGGAAAACACGAGACATCCGTGAGCTAATAAGATGCTGTTTTGAGAACCGAGAAAATCCGAGAAAAAAAAAGTTAAACCAAACCGTTTATGACCGACCGGAGCGAGTCATTGTTTAATAAGTGCTGTGTGTACCTGCAGGTAGTTTGTTGCCTCCTCAGACTTCTTCAACATGCAGAAAGATCTGAGGAGGTGGTGAACAATGCCATGCTGCAGAATGCTACCCAATCCCCACACGCACACACACCGCCGTCGCTCTTTGTTGCCGGCATCGCCAAGTGTGAGCCTGCCAGGTCCTGTCGCTAGCGATTGGTCGTCGGAGGACACATCGCTCTGTGTGTGGGCAGCCTTCCCCTCCCAGACTTACTGGAAAGCGACACACCCACCCCGCATTCATAATATAGTTTTTTATAGGTGTTATGGTCAATCACTGATATACTTTCAGCCTTACCAGACTGCTGGGGAGCGGTGTACTGCAGGTAAGACACACATTTTCTATCCTCCAAATACATGACTTCCCTGGGTTTATCAGCTAATTACCCCTTGTTCCCCTGTAGCACATTGCTTCTATTGCACATAGGTGGCGCTCTCGCAATCTTCCTAAAATGCTTTTTGAAAAGTAGGCAATTATGACGTAAAAACTTGGACAGCACTTCTTTATGACATAGCACTTCAGACCTTGAATCAGATCCAGATCAACCCTTTTGTTCACCTGCGTTGAATACTGAGAAGAGGGTTAACAGAAGGATTAGTGCTGTAATGCAAGCCAGAGATAATACACTGAGCATCTTCCTCTCTAAACAGAGCCTGCAGAGGTGTATGGACATGTTCTAGAGCTTGTTTAGGACGGATTAGCAGAGGAAAGGAACCTGTCTGCAATCATACTTGTGATAATAGCTTTCCGAGTAGCAGAGGTGAGCAGTGCAGGCGTGTTTTTTTTTTTTTTTTTTTAACAAATCTCGATAGGAAAAGAAGTAATCCTAAAAAAATAGTTTCAATTATTGTTAGTTTGCTGGGCGCCACTTATAAAACCCTATCATCCCATCATAATGTACCATGCACATCCCTAAGCTCCTCAATAGACTGTAACTGCCTATCCAGGTAGACAGATAGACTTTCCTCTTTCTTACCAAATGATATAATGTAAGCAGTATGCAGAGATAAGCAGACTGACGCTCTGTGACTGTGATGTGTGTGAATGATTTATACACTTGACGAAAAGATCTAAATGTGGTGTAGTACACGAAGATCCCACCCAATTACAACTAAAATATAGGTGGTCAGAAACACTTTGTAAGCTGCATATGAATATTAGTTCAAGTTTATCCTCCTTAGGGGCATTATACATCATTTAACCCAGGGCTTAAAGTGGTCCTGGAGAGGTGGGGGAACTCACCTGCCCCATGCCCCCTACTGCTTAGCGCACGTGACACAGAAAAGGGTGTGGCCTCGCAAGAAAGGGGTGTGGCCCCCAATTCAAAATAATGCCTCACAGTAGCGCAATTTTATTCACATTGCTCGCCACACATACTAGTGCCCTTTACGCACACAATGCCCACAGTAGCAGAGCCACTTACACACACAATGCCCACAGCAGTGACCACCCTCCTAATTTTAGATTAGATTCACAATATAGCAGTATATGTTGAAAAACCTTTGCTCACCTCTCTTATGTCTTCTATGTGTCCCTTCTGCTTTCTTGTTTCCTTTGTCTGTCACTCTCCTCATGAGTCCATATCTTCATCCTAGGTATCCCTTACTCCCTACATGTTCTCCTTTGTGTCTGATCATCTAAAATCTTTCTCTCCTTTCCTTCCCCCCTACACCTCTCATTCCCTGTGCCTCACTCCCCCATCTTATCCCCTGCTCCTCTCACCCCCTCCCCATCTCACCCCCTGCAATTCTCACCAGGGCCGATCCGAGCCTAATTTTTTTTGTATGCGAATATATATTTTGGTGCCCCTAGTGGAATATATAGGGGCGTGGTTTCTTGGCGAAGGTGCGTTGCCACAGAACAGTATCAATTCACATTACACAGCACAGTAGAGCCGCTTATACATGTCACACCCCGGTAAAGCCGCTTATACACGTTACACCACAGAAGAACCACTTATACACAGGGTGCAGAGCCATAACTGGACATTTTGGTGACCTGTGCTAGAAAGAGAATTGGTCCCCCCCCTTCTTATATTTAAAATAGGGTCAGTGCACGCTGGAGGCAGAGGGGGGATGCACATCCCTCCTGTGTGGCCACAGAATAGTATCAATTCACAGCACAGTAGTGTCCGTTTGTCACATTACACCACAAAAGAGCTCCTTACACACATTACGCCATGGTAGAACCCTTTACACACATTACACCAGGTATCACGAACATCTTCACATCACGTTGCACTTAATGGGATGGAATCTGATTGGGTTTAAGGCAGGGGTCAGTTAATCCATTTATGACTGGGCACATGTTAGATATAGAAAATGGGCGCAGCAGTAGACTTGGTAATGGGTGGTCCAGGGTATATGCAGACCACCCATTAGATTCACCTCACCTTTTCACATTCTCATGCTGTCTGTCTCTGGTGCAAGCAGCCCCTTCTTTTAGATGGCGGCTACAGCTATTATTCTCCCCCTGGCACCACAGAGGTGAGGAGCAGCGTTAGATTAATGTAATCGTAAGAGGAAATAAAACTAAAGTATAGAAAATCCAGTCAATTTTGAATATGAAAGGTTGTTATAAATGGCAACTGCCACACCAAAAACCTACCCCTACCCCCACTCGCGTTCTCTCTACAACACTCTCTCAGTATTCCGCAAGTGTGAAACAGTCATATCAGTGTTATTACGTAATTAGCAGCATGCCGTAACACAGTGTTTTTCAACCACTGTGCCGTGGCACACTAGTGTGCCCTGAGCAGTCTCCAGGTGTGCCTCCATAGAAGAACAGCCAGGCCCGTCAGTGTTTTGCCGCTACTGAGGCCCTGGAACGATCAATACTGGTGGGTTTAGTGGTTGCAGAGCCAGTTCTAATTTTGGGCCCGGGCAGTGTAGGGCTTTTCTGGCTTTCTCAGATGTGGCTCAGGCGTTACCTATGGAGAAGCTGTGACATGACATCCTAGGACACGCAACTGCACCATGCATCACCATTATATTTGAATGTGCCTTGGCAATATTTAAATCTTGTTCAGTGTGCCGCGAGTTGTAAAAGGTTGAAAATCTCTGCCGTAACATCTCCCTGCATGATCACTTTCATTTTCATTTGGTCTGTTTGGTGGCCTCCAGTGGTCACCTGTGCACATAACAGAGGTTAGCCTTTTATTATTTAAGATTACATGCACATAGAGCTAGGAGTAGCCCCTGATCCCTTACTCAGACTCCATCCACATGTTGCTGTGGGTTACAGTGCCTTTCTCCAGTTACATGGTATGCACCAGGTTGCATGGTTTGTTTTAAATATTTCTTGTATATAAATCTTAACTTACATACACAAGAACCAAAATAGAGTAGAGTAATTAATGGGCGTGGTATATGGTCGACATGCATTAGGTCAGAACTGACAAAATCCTATGAAAGGTCGACACAGGAAAAGGTCGACATGGTAAATTGTCGGCACAAAAAAAGTCAACCCAACTTTTTTTATTTTTTGGTGTCGTTTTCACTGTCAGAGCACAGGGAACCCCAATTAGTGTACCGCGTCCCCTTGCATGGCATGCTTTGCTCAGATACTATTCCCAATCGTAGTCCACGGGGACGGTACAGTATGAAAAAGGTGTAAAAAATGCAAAGAAAACCCTTAAAAGTTGTGTCGACATGTATTGACCAAATGTGTGTCGACCATTGCCATGCAGACCATTTAACCTGTCAACGTTTTGTACTTCTCGACCTTTTCCAGTGTCAATCTTTCATAGGTCAACCTTTTGTTTATGTTGACCTTTTGTCAGTGTCGACCTAATTGACAATATGGGGTCAACCTAATGACTCTTGACCTAGACATTGTTTGTCTATACATTGGAACCCATAATAAATGTACTGTAGTTTTGCCATTAACAAAAAATTATAATTGATTGTACTGTACATGCTGGCAGACATATATAAGAAAGATAATTTGGCCAGTGGTGTAACTAAAGTTGGTGTCACCCAGTGCGGTAACTCATGGTGTCACCCTCTATGGACCTCCTACCATATCAGATCATACAGAATCTTTAGTAATGTTTTTTGTACTAATGTTACTTGTAAATAGCAATTCCCATATATCACGGAATATAGGGCCTAATTCAGCATGGATAGCTATTCAGAGAAATCGCAAACTGAGCGATTATCAAACAACTGTGCATACATGAGGTGTAATATTGACAGAAATTGCATACAGATCGTAATCACAATGTACTGTAACTGCTGTTTGACTGATAGAAAGCCGGCGTTTCTGGACGGAAATCTAACGTTTTCTGGATCTGTCAGAAAGACGCAGGCGTGCCCAGGCATTTTTGGGGAGGGTCTCTGAATCAGCGCAGACCACTTCCAGGCCATCTCAGTCGCAGATTTTTGACAGCCTCAGACCTACTCACATTTGCTCAGATGACAAAGATTCCTTGATGTTGCGGAAATTGCGAATGCATCTGCGATTGGATAGCGAAGTGCGCTGCATTCGCAGTTTGGCATACAGCGTTTTTTCTTCCTGTTGGGGCGGTGCCTTTCTACATCTTCCATTTCTCTGAATAGTGATCCATGCTGAATTAGGCCCATAATGACAATATTAGTGACCACTAGCAAAGTTATCATTTAACTTCGAAATATCATGTGCACAACCTAAATGTATTTATTCCTACCTTTCCTGCCCTTCAGTAACTCACAGTAACTGTAAGATCATAGAATAAATCAAAAATTTTGATTACTTGTAAAGAAATGTGTCTAATATTTATAATGTAATAAGAAAGAATGTACTACCCCTCCCTCTCTTTCCTGCAGCAGCAGCGGAAAGGGATGGTGTAATGGTTAGCATATTTGAGAATTGCCCGATTATGGGTTTGATTTGGACCATGGGCATGGCCCTAACTGTGTAGAGTTTGTTTATTATCCCCATGCTTGCGTGGGTTTCCTCTGGGTACTCGCAATTCCTTCCACAATCCAAAAATATACTGGTTGGTTAATGGCTCGTGACATGTACATGTGTTTAGGGCAGACTAAATGGGCCAAGCCCAAGTGGCTCTTATCTGTCATCAAACTATATGTTTCTTGCTGCAGTGCTGGCTCCTCAGTGACTGAGAGCTGGGTGCTGTACTGTGACGTTATCTTCTTCCGTCATTTTCGTGTCACCCTCTCAGGTGGTGTCACCATAAAAATCAGAGAGCGTCTCTGGAGATTGCTCCAGGGGTTAATGGTCTCCGCTCTGCTTGTGTACACTATAGGCCAGTACTCACGGCCCGATGCAGGAGAGATGTGAGCTGATCGAACCGCTCAGCACACATCTCTTCTGGCGCTCAGCACAGCGCGATCTGTGCTGAGCGTGCGGGGGGGAGACGGGGAGGCGCGCGCTCATTTCACCCAGCGGGTGAAGTGATCGACACACTGGATTGGCCAGCATGCAGGCCAATCTAGCACCAGCGATAGCGATGCGCGGGGCTGCGCATCGCTATCGCTGTTAGGGCTACACACGGAGCGATCTTGCTGAAAATCTAAGCAATCTAGTCAGATTGCTTAGATTATCGCTCCCTGTGTACCCCCCTTATGAGGTATCATCAATTAAATTTTAAAAACTGATCTCTAACACAGCAAAAACAGCTCTCTGCACAAAAATAGAATTTCTTCTAAAGGGATGCAGTCAATTTACCTCCAATCAAAATCCCGACGGTCGAAATCCCGACAAGGTCAAAATCCCGGCATGGACAAAATCTCGACATTTAGAATACCGACAAGGTCAAAACACTGACATGTAAAATGCCGACAGGTCAAAATGTTGACATGCGGTTTCATTGTTTTTTTGTGTGTATGTCGACATATGTTGACATGGACACCATATAAATGTACCGCATCCCCTCGCATGGCTACTTTCACACCTTTCCTGCTCACATAGCCAATGAGCTCTGCTTGACTGTGTGGCTGGGCTCCAGAGAAAGCAACATCTTATTGTTACTATGTGCCACTTTAGTAAATACTTGCAATAGATTGAGGTTCTCAAACTATTTTGCTCTGGGACCCCTTCTATAATTTTTTTTTTTACTCAAGCCCAGTGTAAGCTGCGAGAGGGTTCCCGGTTGTAGTGAGGGTTTTTCAAGGGGATAGTATTTAAGAGAGGGCAGTGTCTCCCACTTTATCCCTCTAGGTCCTTCATATAAAGGGCCAGTGCAAGGTTTATTGGCACCCCAGGCAAACATTAAGTCTACCACCCCTGCTCCTCTAGACCCACTTCCAGGCACCTCACACATTTGACTTTTGTTAAATAAAAATAGTTTTTCCTTTCTGGCAAGGCTGCAGTCCAGATGAACTGATGTGTGGTGAATTTATGTGTGATGTGGAACAATGGGGATCATTCCGAGTTGATCGCTCGTTAGCAGTTTTTAGCAGCTGTACAAACGCATTGTCGCCGCCCACTGCAGTGGCGCACCCAGGGGGGGTTTCCGAGCACCCAGAAACCCCCCTCCACTAAAAAAAAAATAATAATTTTTTTTTTTAGCTGCATGAGTATTATTAATGGCTGTCTAGCGTCCTCTGCAGCCTGCTGTCTTCCTGGTGGCACTTGTAAGTGCAATAAAAGTTTACTCTATTTTAATTATAGTACATATATATCCATGTGCATACATATATACACATGTATATACATACATACATACATACATACATACATACATATAATAGAGATGTGCACTTGAAATTTTTCGGGTTTTGTGTTTTGGTTTTGGGTTCGGTTCCGCGGCCGTGTTTTGGGTTCGACCGCGTTTTGGCAAAACCTCACCGAATTTTTTTTGTCGGATTCGGGTGTGTTTTGGATTCGGGTGTTTTTTTCAAAAAACACTAAAAAACAGCTTAAATCATAGAATTTGGGGGTCATTTTGATCCCAAAGTATTATTAACCTCAAAAACCATAATTTCCACTCATTTTCAGTCTATTCTGAATACCTCACACCTCACAATATTATTTTTAGTCCTAAAATTTGCACCGAGGTCGCTGGATGACTAAGCTAAGCGACTCTAGTGGCCGACACAAACACCTGGCCCATCTAGGAGTGGCACTGCAGTGTCACGCAGGATGGCCCTTCCAAAAAACACTCCCAAAACAGCACATGACGCAAAGAAAAAAAGAGGCGCAATGAGGTAGCTGTGTGAGTAAGATAAGCGACCCTAGTGGCCGACACAAACACCGGGCCCATCTAGGAGTGGCACTGCAGTGTCACGCAGGATGGCCCTTCCAAAAAACACTCCCCAAACAGCACATGACGCAAAGAAAAAAAGAGGCGCAATGAGGTAGCTGTGTGAGTAAGATAAGCGACCCTAGTGGCCGACACAAACACCGGGCCCATCTAGGAGTGGCACTGCAGTGTCACGCAGGATGGCCCTTCCAAAAAACACTCCCCAAACAGCACATGACGCAAAGAAAAAAAGAGGCGCAATGAGGTAGCTGTGTGAGTAAGATAAGCGACCCTAGTGGCCGACACAAACACCGGGCCCATCTAGGAGTGTCACTGCAGTGTCACGCAGGATGGCCCTTCCAAAAAACACTCCCCAAACAGCACATGACGCAAAGAAAAAAAGAGGCGCAATGAGGTAGCTGTGTGAGTAAGATAAGCGACCCTAGTGGCCGACACAAACACCGGGCCCATCTAGGAGTGGCACTGCAGTGTCACGCAGGATGGCCCTTCCAAAAAACACTCCCCAAACAGCACATGACGCAAAGAAAAATTAAAGAAAAAAGAGGTGCAAGATGGAATTGTCCTTGGGCCCTCCCACCCACCCTTATGTTGCATAAACAGGACATGCACACTTTAACCAACCCATCATTTCAGTGACAGGGTCTGCCACACGACTGTGACTGAAATGACGGGTTGGTTTGGACCCCCACCAAAAAAGAAGCAATTAATCTCTCATTGCACAAACTGGCTCTACAGAGGCAAGATGTCCACCTCATCATCATCCTCCGATATATCACCGTGTACATCCCCCTCCTCACAGATTATCAATTCGTCCCCACTGGAATCCACCATCTCAGCTCCCTGTGTACTTTGTGGAGGCAATTGCTGCTGGTCAATGTCTCCACGGAGGAATTGATTATAATTCATTTTAATGAACATCATCTTCTCCACATTTTCTGGAAGTAACCTCGTACGCCGATTGCTGACAAGGTGAGCGGCGGCACTAAACACTCTTTCGGAGTACACACTTGTGGGAGGGCAACTTAGGTAGAATAAAGCCAGTTTGTGCAAGGGCCTCCAAATTGCCTCTTTTTCCTGCCTGTATAAGTACGGACTGTGTGACGTGCCTACTTGGATGCGGTCACTCATATAATCCTCCACCATTCTTTCAATGGGGAGAGAATCATATGCAGTGACAGTAGACGACATGTCCGTAATCGTTGACAGGTCCTTCAGTCCGGACCAGATGTCAGCATCAGCAGTCGCTCCAGACTGCCCTGCATCACCGCCAGCGGGTGGGCTCGGAATTCTGAGCCTTTTCCTCGCACCCCCAGTTGCGGGAGAATGTGAAGGAGGAGATGTTGACAGGTCGCGTTCCGCTTGACTTGACAATTTTCTCACCAGCAGGTCTATGAACCCCAGCAGACTTGTGTCTGCCGGAAAGAGAGATCCAAGGTAGGTTTTAAATCTAGGATCGAGCACGGTGGCCAAAATGTAGTGCTCTGATTTCAACAGATTGACCACCCGTGAATCCTTGTTAAGCGAATTAAGGGCTCCATCCACAAGTCCCACATGCCTAGCGGAATCGCTCCGTGTTAGCTCCTCCTTCAATGTCTCCAGCTTCTTCTGCAAAAGCCTGATGAGGGGAATGACCTGACTCAGGCTGGCAGTGTCTGAACTGACTTCACGTGTGGCAAGTTCAAAGGGCAGCAGAACCTTGCACAATGTTGAAATCATTCTCCACTGCGCTTGAGACAGGTGCATTCCACCTCCTATATCGTGCTGAATTGTATAGGCTTGAATGACCTTTTGCTGCTCCTCCAACCTCTGAAGCATATATAGGGTTGAATTCCACCTCGTTACCACTTCTTGCTTCAGATGATGGCAGGGCAGGTTCAGGCGTTTTTGGTGTTGCTCCAGTCTTCTGTACGTGGTGCCTGTACGCCGAAAGTGTCCCACAATTCTTCTGGCCACCGACAGCATCTCTTGCACGCCCCTGTCGTTTTTTAAAAAATTCTGCACCACCAAATTAAAGGTATGTGCAAAACATGGGACGTGCTGGAATTTGCCCAGATTTAATGCGCACACAATATTGCTGGCGTTGTCCGATGCCACAAATCCACAGGAGAGTCCAATTGGGGTAAGCCATTCCGCGATGATCTTCCTCAGTTGCCGTAAGAGGTTTTCAGCTGTGTGCGTATTCTGGAAACCGGTGATGCAAAGCGTAGCCTGCCTAGGAAAGAGTTGGCGTTTGCGAGATGCTGCTACTGGTGCCGCCGCTGCTGTTCTTGCGGCGGGAGTCCATACATCTACCCAGTGGGCTTTCACAGTCATATAGTCCTGACCCTGCCCTGCTCCACTTGTCCACATGTCCGTGGTTAAGTGGACATTGGGTACAGCTGCATTTTTTAGGACACTGGTGACTCTTTTTCTGAGGTCTGTGTACATTTTCGGTATCGCCTGCCTAGAGAAATGGAACCTAGATGGTATTTGGTACCGGGGACACAGTACCTCCAACAAGTCTCTAGTTGGCTCTGCAGTAATGATGGATACCGGAACCACGTTTCTCACCACCCAGGATGCCAAGGCCTCAGTTATCCGCTTTGCAGCAGGATGACTGCTGTGATATTTCATCTTCCTCGCAAAGGACTGTTGGACAGTCAATTGCTTGGTGGAAGTAGTAAAAGTGGGCTTACGAGTACGACTTCCCCTCTGGGATGACCATCGACTCCCAGCAGCAACAACAGCAGCGCCAGCAGCAGTAGGCGTTACACGCATGGATGCATCAGAGGAATCCCAGGCAGGAGAGGACTCGTCAGAATTGCCAGTGACATGGCCTGCAGGACTATTGGCATTCCTGGGGAAGGAGGAAATTGACACTGAGGGAGTTGGTGGGGTGGTTTGCGTGAGCTTGGTTACAAGAGGAAGGGATTTACTGGTCAGTGGACTGCTTCCGCTGTCGCCCAAAGTTTTTGAACTTGTCACTGACTTATTATGAATGCGCTGCAGGTGACGTATAAGGGAGGATGTTCCGAGGTGGTTAACGTCCTTACCCCTACTTATTACAGCTTGAAAAAGGCAACACACGGCTTGACAAATGTTGTCCGCATTTCTGTTGAAATACTTCCACACCGAAGAGCTGATTTTTTTGGTATTTTCACCTGGCATGTCAACGGCCATATTCCTCCCACGGACAACAGGTGTCTCCCCGGGTGCCTGACTTAAACAAACCACCTCACCATCAGAATCCTCCTTGTCAATTTCCTCCCCAGCGCCAGCAACACCCATATCCTCCTCATCCTGGTGTACTTCAACACTGACATCTTCAATCTGACTATCAGGAACTGGACTGCGGGTGCTCCTTCCAACACTTGCAGGGGGCGTGCAAATGGTGGAAGGCGCATGCTCTTCACGTCCAGTGTTGGGAAGGTCAGGCATCGCAACCGACACAATTGGACTCTCCTTGTGGATTTGGGATTTCGAAGAACGCACAGTTCTTTGCGGTGCTTTTGCCAGCTTGAGTCTTTTCATTTTTCTAGCAAGAGGCTGAGAGCTTCCATCCTCATGTGAAGCTGAACCACTAGCCATGAACATAGGCCAGGGCCTCAGCCGTTCCTTGCCACTCCGTGTGGTAAATGGCATATTGGCAAGTTTACGCTTCTCCTCCGACAATTTTATTTTAGATTTTGGAGTCCTTTTTTTACTGATATTTGGTGTTTTGGATTTTACATGCTCTGTACTATGACATTGGGCATCGGCCTTGGCAGACGACGTTGCTGGCATTTCATCGTCTCGGCCATGACTAGTGGCAGCAGCTTCAGCACGAGGTGGAAGTGGATCTTGATCTTTCCCTAATTTTGGAACCTCAACATTTTTGTTCTCCATATTTTAATAGGCACAACTAAAAGGCACCTCAGGTAAACAATGGAGATGGATGGATACTAGTATACTTATGGATGGACTGCCGAGTGCCGACACAGAGGTAGCTACAGCTGTGGACTACCGTACTGTGTCTGCTGCTAATATAGACTGGATGATAATGAGATGAAATCAATATATATGTATATATAATATCACTAGTACTGCAGCCGGACAGGTATATATATTTATTATGTAATGACTGATGACGGACCTGCTGGACACGGTCAGCTCAGCAGCACCGCAGACTGCTACAGTAAGCTACTATAGTAGTATGTATAAAGAAGAAAGAAAAAAAAAACCACGGGTAGGTGGTATACAATTATGGATGGACTGCCGAGTGCCGACACAGAGGTAGCTACAGCCGTGGACTAACGTACTGTGTCTGCTGATAATATAGACTGGATGATAATGAGATGAAATCAATATATATGTATATATAATATCACTAGTACTGCAGCCGGACAGGTATATATATTTATTATGTAATGACTGATGATGGACCTGCTGGACACTGTCAGCTCAGCAGCACCGCAGACTGCTACAGTAAGCTACTATAGTAGTATGTATAAAGAAGAAAGAAAAAAAAAAAACCACGGGTAGGTGGTATACAATTATGGATGGACTGCCGAGTGCCGACACAGAGGTAGCTACAGCCGTGGACTACCGTACTGTGTCTGCTGATAATATAGACTGGATGATAATGAGATGAAATCAATATATATGTATATATAATATCACTAGTACTGCAGCCGGACAGGTATATATATTTATTATGTAATGACTGATGACGGACCTGCTGGACACTGTCAGCTCAGCAGCACTGCAGACTGCTACAGTAAGCTACTATAGTAGTATGTATAAAGAAGAAAGGAAAAAAAAAAACCACGGGTAGGTGGTATACAATTATGGATGGACTGCCGAGTGCCGACACAGAGGTAGCTACAGCCGTGGACTAACGTACTGTGTCTGCTGATAATATAGACTGGATGATAATGAGATGAAATCAATATATATGTATATATAATATCACTAGTACTGCAGCCGGACAGGTATATATATTTATTATGTAATGACTGATGACGGACCTGCTGGACACTGTCAGCTCAGCAGCACCGCAGACTGCTACAGTAAGCTACTATAGTAGTATGTATAAAGAAGAAAGAAAAGAAAAAAAAAACACGGGTAGGTGCTAGGTGGTATACAATATTATATATATATTATATACAATTATATATATATATATATATATATTAAACTCATAAACTGGTGGTGATTATTAAACTGGTGGTCAGGTCACTGGTCACACTATCAGCAACTTGCAAGTAGTACTCCTGAGTCCTAAGCAGACAATCACAATATATATTATACTGGTGGTCAGTGTGGTCACAAACAATGGCAGTGTGGCACTCTGGCAGCAAAAGTGTGCACTGTACGTTATATGTACTCCTGAGTCCTGAGTCCTGCTCTCAGACTCTAACTGCTCCCCACTGTCAGTGTCTCCCCCACAAGTCAGATAATACAGTCACACTATCTCTATCACTTCAGCAAGTACTAGTAGTAGTAGTACTCCTCCTAATGCTCCCCAAAATTACTACTGTGTCTCTCTCTGTCTCACTCTCTTCTCGAATCTCTATAAACGGAGAGGACGCCAGCCACGTCCTCTCCCTATGAATCTCAATGCACGTGTGAAAATGGCGGCGACGCGCGGCTCCTTATATAGAATCCGAGTCTCGCGATAGAATCCGAGCCTCGCGAGAATCCGACAGCGTGATGATGACGTTCGGGCGCGCTCGGGTTAACCGAGCAAGGCGGGAAGATCCGAGTCGCTCGGACCCGTGTAAAAAAACCTGAAGTTCGGGCGGGTTCGGATTCTGAGGAACCGAACCCGCTCATCTCTAACATATAAACACACACACACACACACACACACACACACACACACACACACACACACACACACACATACACACACATTATATATATATATATATATACATGTGTATATATAAGTGTACTGTATGTGTGTGTACATATATATATATATATATGTATGCATGTTTAATATGCTATGTGTATGTGTATATGTATGTGTGCGTGTATGTATGTATGTATATATATATATATATATATATGTATGTGTGTGTGTAGATATATATATATATATATATATATATATACACACACACACACACACACACAGACACACTAGTTTTACGGACCCAGCATATACTGGGTCACCTCAGTCCCCACCCTCGTGATTGGCTCCGCCCAGTTCTGGAAACCCCCCCATGCAAATCCTGTGTTTGCCACGGCACTGAGGAGTGTATTTTTGCTTTGCAGAAGTGCGAACGCTTGTGCAGCAGAGCGTCTACAAAATCTTTTTGTGCAAAATAAGACCAGCCCTGTAGTTACTCTTTGTGTGCGTTGATTCTAACGACGTAGGGACGCCTGCGTTTTTTCTGTCACACCTGCATTTTTCTGTGCACTCCCTGAAAGCGGTCAGTTCACACCCAGAAATGCCCACTTCATGTCAATCTTCCTGCGTTCGGCCGTGCAACAGGAATGTTCGTTAGACTCTGTGCAAACCACGATGCTCATTGTACCTATACGACGCGCCCGCGCATTGCGGTGCATACGCATGCGCAGAAATGCCGATTTTTAGCCTGATAACTGCGCTGCGAACAACGGCAGCTAGCGATCAACTCAGAATGACCCCCAATATCCAAGCTCCACTGCTGCCCAGGGACAAACACAAGAGTTCTACAGGTGTGTGCATCTGAATTTTAGATTTTGGAAAAACATAGCAAATAAAAACAAAGTAAAATAAAACTTGTATGTATTGTGCACTAATTAAAAATCACTGTGAAATGCCTGTATAATTTTACTATTTTTAAAATGTCAGTTCTGGGTCAGAGAAAAAACAATGAGAATAGTAAAATATACAAGTTTTCTGACCACCATTTTCTCCTCACATGCCCCATCTGTTCATCATTTTTTCCCCTCACATTCCCCTTTCTGCTCACCAGCTTTTCCCTCACATGCCCCCTACTCATCAGTTTTTCCCTCACATGCCTCCTCTGCCCACAAACCTTTCTGCCCACCAGGTTTGCATCAAATGTGCACTCACAGTTATGGACAAAGGGGAACTGTATCAAAGCTTCTATAGAGTGGATACTCAACCACTCACATATGAGGTAATACTTGGATGGAGAAACTGCACTTGCCATAAGGCTAGTGTAAGTTGCAATCCAAATTTTCATCCGATTGTCCGTTCGGGCGTTATCGTTCACACAACGCAAGACATGCATCGGAAATGATGTCATTTTGTCAACCCCCTTTTCATCCCCTTTGGGGATGTTTATTAAAATTCTAATTACGTAGTTTTCCTATTTCCCACCTGAAGAATACCTATGTTGCATTTCAGCTTCCTAGCATAATTAATGATGAGTCAGTTAGGGGGAGATGTACTAATCCGTGAAAAGAGTGGAGAAGTGAGCCACTGGAAAGTTGCCCATGGCAACCTACCAGCATTAAAGTAACATTTATAATTTGCATACTATAAATTAATAGAGAGCGGCTGATTGGTTGCCATGGGCAACTTCTCCACTGGCTCACTTCTCCACTCTTTTCACTGCTTAGTACATCTCCCCCTCAGTGAGTGAGTCAGTGAGTGAGTCAGTCAGTGAGTGAGCGCTTTTGCATTTATATATCTAGATCACTGGACAGATTGAGTCCTCCAGGAGTCTGAGCTGTGGTATAATCAATAAAGGAGTGTTTCCCATATTTATAAAATGCAGGGGGTATGATATGTTAACTTTAAAGTGCACCTGCCGCTAGCTTTATTTTTAAGATTGTTTAGACATATTTAACCTGTGTACTCCATTAGATGAAGATGATATTTCCTGACAAACAGCAGTGACATCTGTATGCAAATTAGAGGGTGGTGATTTGTAATTTGTGTACAGAGAAGGATGACTCCTGACACTGTGCTTTGTATAGAGAAACAGTTACACAAAAGATTCTTTCTCTTTATAATACCAGTGTTTGATATTTTAAAAGCACCAATTCCATGTTAGGTTGAGATGACAGGTTATTTACAAGTAGTTAAACAGAATATTTTGCTGCTGAAGATAAAACGCAAAAAAACCCTCAAAAAACAACATATCAGGGAAAAGTATCTTTTGTTGTAATCTGGTGGACAATTATGCAATAGATAGCACCTATCCTTGTGTATCCATGCCTATTTCCCTATAAATTGTAAGCTTGTGAGTAGGGCCTTCCTACCGCTATGCCTATTTGTTATTACCCAGTTTTGTTATATCATTATTTTGTTATATCATTGTTATTTCCAATTGTAAAGCGCAACGGAATTTGCTGCGCTATGTAAGATACTGTTAATAATAATAATAATAATAATCCTGTATGACACACGTTACTGTCATAGACTTGTATTTCTAGAGTGTTAAGGCCCATACACACTTGACGATAAAATGAACGATGTCGTTCATTTCAGCCCTCATGAACGACGTCGTTCATTATATCGTCAAGTGTGTATGCATCCAACGACCAACGATGCGCAGCCCCGCGGGACGTTAACGTCCATCGTTCATCTGTGGAGCATGTATGCTCAATTTCCACTATGGTCGTTACCGACCAGAGACGACGTTGAATGTGTATGGTGTGAAAGACCAACGACCAACGACCAAGCCACTGTTCACCAGCTCATTATTTTAATAAACTGTTCAGCTTGGATGCTTTAACGATGAATGGTCTATGGTCTTTGGTCTTTCGTCTTTGGTCTTTCATCTTTCGTCTTTCATCTTTCGTCTTTGGTCGTTGGTAGTGTGTATGCTCATGTGGTTTGCTCAGCTGTTCAAGGGAAGTTCAAGGGAAGTCGTTAACGACGGTCGTTAACGATGTGTGCATCGTCAAGTGTGTATGGGCCTTTAGTCTTGCAAGATATTGGTTGCTATGCTAACAGCATTTACAATTTACATTTTTAAAATTAAACATTTATAATTTGCCCTGCAATGTTTAAATGTTCTCTTTCAGCTAAATTTCCCCTTTGTGAAATTTTCAAGGGTTCATTCATATTTGAATTAAATCTTCAGAGATCTAATAATATTCACCCAGATTGTATGCCAGACCTCTGTGATTTTAAGAGGCCAGGTATAAAAGAATTATGGGAGGATGACTTGATATCATGCAAGTTATCAAATAGGGGGGAGGAGGGAGAGAGTAATTCTGGGGACAAGGCATATAATGATGCAGTTTGATTCAGTAAGTGATCCTTCATGATCTTAGCCTGCTTCCCCAAGAGTCCAGGAGATCTCTCAATGATCTTGAAGCCTTCCATACATTCTGGGATAGGAGGGAAGAATCTGGCATAATTGTAGAGGCTTTGCTTTCATGCTGCAGTTATATGGCCCAGTTGCGCAAAGAGGTCCTGACTTTTTCATCCACTGTAATCTCCTCCAATTCTGAAGTCAAGACTGTACTGTAGCTCATTAAACAATTTGTAATCTGTTTCCTGGACATGTCTAGCAAAGTGTAATTTTATTGCACTTGCTCCTGTGAGTCTAACTCCCTCTCTTCATCTTATGTCAATGTCATCACTATGGGGGAATAGGGGTGCAGACTGTATTAGCAGGTGACTCCAAAATGACAGAAGCCGGGAGCGGGCGCTGCACAATAACGTCAAAGTGCAGCACTCGTCTTCCGGTCACTGAGGAGGAGTCTGCAGTGTGGGGAGAGTCTCCAGGGGCAGACCAGTATCCCTGCCTAAGGTACACGTGGGGTCCATACATCATACTGGGTAACACCAAGTTTTTCATTTTTAATAAATGTGCAAAATTCTTTTGAGGGAAAAAATGAATTTATCCCAGTTTGGAATAAGGCTATAACATAACAAAATGTGGAAAAAGTGAAGAGCTGTGAATACTTTCCAGATTCACTGTGTGTGTATATATATATATATAAATCACCAATTTGCAGCACTCCAGGCATTATATTCACCATGAAACTGGCATTAAGTTGGCAACGATTCAGTGCCCATTTTATTAGTGGCACTTTCGTCAGAAACAAAATGGCTGGAAGACATTTAGGAAATGGGAGAGCCAGACAATTTTAGTAAGTATGTTCGAGTATAATATACATTTTACTTGTAATAAATATATTACTACTAGTTTATCAATATCTTAAATGTTCTGCTTTGTACAATTATGATAGCAATTGCCTTTAACTATTATACATGCCTGTGATACTATATGATAGCATTAATGCGACTGTAAAACAACAAAGCTACCCTAGCATTCAGGTACAAGTATACATATAGAACAATAAATGATGGGATATTGAAGTTCCAGCCTTTTAGGCTATTGTTATTGAGGTGACATTATTTTGTATTTGCTTTGAAGCAATGCAGGCTTAGGTAGTAAGTTTTATCCTCATTCATACCATCAAAGCGCACGCAGAATTGCTTTGCTTTTGAAAAGCCAAGCTTTATTCTACTATGAAACCCAACCCAGGGCCGCCTAATTAATTTTACTAAATAGATCAACCACTAATAGATGAGGTTCAAGCAAGTTTTGCCTCACTCCTTAAAGTGATGTGTTTTCATTGCTGGACATCCTTTTGAAAGCACCAGGCTGCTCTTAGACTGGATTAGAGAGGGCGCATATATACTCTTTGTATTGGTATTACAAGCCAAGGGCCTACAGAAAAGAAAACAAGATGCCTAATTGCATCAGAATGCCCCTAAAAGCTACTTAGTGCAAACAACCGTAAACCTGTCACAAGTGAGGACCTGCTGGAAAAACTAGGAAGAGAGAAGATACAAAAGATGACAGCAAAACAAACATTGTGATTTGTGGATCTTATAATATTTTAATTGTCCACAAATTCAAGGACTGATCCTACTCACCCCTGAATGAGACCCACTGTGTAAGGGGAGCCTTTGAGAGTGATAAAGTGGAGTCAATCAACTCCTAACGGCCATGTTACAGGCCATGTTTGAAAAATGAAAGTTAGAAGCTGATTGGTTGGTAGTTTAACTCTCTCCACTTTATCACTCTCTAAGGCGTATTACATCTGCCCCTATGTGTGTTCAAAAATAACCAGTTTCATTTGTATGACAAAAGTTTTCATGAGTCAGATTATCATCAATTCATTGATTTTTATTTTTATACCCACAGTAACTATTTTCAATTTAGTTGCCTTTTTTTTTTAGTTTTAATGTGGCTTCACAACAATTTACCTAGGGTTTAATTCCAGTGCAGTTGATATTGTACAGTATAGCCGCAAGGAATCGGCTGTGCAATACTGGTCCATACTGTACAATAAATATTCTAAATCTGCAGGAGTTGTTTGGAAAATGATATCTGCAATCCGAGTGCTGCATCGGTCGCGATGGTCGCAGTCTGTGTAAGATAAAGCTTATTCAGACTGACCGTTGGTACTGGTCAGCCGGATCCAGGAAGTCTGCGTCCGACCCTGGGCTCCACACACTTCCAAAATGGGGAATGACATGTAAAGTAAATGTTTATAGTATCATAGCCCAACAAGGAGGTTAGTAAAAGTGGACAGAGCTTGTGAAAAGGCTCTTTCCCTGCAAATATCTCCCCTGCAATTCTTAGGGTATGTTTTTGCAAAAAACTGTGAGAGTATGACCACGCAGATCACATTTCCTTTCGCAAGTATGGGAAATGCAATCTGATTACTTAAAAACATGCAAATTTAAGGTCTTTGAGGAGTATTATGTAAATTCTCCTCCAACTGTTTATTAGTACATTTAAGTTGTACTGAAAAATAAAGTGCAAAGCATGTGAAACCCCCCCCCCCCTTTTTTTTTTTTTACAATACTGTATTTCAGTAAAAACAATATTGATAAATATGCCCGTAACTAAACTAAACTAAACTTGGCTTGTTTTCTCACACTGTAAGTTTATTTTGCATCTTGGGGGTAATTCCAAGTTGATCTCAGCAGGATTTTTGATAGCAATTGGGCAAAACCATGTGCACTGCAGGGGGGACAGATATAACATGTGCAGAGAGAGTTAGATTTGGGTGGGTTATTTTATTTCTGTGCAGGGTAAATACTGGCTGCTTTATTTTTACACTGCAAATTAGATTGCAGATTGAACACACCCCACCCAAATCTAACTCTCTCTGCACATGTTATATCTGCCTCCCCTGCAATGCACATGGTGTTGCCCAATTGCTAACAAAAATCCTGCTGCGATCAACTTGGAATTACCCCCCTTGTCTTTTCAAAAGAGTTCTATTGGGAAAAGAGTGCTATATAAATATTATTATTATTATTATTATTATTTATTGTGTACTGCAGGGGTGTCTTGTGATAGTAACGCCATCTTCAGATGGTGTTATTTAGGCTCTCCCCATATGTATTTGTATTTATAAGTTCAAATTGGCATTACAGCCATGTTACTTGTACTGCACATTTTTAAATGTATTTACAGTGTATGTTTGATTTTGTATGGGAAAATATAGGGGCATGTTTTTCTATGACACACACAGTAGGTAGTGAATAAATACACACACTGTCAGTCATTGTATAGGAATTCTCAAGCACACAGTTGAGCGCTCTTTTAGCATAGAAACAGCTGTTCAGAATTCCAGCAGTATCCCACAGCTCATGCAGATGTTGTATAATTTTTTAATTATTAATGATCACAATTTACTCTTCAAGGTTTGCAAACATACTAGTGTCTTCTAGAGATGAGCGGGTTCGGTTCCTCTGAATCCGAACCCGCCCGAACTTCAGGTTTTTTACACGGGTCCGAGCAGGCTCGGATCTTCCCGCCTTGCTTGGCTAACCCAAGCGCGCCCGAACGTCATCATCACGCTGTCGGATTCTCGCGAGGCTCGGATTCTATCGCGAGACTCGGATTCTATATAAGGAGCCGCGCGTCGCCGCCATTTTCACACGTGCATTGAGAGTCATAGGGAGAGGACGTGGCTGGCGTCCTCTCCGTTTAGAGAAGAGAGAGACACAGTATTTTGGGGAGCATTATTAGGAGGAGTACTACTATACTGTATACTACTATACTACTTGCTGAAGTGATATTTATAGATTAGATAATAGATAGTGTGACTGTAAGTGTATTATCTGACTTGTGGGGGAGACACTGACAGTGGGGAGCAGTTAGAGTCTGAGAGCAGGACTCAGGAGTACATATAACGTACAGTGCACACTTTTGCTGCCAGAGTCAGTGCCACACTGCCATTGTTGTGACCACACTGACCACCAGTATAATAATATATTTTGTGATTGTCTGCTTAGGCCTCGGAGTACTAGTTGCAAGTTGCAACGTGACCTGAAGTGACCACCAGTTTAATAATCAATCACCACCAGTTTAATATATATATATATATATATATATATATAATTGTATATAATATATATATATATATATATATAATATTGTATACCACCTACCCGTGGTTTTTTTTTTTTCATTCTTCTTTATACATACTACTATAGTAGCTTACTGTAGCAGTCTGCGGTGCTGTGCTGACCTGACAGTGTCCAGCAGGTCCGTCATCAGTCATTACATAATAAATATATATAGTACCTGTCCGGCTGCAGTACTAGTGATATTATATTGATTTCATCTCATTATCAATAATTTATCATCCAGTCTAGACTCTATATTAGCAGCAGACACAGTACGTTAGTCCACGGCTGTAGCTACCTCTGTGTCGGCACTCGGCAGTCCATCCATAATTGTATACCACCTACCCGTGGTTTTTTTTTTTCTTTCTTCTTTGTACATACTACTATAGAGTATAGTAGCTTACTGTAGCAGTCTGCGGTGCTGCTGAGCTGACAGTGTCCAGCAGGTCCGTCATCAGTCATCATTACCTAATAAATATATTATCTACCTGTCCGGCTGCAGTACTAGTGATATTATATATACATACATATATATATTGATTTCATCTCATTATCAATCATCCAGTCTATATTAGCAGCAGACACAGTACGGTAGTCCACGGCTGTAGCTACCTCTGTGTCGGCACTCGGCAGTCCATCCATAATTGTATACCACCTACCCGTGGTTTTTTTTTTTCTTTCTTCTTTGTACATACTACTATAGTATAGTAGCTTACTGTAGCAGTCTGCGGTGCTGCTGAGCTGACAGTGTCCAGCAGGTCCGTCATCAGTCATCATTACCTAATAAATATATTATCTACCTGTCCGGCTGCAGTACTAGTGATATTATATATACATACATATATATATTGATTTCATCTCATTATCAATCATCCAGTCTATATTAGCAGCAGACACAGTACGTTAGTCCACGGCTGTAGCTACCTCTGTGTCGGCACTCGGCAGTCCATCCATAATTGTATACCACCTACCCGTGTTTTTTTTTTTTTTCTTTCTTCTTTGTACATACTACTATAGAGTATAGTAGCTTACTGTAGCAGTCTGCGGTGCTGCTGAGCTGACAGTGTCCAGCAGGTCCGTCATCAGTCATCATTACATAATAAATATATTATCTACCTGTCCGGCTGCAGTACTAGTGATATTATATATACATACATATATATATTGATTTCATCTCATTATCAATCATCCAGTCTATATTAGCAGCAGACACAGTACGTTAGTCCACGGCTGTAGCTACCTCTGTGTCGGCACTCGGCAGTCCATCCATAATTGTATACCACCTACCCGTGGTTTTTTTTTTCTTTCTTCTTTGTACATGCTACTATAGTATAGTAGCTTACTGTAGCAGTCTGCGGTGCTGCTGAGCTGACAGTGTCCAGCAGGTCCGTCATCAGTCATCATTACCTAATAAATATATTATCTACCTGTCCGGCTGCAGTACTAGTGATATTATATATACATACATATATATATTGATTTCATCTCATTATCAATCATCCAGTCTATATTAGCAGCAGACACAGTACGGTAGTCCACGGCTGTAGCTACCTCTGTGTCGGCACTCGGCAGTCCATCCATAAGTATACTAGTATCCATCCATCTCCATTGTTTACCTGAGGTGCCTTTTAGTTGTGCCTATTAAAATATGGAGAACAAAAATGTTGAGGTTCCAAAATTAGGGAAAGATCAAGATCCACTTCCACCTCGTGCTGAAGCTGCTGCCACTAGTCATGGCCGAGACGATGAAATGCCAGCAACGTCGTCTGCCAAGGCCGATGCCCAATGTCATAGTACAGAGCATGTCAAATCCAAAACACCAAATATCAGTAAAAGAAGGACTCCAAAACCTAAAATAAAATTGTCGGAGGAGAAGCGTAAACTTGCCAATATGCCATTTACCACACGGAGTGGCAAGGAACGGCTGAGGCCCTGGCCTATGTTCATGGCTAGTGGTTCAGCTTCACATGAGGATGGAAGCACTCAGCCTCTCGCTAGAAAACTGAAAAGACTCAAGCTGGCAAAAGCACCGCAAAGAACTGTGCGTTCTTCGAAATCCCAAATCCACAAGGAGAGTCCAATTGTGTCGGTTGCGATGCCTGACCTTCCCAACACTGGACATGAAGAGCATGCGCCTTCCACCATTTGCACGCCCCCTGCAAGTGCTGGAAGGAGCACCCGCAGTCCAGTTCCTGATAGTCAGATTGAAGATGTCAGTGTTGAAGTACACCAGGATGAGGAGGATATGGGTGTTGCTGGCGCTGGGGAGGAAATTGACCAGGAGGATTCTGATGGTGAGGTGGTTTGTTTAAGTCAGGCACCCGGGGAGACACCTGTTGTCCGTGGGAGGAATATGGCCGTTGACATGCCTGGTGAAAATACCAAAAAAATCAGCTCTTCAGTGTGGAGGTATTTCAACAGAAAAGCGGACAACAGGTGTCAAGCCGTGTGTTGCCTTTGTCAAGCTGTAATAAGTAGGGGTAAGGACGTTAACCACCTCGGAACATCCTCCCTTATACGTCACCTGCAGCGCATTCATAATAAGTCAGTGACAAGTTCAAAAACTTTGGGTGACAGCGGAAGCAGTCCACTGACCAGTAAATCCCTTCCTCTTGTAACCAAGCTCACGCAAACCACCCCACCAACTCCCTCAGTGTCAATTTCCTCCTTCCCCAGGAATGCCAATAGTCCTGCAGGCCATGTCACTGGCAATTCTGACGATTCCTCTCCTGCCTGGGATTCCTCCGATGCATCCTTGCGTGTAACGCCTACTGCTGCTGGCGCTGCTGTTGTTGCTGCTGGGAGTCGATGGTCATCCCAGAGGAGAAGTCAGAAGACCACTTGTACTACTTCCAGTAAGCAATTGACTGTCCAACAGTCCTTTGCGAGGAAGATGAAATATCACAGCAGTCATCCTGCTGCAAAGCGGATAACTGAGGCCTTGACAACTATGTTGGTGTTAGACGTGCGTCCGGTATCCGCCGTTAGTTCACAGGGAACTACACAATTTCTTGAGGTAGTGTGCCCCCGTTACCAAATACCATCTAGGTTCCACTTCTCTAGGCAGGCGATACCGAAAATGTACACAGACCTCAGAAAAAGACTCACCAGTGTCCTAAAAAATGCAGCTGTACCCAATGTCCACTTAACCACGGACATGTGGACAAGTGGAGCAGGGCAGGGTCAGGACTATATGACTGTGACAGCCCACTGGGTAGATGTATGGACTCCCGCCGCAAGAACAGCAGCGGCGGCACCAGTAGCAGCATCTTGCAAACGCCAACTCTTTCCTAGGCAGGCTACGCTTTGTATCACCGCTTTCCAGAATACGCACACAGCTGAAAACCTCTTACGGCAACTGAGGAAGATCATCGCGGAATGGCTTACCCCAATTGGACTCTCCTGTGGATTTGTGGCATCGGACAACGCCAGCAATATTGCATGTGCATTAAATATGGGCAAATTCCAGCACGTCCCATGTTTTGCACATACCTTGAATTTGGTGGTGCAGAATTTTTTAAAAAACGACAGGGGCGTGCAAGAGATGCTGTCGGTGGCCAGAAGAATTGCGGGACACTTTCGGCGTACAGGCACCACGTACAGAAGACTGGAGCACCACCAAAAACTACTGAACCTGCCCTGCCATCATCTGAAGCAAGAAGTGGTAACGAGGTGGAATTCAACCCTCTATATGCTTCAGAGGTTGGAGGAGCAGCAAATGGCCATTCAAGCCTATACAATTGAGCACGATATAGGAGGTGGAATGCACCTGTCTCAAGCGCAGTGGAGAATGATTTCAACGTTGTGCAAGGTTCTGATGCCCTTTGAACTTGCCACACGTGAAGTCAGTTCAGACACTGCCAGCCTGAGTCAGGTCATTCCCCTCATCAGGCTTTTGCAGAAGAAGCTGGAGACATTGAAGGAGGAGCTAACACGGAGCGATTCCGCTAGGCATGTGGGACTTGTGGATGGAGCCCTTAATTCGCTTAACAAGGATTCACGGGTGGTCAATCTGTTGAAATCAGAGCACTACATTTTGGCCACCGTGCTCGATCCTAGATTTAAAGCCTACCTTGGATCTCTCTTTCCGGCAGACACAAGTCTGCTGGGGTTCAAAGACCTGCTGGTGAGAAAATTGTCAAGTCAAGCGGAACGCGACCTGTCAACATCTCCTCCTTCACATTCTCCCGCAACTGGGGGTGCGAGGAAAAGGCTCAGAATTCCGAGCCCACCCGCTAGCGGTGATGCAGGGCAGTCTGGAGCGACTGCTGATGCTGACATCTGGTCCGGACTGAAGGACCTGACAACGATTACGGACATGTCGTCTACTGTCACTGCATATGATTCTCTCACCATTGAAAGAATGGTGGAGGATTATATGAGTGACCGCATCCAAGTAGGCACGTCACACAGTCCGTACTTATACTGGCAGGAAAAAGAGGCAATTTGGAGGCCCTTGCACAAACTGGCTTTATTCTACCTAAGTTGCCCTCCCACAAGTGTGTACTCCGAAAGAGTGTTTAGTGCCGCCGCTCACCTTGTCAGCAATCGGCGTACGAGGTTACATCCAGAAAATGTGGAGAAGATGATGTTCATTAAAATGAATTATAATCAATTCCTCCGTGGAGACATTGACCAGCAGCAATTGCATCCACAAAGTACACAGGGAGCTGAGATGGTGGATTCCAGTGGGGACGAATTGATAATCTGTGAGGAGGGGGATGTACACGGTGATATATCGGAGGATGATAATAAGGTGGACATCTTGCCTCTGTAGAGCCAGTTTGTGCAAGGAGAGATTAATTGCTTCTTTTTTGGTGGGGGTCCAAACCAACCCGTCATTTCAGTCACAGTCGTGTGGCAGACCCTGTCACTGAAATGATGGGTTGGTTAAAGTGTGCATGTCCTGTTTATAAAACATAAGGGTGGGTGGGAGGGCCCAAGGACAATTCCATCTTGCACCTCTTTTTTCTTTAATTTTTCTTTGCGTCATGTGCTGTTTGTGGAATGTTTTTTGGAAGGGCCATCCTGCGTGACACTGCAGTGCCACTCCTAGATGGGCCCGGTGTTTGTGTCGGCCACTAGGGTCGCTTATCTTACTCACACAGCTACCTCATTGCGCCTCTTTTTTTCTTTGCGTCATGTGCTGTTTGGGGAGTGTTTTTTGGAAGGGCCATCCTGCGTGACACTGCAGTGCCACTCCTAGATGGGCCCGGTGTTTGTGTCGGCCACTAGGGTCGCTTATCTTACTCACACAGCTATCTCATTGCGCCTCTTTTTTTCTTTGCGTCATGTGCTGTTTGGGGAGTGTTTTTTGGAAGGGCCATCCTGCGTGACACTGCATTGCCACTCCTAGATGGGCCCGGTGTTTGTGTCGGCCACTAGGGTCGCTTATCTTACTCACACAGCTACCTCATTGCGCCTCTTTTTTTCTTTGCGTCATGTGCTGTTTGGGGGGGGGGTTTTGGAAGGGCCATCCTGCGTGACACTGCAGTGCCACTCCTAGATGGGCCCGGTGTTTGTGTCGGCCACTAGGGTCGCTTATCTTACTCACACAGCTACCTCATTGCGCCTCTTTTTTTCTTTGCGTCATGTGCTGTTTGGGGAGGGTTTTTTGGAAGGGCCATCCTGCATGACACTGCAGTGCCACTCCTAGATGGGCTCGGTGTTTGTGTCGGCCACTAGGGTCGCTTATCTTACTCACACAGCTACCTCATTGCGCCTCTTTTTTTCTTTGCGTCATGTGCTGTTTGGGGAGGGTTTTTTGGAAGGGCCATCCTGCGTGACACTGCAGTGCCACTCCTAGATGGGCACGGTGTTTGTGTCGGCCACTAGGGTCGCTTATCTTACTCACACAGCTACCTCATTGCGCCTCTTTTTTTCTTTGCGTCATGTGCTGTTTGGGGAGGGTTTTTTGGAAGGGCCATCCTGCGTGACACTGCAGTGCCACTCCTAGATGGGCCCGGTGTTTGTGTCGGCCACTAGGGTCGCTTATCTTACTCACACAGCTACCTCATTGCGCCTCTTTTTTTCTTTGCGTCATGTGCTGTTTGGGGAGGGTTTTTTGGAAGGGCCATCCTGCGTGACACTGCAGTGCCACTCCTAGATGGGCCCGGTGTTTGTGTCGGCCACTAGGGTCGCTTATCTTACTCACACAGCTACCTCATTGCGCCTCTTTTTTTCTTTGCGTCATGTGCTGTTTGGGGAGGGTTTTTTGGAAGGGCCATCCTGCGTGACACTGCAGTGCCACTCCTAGATGGGCCCGGTGTTTGTATCGGCCACTAGGGTCGCTTATCTTACTCACACAGCTACCTCATTGCGCCTCTTTTTTTCTTTGCGTCATGTGCTGTTTGGGGAGTGTTTTTTGGAAGGGCCATCCTGCGTGACACTGCAGTGCCACTCCTAGATGGGCCCGGTGTTTGTGTCGGCCACTAGGGTCGCTTATCTTACTCACACAGCTACCTCATTGCGCCTCTTTTTTTCTTTGCGTCATGTGCTGTTTGGGGAGGGTTTTTTGGAAGGGCCATCCTGCGTGACACTGCAGTGCTACTCCTAGATGGGCCCGGTGTTTGTGTCGGCCACTAGGGTCGCTTATCTTACTCACACAGCTACCTCATTGCGCCTCTTTTTTTCTTTGCGTCATGTGCTGTTTGGGGACGGTTTTTTGGAAGGGCCATCCTGCGTGACACTGCAGTGCCACTCCTAGATGGGCACGGTGTTTGTGTCGGCCACTAGGGTCGCTTAGCTTAGTCATCCAGCGACCTAGGTGCAAATTTTAGGACTAAAAATAATATTGTGAGGTGTGAGGTATTCAGAATAGACTGAAAATGAGTGGAAATTATGGTTTTTGAGGTTAATAATACTTTGGGATCAAAATGACCCCCAAATTCTATGATTTAAGCTGTTTTTTAGTGTTTTTTAAAAAAAAACACCCGAATCCAAAACACACCCGAATCCGACAAAAAAAATTCGGTGAGGTTTTGCCAAAACGCGGTCGAACCCAAAACACGGCCGCGGAACCGAACCCAAAACCAAAACACAAAACCCGAAAAATTTCAAGTGCACATCTCTAGTGTCTTCCCCTGCACACTTACGAGAAGGCCAGTGTGAATCTGCAAATGTGTGCTTAATTATCTCTCATCTGTGGTTTTACTTTCTTTGTTGTTTTATTGCTTTAAAGTATCAGCTCTACAATGGAAACAGTATTTTACTTTGCGGCTTTAAGATCCCTGTTGCTCATTTATATTGTATACATTATATTCTGTGCAGTGTATCCCCCTTCAGGGACTTTTTACAGATATGAAGGGATAAGGGCAAATACGCCAGCGCATGTGTAAAAGGGATTCAGTATGATTTACAGATGGATACAATCAGGGCCGGTTCTAGCCCTTTTTACGACCCAGTCGGGAAATATGGGCGTGGCTTCACACAGGGGGCGTGGTCAGTTACGTCATCGCGCACAGCACAGTAAAGGTCCTCTCCACGAAGGGAAACTAGACGCTACGCGTCTAGTTCCCTTCACAGCGGGACACAGTGGGCAGCGGGGGGCACAGCAGTAGCGGATCTTGCCATGGTGTGGCGCCCTCCGGATGGCGCCGGCATCCTCCGGAGGGCGACGCCCCGGGCAAAAGTCCTGCTTGCCCGTGGCAAGATCCGCTACTGGACACAATACTGGCAGTCATTATCCTGACAGGCATTTACCTACAGTCAAAATACCGACACGGTCAAAATACAGACATACTGTACATTATGCTGAGATGTTCAAAATGACGACATAGTGAGAATACCAACATTTGAAATGCCAACATGTCAAAATACCGACATGAGTTTTTCCTCATTTTTTGTGTCAATGTCGACATAGGTCAACATGGACACCGTCTAAGTGTACTGCGTCCCCTCACTTCGGGCACACTAATATATTCCCCCTCCAGGTCCACTTTGATGGTAAAGTATAAACAAGTCTGTTTTGGGGCAAAAATTCTTTAAAAACGCATGTCGGCATTTTGACATGTCTGCATGTCAAATGTCAGTATTCTGACCATGTATGGATTTTGAACATGTTGGCATAATGAATGTCGGTATTTTGACCGTGTCTATATTTTGACTGTCGGTCAATGGCTGTCGGGATTATGACCGTTGGTATTGTGTCCATCGGTAAATCACCTGCTACCCGTGTAAAAGATGTCTTGAACATGAGCCATATTTCCAAAAGAAATCACCATATTCATGGTGCGACAGACTGCCAGCTATGACACAGCAGGGTGCAGGTTGGGTGATGTGAGTAATATGTAATATATACCCTGCTACCAATGCAGCTGTCTTCCACTTATGTGTAGAGTTGTATAGATTCTTTCTCATGCACTGTCATAACTCTCGCTGGGATGGTGTGGATGCTAACTGTACAATTACAGCTCCCACAAGAAGGTTTGGGCTTATCCTATATGCAGGTTGCGGCCCTATGGCTGGGTTCTTATGTACGGACTTGTGGGCATGAAAGTAGTCAGTGAGACTGTCCCGCCATCCTGCCACTTGTCACAATCTAAGGTGGGTTGGCAGATATTTCATGCTTTGTGGTTCAGTTAAGTGGGCATAAAGGGGTGTGGCCAGGCTTGCAGCGAGCCATGTCCCCCATGGGGATCCACTTTACACTGCTTTGGAGGCCCCCAAATATTTGTAGGTACAGTTTGTGTATGTGTACACTAAGCAAGTGATCAGTTTAATTTACTAAGTGCTAAGTAAGAGGTTAGAGAGGAGTTCTGTATTTGTATTTGTCTGCATTTAAACAAGACACAAAATATCTGGGAGGGAAATAAATAATTTTGCCAAGAATTGGAGGCTAGGTAATTATATACACATATGTACTCATTGGCATCCCACATGAAAGAAGTAATAAGCATCAGAAAAAAATAGCTATTATTTTAAACGTAATCAAACAAACAACCAGGATGCATTTCCCATAGCGGAAGAGGTGCAGAATGTGGGTCTTTCCAGATGTCACCCTGGCACACTGAAATGAGAAGCAGCCAATTTACTTCAAATACTACCGCAGTAGTTTTCCATAGAAGAAAGATATTGGCTGCAGATACTGCCAGTGTCATGAGTCTTGTGTTCCATTCATATTCCTTACACTTGAGGGGCTAGCAAAGGCAAACACAGCAAATCTATGCATTTGTTTAAAGAGCTCTCAGACTGGATATTTAGAATAATCAACATTTTCTGCAGGGGAAACAGCTACTGTATGCCTGAAGAAGCACTGCACTTACAGTGCACCTGTAAAGTATTCACAGCGCTTCACTTTTTCCACATTTTGTTATTTTACAGCCTTATTCCAAACTGGAATAAATTCATTTTCCCCCTCAAATATCTATGCACAATACCCCATAATGACAATGTGAATATATTTTATTTTTTTTGTAGATTTTTTTTCAAATTTATTAAAAATATAAAACTAAGAAATCACATGCCTTTGCCATAAAGCTCAAAATTGAGCTCAGGTGCATCCTGTTTCCACTGATCAACCTTGAGATGTTCCTACAGCTTAATTGGAGTCCACCTGTGATAAATTCAGTTGATTGGACATGATTTGGAAAGGCACACACCTGTCTATATAAGGTCCCACACTTGACAGTGCATGTCTGAGCACAAACCAAGCATGAAGTCAAAGGAATTGTTTGTAGACCTCCGAGACAGGAATGTCTCGATGCACAAATCTGGGGAAGGGTACAGAAAAATATCTGCTGCTTTGGAGGTCCCAATGAGCACAGTGGCCACCATCATCTGTAAATGGAAGAAGTTCGGAACCACCAGGACTCTTCCTAGAGTTGGCCAGCCATCTAAACTGAGCAATCGGTGGAGAAGGGCCCTATTCAGTGAGGTGACCAAGAACCCAATGGTCACTCTGTCAGAGCTACAGCATTCCTCTGTGGAGATAGGAGAACCTTCCAGAAGGACAACCATCTCTGCAGCAATCCATAAATCGGGGTATGTATGGTAGAGTGGCCAGACGGAATCCACTCCTTAGTAAAAAGCACATGGCAGCCTGCCTGGAGTTTGCCAAAATGCACCTAAAGCACTCTCAGACCATGAGAAACAAAATTCTCTGGTCTGATGAGACAAAGGTTGAACTCTTTGGCGTGAATATCAGGCGTCATGTTTGGAAGAAACCAGGTACCGCTCATCACCAGGCCAATTCCATCCCTACAGTGAAGAATGGTGGTAGCAGCATTGTGCTGTGGGAATGTTTTTCAGCGGCAGGAACTGGGAGACTAGTCAGGATAGAGGGAAAGATGAATGCAGCAATGTACAGAGACAGGATGTACAGAGACATCCTGGATGAAAACCTGATCCAGAGCACTCTTGACCTCAGACTGGGACGACGGTTCATCTTTCTGCAGGACAATGACCCTAAGCACACAGCCAAGATATCAAAGGAGTGTCTTTAGGGCAGCTCTGTGAATGTCCTTGAGTGGCCCAGCCAGAGCCCATACTTGAATCCGATTGAACTTCTCTGGAGAGATCTGAAAATGGCTGTGCACCGACGCGTCCCATCCAACCTGATGGAGCTTGAGAGGTGCTGCAAAGAGGAATAGGCTAAACTGCCCAAAGATAGGTGTGCCGAGCTTGTGGCATCATGTTCAAAAAGACTTGAGGCTGTAATTGCTGCCAAAGGTGCATTAACAAAGTATTGAGCAAAGGCTGTGAATACTTATGTACATGTGATTTCTTAATTTTTTATTTTTATTTTAATAAATTTGCAAATCTCAAAAACAGTTTTTTCACGTTGTCATTACAGGTCATTGTGATTAGAATTTTGAGGGAAAAAATAAATTTATTCCATTTTGGAATAAGGCTGTAACCTAACAAAATGTGGAAAAAGTGAAGCGCTGTGAATACTTTCCAGATACACTGTACATACGTTTCCTTATCTGATGCTACATGTGTTACTTTCATAGGGCCTCTGTGTATGATGTGTTAGAATAGTGTCAGCTCCTATTGTATTCATTTTCAATGATGTCCTGTGTCTCCGCATAGTAGGTGGATTCATTTCAATAGAGTGATATGTTTTTTTGTAATCTTCTTTTTCCTGCTGCCTGTGGAGGGCGAGGACCACCACCCTCACATTTTGCAATGTGGCCTGGTGATTCTGGGTTGTGCCTCTTTATAGCAGATCTGTGCTGAGTGATTAGGTACCTGAGAAAGTGAGCCGTGCTGAGCGGTGTAGCAGTTTCTTTAAATATATATCTTATTCGCACCACAGACACAGCGAAACACTACTCAATCTGTAAAAGAGGCGCTGGGTTGCAATTTTAACCACATAGTTTTAAATACTTACTAAGTTGTAAATTAATGAAACACAACTGAACTTGGCACACCAGTGGAATTTGTATTTGACCCAATCAGTGATGATACAGTTGTACTCACTGTTACACTGGATGATGGCGAAGCTTGTAGCGGATCTGGGTTCTGACAGAACACCAGGGTGCTGGAACAGTGGTATTGCAGGGTGAATAATTGCAGGACTCTTGGAGCTAATGGAGAGACGTCCACATCCCACTGTCACTCAGACACAGTAACAAGATGGCACAGCACACGCGCAGTAGCAATACGGCAGCCATCTTGGTAAGAGAATGAAGCAGCACCCCCGAAGGAGCCATGTTGGATACTGCGCAGTAACTCTCTCCTATTCTAACACAGGTACCTATTGTGCAATGGTGGTTGAGCTGCCCAACTGTCCATATTATACCCACGGCTTGGTTGTGGTATCAAATATTATGTCCAATTTAATATGTATTGGTGACTGGTAATTTCCATGTCTAAGGTCATGTTTGGAGCACCCTCCTGGAATCCATTAAAAGGGCAACAGAACTGTAGGAGGGACATGTGACAGAATGTAGCTTATTTACATACTGTACAGTAGGGCTGATGAGTTGGAAATATAATGAGCATATATTAACCCCCAAAATTGGAAATATAGGATATTTATGCATCTCAAGACGATGCATCTGCCTCTGCATAGGCAGCGTATGCCCTTAATCAGTGAGCGCTGGCAGCTGACTTATTGTACGTGCAAAGATCTGCCTCCTAACAGGCATACACAGTATATTCACTTACATACTGGTTCACATGGCGCATTTGCAGGAACATGCCCTTACTGAGCTTTGCCTACATGAGAAAGCCCCTTATCATTCTCCTTTCATCCTCTCTGGCTGTCAGAATGAAAAAAAGGCATTTTGTTTCCCCCAGCACCCTGAATGATAACAGTAACCAGATTTAAATCCCAAGCAATATTAGAATTCAGAGATCTCGGTTACATATATTTGCGCAAATGTATGCATAAGCCCCAAAGCCGCATCAAGGCCTCTCTGTATATTTGGGGTCCCTAGCGCTATATCTAGGTGCAGGGTGTGGCACCCCAAAAAATCAGCATAAGCCAGAAAGCCCAGGGCAGCATACCAGTGAAAAAACTATAGTGTTAATAAATTGGTGTTAGGAATCCAAAGCTATAAAGGTGATACAAAAATGAGATGTAATTAAAATGGAGAAATAGTGTTAAAAAAATTAGTATGTGAAAAGTGTTAATAGAATTTAAAGGTATGCCACACTAAAGCCATCCAGCTTAGCCAGTCCAGAGGCACCACACCCCACACCTCCATTACACCAATCTGGGTCTATGATTAACCAGCAAGGAGCCACATGATAATGGCTCCTTACTACAATATGTCTAAGCTAAGAGCTACCTGCCTTGGAGCAACCCCATAATGCTCCACATGGCATGTCAAGGCCTGCACCTCCTCCTAATGCAGGAACTGCTCTGCCTCTCACAACAAACATATATAGTGGCAGATGCTCAATTAGCTTAGTGATACTATTCAGGTGCTTGAATGGGAGGGGTAGCTTGCTTAGAAATACCCCTCCCTTTCAAGCACCTGAATGATATCACTAAGCTAATTGAGCATCTGCCACTATATATTGCTGTCAGAATGCACTGGAGTCTGGATTCTCATATCTGCATGTGCTCATTTCTGCAATTACGCTAGGCAACCAGTCACACGTTCATCTCTACATCAGTTGCAATATGTAAACGTTCTGCACAACAATGTCGATATTGTGGTATCACATTGTTTTTGACGACCTTTGACTTCATCCCACTCAGCTAGCTAATTACAAGTATCTTTCATTATGTTTTATATGCATATATGGTAAATAATAGGCCTTTTCAGATCTGGTACTTTGTATTGATTTTAGTAGACCGGAACAATTTCCTATGTTGCAACTTTTGGGATCTGGTTGTCTTTCCAACCAAATGAAGGCATCAGCAGAGAGAACCAGTGGGGACGAGCATTTGCTGCAGCACATTAGAAGCAGCCGCTAGAAGTCACTAGAAAACAACCAGCGAGCAATGTAAGACTAGCTTTAACCTACCCAGCATGAAAAAGATTAATACAGATTAGAGAATACACTGAGAAGCTTTCGTGCTACATGATTTAACATGGAAAAATCAATAATTATTCATAGTGTCTTCAGTAGAAGCACATCAGCCAGAGGGTTCTCCAGATACAAAGAGAAATTCTCATCTATAATTAACATACTAAGTGCCCACATTGTGGGTACTATACACCATCAATTTCTTTGTTTTTTATGAAGGTCTAAGTGAGACATTTACTGGCAAAGAAGCTGTTTTACATTGTTATTAAACATATAGATCTGTGGATTACTGAGCACTTGGCTAGCAGCATACTGCTCTGTCATGTGGCATTGGGGCATATTCATCATGAAAAAATTGTGCAATGAGAATTTTTAGTTTTATATTTTCCTTGTATTCTCTAACAATTTTTTCATGATTCATCATGGCCCTATCACAGTCAGTTTTTCGGGTAGAGATAATGGGGCAGATGTATTAACCTGGAGAAGGCATAAGGAAGTGATAAACCAGTGATATGTGCAAGGTGATAAAGGCACCAGCCAATCAGCTCCAATATGTAAATTAACAGTTAGGATCTGTTTGGCTGCTGCCTTTATCACCTTGCACATATCACTGGTTTATCACTTCCTTATGCCGTCTCCAGGTTAATACATCTACCCCAATATTTCCCCCTCCATTTCCCTCTGCCGGTACTTTATTGATGGGTCTCTCCGACTACAGAGGTCTCTCTGCAGCTGCAGCCCCATCCTCCCTCCCCCTCTGGCACCCTACTGAAGGGGGTGGCACCGTACCGCGGTGCCCCACCCCCTCCCCCCGCCAGCACCTTAAACCCCTTTCACATTGTACAAATAACACGGTATCGACCTGGTATATTGCCGGGTCGACACGGCTCACTGTGCAATGTGAAAGGGGCCTTAGGGAATTCCAGGGTCGCCTGACCCGGTAATTCAACCTGGGTTATAAGAAAGGTTATTTCCGGGTTGAATACTGGGTCAGTGGCAGTGTGAATGGGTTCCTTGGACGATGCGACCCGGGACCAATTCATTACATAGGGAGAGGCGGTGCGGAGATGAGCTCATCTGCCAGCGCCATCTCCGCTGCCAGCTCCGCCCCCCAGCCATTATGTCAACCGACCCAGTAAATTGCAGGGCTGGGAAGCCTGCTGTTAGGGTCCAATGCTGGATCAAATTTCCGGATGCTGTCCGTATTGGAGATGTGAAAGGGGTATTATTGTCAGGGGTTGCCCTGCAGCCACGTCATCTCTCCAGAACACCATAAAGCATTTTTTTTGTTTGGTGAATGTCACAATTTCTATATCCCCTGGGGAGTGTAGATATTGTGACATTTAAAGGATAATGAATATGCCCCATAGAGAGCATATGGTTGGGTGTCGAGTCTCCTTTGTCCCACCTTGTGTGGTCACTAAAATGACCTGGATCAGCTTTTGTGCAATACGTTGTCTTGAGCAATTATTTTTTTTTAAATAATTTTCTTTTTAGAATATCTGCTTTACAGAGGTACTAAGGGCAGATGTACTAAGCCTTGGAGAGTGATAAAGTGGAGAGAGATAAAATACCAACCAATCAGCTCCTAACTGTCATGTTACAGGCTGTTTTTTAAAGATTACAGTTATTAACAGATTGGTTGGTACTTTATCTCTCACCAAGGCTTAGTACATCTGTCCTTATGTGACCTGAACCGCTCTTGGATCTAGTGGTGCAATTAGAAAAAATGTCTTATAGGTACCGTGTGCGCACGCCAAAGGCACGTGCGCCGAAAAAATGGGTGTGGCCAAATGTTACATGGGGCATGGTCAATGAAAATGGGGGCATGATACACATATTGGGGGCCAGATACACTTATGACACCAATAGTGCCAGATACATATATGCCCCCACAGTGCCAGATATGCTCCTACAGTGCCAGATGCACAAATGCCCCACGGTGCTAAATACACAACTGCCCCCAGTAGTGCCATATATGCTCCCACAGTGCCAGATACACATTTACCCAGAGTGTCAGATACACTTTGCCCCAGAGTGTCAGATACACATATGCCCCCACAGTGCCAGATATACATGCCCCCACAGTGCCAGATATGCCCCTTTAGTGCCAGATATGCCCCCACAGTGCCAGAAACACATGCCACACAGTGCCAGATATGCCCCCACAGTGCCAGATATACATGCCCCCATAGTGCCAGATATGCCCCCACAGTGCCAGATACACATGCCCCCACAGTGCCAGATATGCCCCCACAGTGCCAGATACACATGCCCCCACAGTGCCAGATATGCCCCCACAGTGCCAGATACACATATGCCCCCACAGTGCCAGATATACATGCCCTCACAGTGCCAGATATGCCCCCACAGTGCCAGATATGCCCCCAGAGTGCCAGATAGGCTCCCACAGTGCCAGATACACATGCCCCCAGAGTGCCAGATATGCCCTCAGAGTGCCAGATATGCCACCACAGTGCCAGATACACATACCCCCAGATATGCAACTTACCGTCGTTGCTGCTGCCTGGGGCTGGCACTATCTTCTGCTGGGGAGAGGAGAGCGCAGCATGCGCTCCTCCTGTCCCTCTCCTTCCCTCAGTCCTGTCTCCTGAACTGGCGCCGGTCTGCGAGCTAATCAGGGCTCGCGGTCCAGCAGCAGCGGCTCCTGATTGGCTGCCGGTCCGCTAGCTCTGATTGGCTCCCGAACTGGCTCAGTGCTCGCCACCGCCGGACTCAGGGGGGACTTGCAGACAGGAGAGGAGAGGCGCGTGCTGCGCTCTACTCTCTCCAAGACCCGATGTCTGCAAGGTGGCGGCCCGGCAGTATGGCGTACCTGCTAGGATTTTCTTACAGGTACGCCATACCGCCCCGTACTGCCATACTTGCAGCACTGTTTATATATAGCATATATATAGCGCACATATTATTACAAAGACTATTTAGCCATTCATATCAGTCCCTGAGGATGCAGTCTATGAGCCTCATTCAGGTTGGATCGCATAAGCGATCCAACCTGCAGTTTCCCGAAATACAATCACCTCTGCCTGATTGACAGGCAGTGGCGTTCGCAGGGAGGGACAGAGGGGGGGGGGGGGGCAGTTTCTTGGAGTGGTGAGGCCAAGGACTACATCACGAAATGCAGTTTCCTTGGCCTCGCAAGCCGCCCTGCGATAGCAAGCCTGAGTAAGCTGAAACTTATCCAGCTTCCTTCGCAGATGCATAGATTGCAGTGTTGTTATCGCAAATGCAGGAAGGAGGTTTGCATTGCTAAGTGTGGGGCCACACATAGTGGCCAAGCTTGGCCGCAAGGAGACTGCACACACATGTGCGGCAGTCCCGCCGCCGCCGGGTCCGACCGCAGGGTGCTGCAGTCGGGCTGGATGACAGGACGGTGGGATTTCAATGACGCATTTCAACGCATCATATTTGCCTACTTTAAATTTCTCCTCTCGGAGAGGAGACGCTGCAGGAGACTTCGGGGGCGGGGCCGGGCTGTGACATCATTAAGCGTTATTTTAACCCCCTCCCCACCCCGCAGACCTACGAATATGGGAGATTATCTCTACATCCTACCCCAAAACACGGGAGCTTCCCGCAGCTTCCAGCAGAGTAGGCAAGTATGCAATGCATGTGTCCACACAGTGCGGCACGGCCGCACTGTGGGCCTAATTCAGACCTGATCAGGGGCGGATTGGGATACAAAACCAGCCCGGGAAATTTCTGGAAGCAGCCCTAAATAGGGGGCGTGGTCAGGGCAGCGGAGAGCGGATATGGATTGACGTATTGGTGAGGTGTGGCAAAATATGGAGAGGCATGGCTACCCCCTTAAAAAAAAAATTACTATTCATCTGAACCCCTCTGCAACTAACACGGGCCACTACTGTATGTGCATGGGGGCAGGGCTGAAACTAGGATTTTCGTCACCCGGGGCAAGGCAGAAAATTGGCACCCCCTCCCAAAAAAAACAAACAAAAACAAACTCTGTCAGACTAAAATAATCATATTATCAAAAAATGTGAAAACAGAGGATACTATTGGACAATATTCCCCTATGTGCCTCAAATACCCTATGCGTCACATGCCCCGCCAGCGTGTTCAACTACATGCTCCTTTGTGTGTCACCATACATTGCACTATATAATAACACTTCATCACTGCACTACATTCCCCTATCTCCAATCCACTGCACTACATCACTATACTACATGCCCTACACGCTGAACTACATCACTACACTACATGCCCCTATGCACTGCACTACATACCCTATATGCTACACTACATAACTACATCCCCTTATTTGCTATACCACATCAGTGCACTACGTGCCCCTATATATTGCAATACATTACTACACTACATACCCTATATGCTACACCAAATCCCCTCATCTGGGAGGCAAAGTGGAGGTTGATACAGCTAACTTGGAGCACAGTGCGCTTCTATAGCTTGTACAGTGCACCGCAGCACTGCATGGCAAAGAAGAGAGTTTAAGACAGTAGCCGGCATAGGAGAGATCCCAGGTACTGGAGCTCACCTGCACAGCGCCGGAGCCAGCTGCGGGCAAACAGGTGGGTCAGAAACATTGCCCTGGGAGCTGTCTGCTGTCTCACAGAAGCAGCACAGCACTGCCAGTAAAAAAAAACAAAAAACCTGCTCCTCTGTAACTCCTTGGCGCCCCCTCAAACCCTGCACCTGGGGCACATGCCCCCTTAGCCCCCACCCCCCTAGTTACGGCCCTAAAGGGGGCAGTGCCGTAACTAGGCATTTTAGCGCTGTGTGCACGAAACGGCATTGGCAACCCCCTTACGTAAAATACGGGTGCCAATTTTTAAGGGGCGTGGCTTCATGGGGAAGGGGTGTGGCCACAAAATAATACCAATTCATACTACGGTGCACAGTAGTCTCCATTATTCAAATTACGCCGCACAGTAGTGCCACTACACCAGGTAGAGCCCCTTTTACACATTACGGCAGCCAGTCCCCCTTTTTACACATTACAGCAGCCAGCGTCCCCCTTTTTACACATTACGGCAGACAACGTCCCCTTTTTACACATTACGGCAGACAGCGTCCCCTTTTTACACATTACGGCAGACAGCATCCCCCTTTTTACACATTACGGCAGCCAGCATCCCCTTATTACACATTACGGCAGACAGCATCCCTCTTATTACACATTACGGCAGACAGTGTCCCCCTTTTTACACATTACGGCAGACAGCATCCCCCTTTTTACACATTACGGCAGACAGCGTCCCCCTTTTTACACATTACGGCAGACAGCGTCCCCCTTTGTGTGAGGAGGGTAGGGCTGTGTGTGGGGATCTGAGTGAGGAGCTGTGTATTTACCTTTAGTTGAATGGCTGTGGCTGGGGGCGGTTCCTCCATGGTGGCCGATTTCTTTTGAAAGTGGCTGCAGGAGACAGAGACGGCAATTTGGTGGCCCTTGTTCAGCGTGATGGATGGGCTGAGGCAGACACCGGCCGCGCTTCTCTCCCTGGGGCCCTCCTCTATTTTCCTACACGCTGATTTTTCCTACATGCAGCGCATGCAGACACTAAGCTTGTGCTGCAGTGAGACGACGCAGCACGGTCCCATGACACAGGGCTAGCGGTGGCAGTGGGGACCTCCTCGCCTGTGAGTGCAGAGGGACGGGAGCCGGGAGGTAGCGCGGCACATCAGTAAGCTTCTGCGCATGCGCGGTCTCCAGTTCGCGGCAGCCGGCCCAGTACGGGTGAACGAAGGCCACTGAGGGGACGTCGGGACCGGCTAGCCAGAAACTGATCCGGCATCCCGATGTCCCAATCCGCCCCTGGACCTGATCATAGCAGCAACATGTTATATCTGCCCCCCCCCTGCAGTGCACATGTTTTTGCCCATCTGCTAACAAATTTGCTGCTACGATCAGGTCTGAATTAGGCCCTGTGTTCCATTGAAATCCTGTGTGTCACTGGCCGGATCCTGTTCTGCGCGCACACTACCCGCAGAACAGGATCCGTGTGCACATAGAACCCCCATCCCGGCCACGTGGGTCCCTTTCAGCGGGACCTGCTTGGCCGCTATGTGTGGCCCAGACCTTAGGATTGCATTTGCAAATGCAGTCCTTACTGAATTAGGCTCTTTATCTGTCTCCACATTATCACTTTTTAAGGCTGAATACATCTGGGCCTATATTTTCTACCACATAGACAGTAGACACACATATACAATAGGGAGCGGATTTATCTCAGCAGCCAATTACCTACCAGTGTGTTTGGGGAGATTGGGAGGAAACAGGAGCATCCAGAAAAAACCCGGGCTTCACACAGATAGGGCCTCGGTCAGAATAAATGTCATTTATTTGTATGTCAGATGCTACTTGAAGTGATAATATACTGTTGAGATTGCACACTGATTATGTTGTGCCAGACATAGAACTTTTTCCAATTATCGGCTGTCTGCACATGTGCGAACTTTCACAATGCGATCGCATATCGGCATGATGTGATCGCACAGTGATTGACAGCTGGTGGGCATTGCTGAGTATGCAGGGGGGCAATCCGTATTCCAGGTGGTATACGATTTGAAATCTGAACACACTGCAGGGCGGCGCTTCACATACAGGGTTGCCCTGCCCTGTACTGGCTGGGTCTCAGCATGCAATTTTCACAGAACTGCTACTGAACCTGAATGAGGTCCTATGTACTGAGTCAGAGAGTAATACACAACTTATCTAAGCGCAATATGGGACCTTATTCAGGTTGGATCATAATTGAACAGCTGCTCTTCGAAGTTTTGCATTACGATCCATAGCAATGCAAATGCAGGAGGAGGGGCATAACACTTCCTTCCTGCATTTGCAATTGCTAATAACGGTGATACTATCGTAGTTCGGGATGAACATCATGACCATCGGACGCGATGATCATCTACGACTGCAGCCTAATGGTGGGTACACACTGCGCGATATATCTGCAGATCAATTGATCTGCAGATATATCTAAAGCTAGATCAGGCAGTGTGTTGCGCATACATACTACCCGATCCATCGTGAATGACGTCACGAACTGTGCGCGCGTTTACATGCGCCCGCCCAGTTCTGCCATCAACTATCGCCGGCTTTCCGCCCATAAAGACACAACAATGCTCCAATATATCTGTAGATATATTGGTCATTGTGTGATGCAGGTCCGTTGTGATATGTTTGTGAACGACGGCATTCACAGACATATAGTTGGTACACACTGGCCGACGGGCCAGCGATATATCGGCCGTTCAATAGATTGGCCGATATATCGGCTAGTGTGTACCCAGCATAAGTGTGACCTTCTTCAGACTTGCAATCTCAGAGAAGCTAGAGTGTCACGTCTGAGGATTCCTGTGGATCTGGATTTGGGGAAGATGATTCTGGTGCACTTGGATCTCTGAATAACAAATGAGCGGGACGGATGAAGGTCTTGCGCATTTATTACTTGGAATAGTTTAACAGAGTTCGCCAAATACAGTTGAATAGAGATACTACTGTAGGTTAGCGGGTGGCTGAGGATACCGGAACGGTGACCCAGTACTTTAAGGAGAAATTCCGAAGGCTGGTTACTGCGGCGTCCAGAACAGGTAGCTGGGTAGGACACGGGAACAGAGTCGGCAGTCTGCGTAAGGCTATATCGGGAGGCTTGGGTAATTTGCTGTAACAAGAACCTGACACTGGAGATGCTGCGGGAGCACAGAGAACTAACTTCACAGATACTGTGAAAGATGTTGCACTGGCAATTTCCCTCCTCCAGGCCTTCCTGTCTTATAGCAGCTGCTCTGAGCTAATTGCCCACAGGGAAGTGATAAATTGGTGAAGTGTGGGCAACACAGGCTTTTTGCCCACATCCAAGATGGCCACCAGGAACACAGCCCAGCCTGTTCACAGAAGCCCTGGCTCCACAGCAGCACTGCTAACCCCTGCCGGAGGAACATGCTGCCAGTCTGCTGAGCTGCCAACCAGTGTCCCTGCCTGTCCTCCCAGCACACCCTGCCCAACGCCAGCAGCCCGCACCTCCGCTAACTGAACCTCTCCAAAGGGACCGGACAGGTAAGAGCTGGCTCCTCTGCACAGTCTCCCGCTGGACCGTGACATTACCCCCCCCTCTTTAGAGTGGCCCCTGGACACAATTTAGGCTTCTCTGGATGTTCAGAACGAAATTTGCGAACTAATGCTGGGGCATGAACATCTGTCGTGTACTCCCAGGACCATATCCTTTCCAGTCCAATAGGTACTGTAACCGACCATAACGAATTCGGGAGTCAAGTACCTTTTTAACCTCAAACTCTATTCCACTCTGGGTGAGTACTTTGGGTGGTCATGGTAACAGTCTCCGAAATCGGTTAAAAACTAAAGGTTTTAGCAAGGAAACATGGAAAGAAGAAGAAATTTTGAGGTAAGGGGGTAGTTTGAGTTTCTAAACCACTGGATTAATTATTCCCACAATTGGAAAAGGACCTATAAAGCGGGGGGGCAAACTTCATTGAAGGTACTCGTAAGCATAAGTTCCTTGTAGAAAGCCAAACTTGGTCTCCTACCTTGAGACTAGGAATTGTTCTTCGTTTTCTATCAGCCCATTTCTTGTAACGAAGAGAAGCCTTTTGAAGATTGGTATGAACCTGATTCCAAATGTTAAAAAAACGCTTAAGGGAAGTTTCCACTGCTGGTAAGTCGAGTGCCGGTAGACTTTGAAATGCTGGAACTTTATGATGGGCTCCATAAACAATGAGGAAGGGCATAAGCCCAGTAGAAGAATGGTAAGTATTGTTGTGGGCGAACTCAGCCCAAGGTAAATATTCTAGCCAATCATCCTGAGAAGAGGAAAGGTGAATGCATAGAAAGGTCTCCAAATCTTGATTAACTCGTTCCGTGGAACCGTTGGACTGTGGATGATAGGCTGTGGAATACTGCAATTTGATTTGTAAGGCTGTGCAAAGGGATTTCCAGAACTTTGCTACAAATTGCACCCCTCGATCAGATACTATTTCGGTAGGAAGACCGTGAAGCCTGTAAATCTCGGAAATTAAATGATGGGCCAATTCAGACCCTGTTGGTAATTTCTTCAATGGTACAAAGTGGGCCATTTTGAAGAATCGGTCTATCACCACCCAGATTGTAGTGTAGCCTCTAGAAGATGGTAAATCTGTTATGGAGTCCATTGATAAATGGGACCACGGTTGAAAGGGTACAGAAAGAGGCAGTAACTTCCCAGCTGGAGGTTGCCGAGAGACTTTGTGTTGGGCGCACTTAACGTAGGAGGAAATGAAGGCTGTCACATCTGCTTTCAGCGTGGGCCACCAATAGGATCTTTGCAGAAATTCCATTGTCTTGTGAACACCTGGATGACCTGAATATCCGGAAGTGTGAGCCCAAGATGTGAGTTTCTTCCGTAGCTGGGGAGTGGCAAAAGTTTTCCCTGCAGGAGGTTGTAGACGAGTGGAGGCAAAAACTTTTGCATCTAGGACGGGGTGTGTTTGAGGAGGTTCTTCAGATTCAATGGAGGTAGTGGACCGTGACTGAGCATCTGCTTTTAGATTCTGTGAACCGGGCCGATAAGTCAGGATGAACGAAAAGCGGGAGAAGAACATGGTCCAAAGAGCAAGACGCGGACTCATACATTGTAGATCTTTCAGGAAGGTTAAGTTCCGATGATCTGTATAAATGGTAATAGGGAAGTTAGCTCCTTCCAGGAGGTATCGCCATTCCTCTAGGGCTAGCTTGACTGCCAACAACTCCTGCTCCCCGATAGTGTAGTTCTTCTCGGCGGGGAGAAACTTCTTCGAGAAGTAACCACAAGGATGGAACTTATGATCTTCGTACCTTTGAGAGAGTACCGCTCCTACTGCTTCCGAGGAGGCGTCCACTTTGAGGAAAAAGGGTTTATTTATATCTGGTTGCCTTAGTACTGGTGCTGATATGAATGCTTGTTTAAGCAGATGGAAAGCGGACTCTGCTTCTGGGGACCAATGAGACAGGTCTGCTCCTTTTCGAGTAAGAATGGTGATGGGGGCTACCAAGGCGGAGAATCCTCTAATAAATTTCCGATAGTAGTTAGAGAACCCTAGAAAACGCTGCACGCTTTAAGAGAGGAAGGTCTTGACCAATTCAATATGGCTTGTACTTTCTCCGGATCCATCTGTAATCCGGAGCCTGAAATTATATACCCTAGAAAGGGAAACCTGCTCGAAGATGCATTTCTCTAGCTTGCAATACAGATGATTCTCCCGTAGTCTACGTAGAACCTCTAGGACGTGTCGTCGATGTGTGCCAAGGTCTGGGGAAAAGATTAAGATGTCGTCCAGATAGACCACGACAGATTGATATAGAAGGTCTCGGAAAATTTCATTGATAACATTTTGGAATATGGCAGGGGCGTTACTCAGACCAAATGGCATGACGAGATATTCAAAATGACCATCCCTGGTATTGAACGCGGTTTTCCATTTGTCGCCTGCTCGTATCCTGATCAGATTGTAGGCTCCTCTTAGGTCTAGTTTGGAGAAGATGGTCGCTCCCTTGACTCGATCAAATAATTCGGAAATGAGCGGTAGAGGGTAATGATTTTTTACCATGATGTTATTCAGGCCCCGGTAATCTATACAAGGTCTTAACCCCCCATCTTTTTTCTGGACAAAGAAGAACCCAGCTCTGGCTGGTGAGGTAGATGACCAAATGAACCCCTTGGCCAAGTATTCTCGGATATACTCGGACATAGCCTTAGTTTCTGGAATTGATAAAGGGTAGGTCCGACCTCTGGGTGGATCTTTCCCTGGTTCAAAGTCTATAGGACAGTCCCATTTCCTATGGGGTGGCAAGTTATCTGCTCCCTGTTTACTGAAGACGTCGGAGAAGGAAGCGTACTGAGACGGAATCTGCGGGGGTGATGTGACAAGGGTTTTATTGAGTGGTTTGATACACGGCAAACAAGAGGTCAAACAAGTCTTCCCCCAGGATAAGATTTGCATGGAGTGCCAATCGATATGCGGGTTATGCCTACTAAACCAAGGGTAACCCAGCACAATTTCATGTGATGCCTTGGGTATAACTAAAAGTTCCAATTGCTCTTTATGAAGAGCACCGATACCAACTGAAATAGGAAGAGTCCGTTGAGAAATTACTCCACCAGTAATACGGCTTACATCAACCGCAGATAACGAAATGGAACGGGACAAATCTCGCACAGGGATCTGAAGCTGCTGAACCAGATGGGCTGTGATGAAATTCTCTGCTGCTCCTGTATCTAAAAGAGAGAGAATGGACTTAGTACCTTGCGAGAGTTCAATAGTGACTGGTAGAGTAGGTTCAGAGGATTTTGGAGACCGAGACAAGACTCCTAACCTGGTGTCTCCTAGCCCAGTTAGGAGCGGGAGTTTCCCGGACGCTGTGGGCATGATGCCACCATGTGTCCCGGGGCCCCACAGTAAAGACACAAATTTTCTCACCGCCGTTTCTGACGCTCCTCAGGAGTAAGTCGGGCCCGGTTCAGCTGCATGGGTTTGTCAGGAGAATCTATTGCTAGCGGAGGGGGTGCCAGAGGTACAGGGCGGAAATTATAGCGATCACCCTTGCTTTTTTCAGCCTGCCTCTCCCGGAATCGTAGATCGACTTTGTTACATAATGAAATGAGGTCATCCAGTTTTGGTGGTAAGTCTCGAGTTGCTAGATCATCCTTCAAACGATCAGAAAGGCCACTCCAATATGCTGCAACCAAAGCTTCCTCATTCCATTGTAGTTCAGATGCGTAGGTTTAAAACTGAATGATATACTGGCCGACTGGCCTATACCCTTGGCGTAGACGCATAATCTCAATGGATTCTGATGTCGAGCGTCCCGGTTCATCAAAGATCTTCCTAAAAGTGGCTAGGAATTTTGGATAGTCACTCAGCAGAGCATCATCTTTTTCCCAGAGCGGTGAGACCCATTCCAGGGCTGCCCATGAGAGTAAGGAGACTACGTATGCCACCTTCGCATTTTGCGTTGGGAAATTGGCTGACTGTAACGTAAAGTGCACATCGCACTGATTAAGGAATCCACGACAGAGTTTAGAGTTCCCGTCGAACTTGTTGGGGGTTGGCAAACGGAGAGAGGACGGTGATGACCCCAATGACGCCAGGACGGGCTGAGAAACTTGTGACTCCGGTCGACGGGCAGGAGTAGTATTCACTAGAGAGGCTTGTATGGAATCCTGCCGAGTGGATATCTCTTGGAGGCACTGCGCCAAATGTCGCTGTGAATTTTCCAATCCCTCCAGACGCCTCGCTATGCTGTGTAGGAGATCCGAGCCAGAATCCTGTCCAGTTCCTGGATCCATGCGGCCAGTGCAAACTGTCACGTCTGAGGATTCTTGTGGATCCGGATTTGGGGAAGATGATTCTGGTGCACTTGGATCTCTGAATAACAAATGAGCGGGACGGATGAAGGTCTTGCGCATTTATTACTTGGAATAGTTTAACAGAGCTCGCCAAAGACAGTTGAATAGAGATACTACTGTAGGTTAGCAGGTGGCTGAGGATACCGGAACCGTGACCCAGTACTTTAAGGAGAAATTCCGAAGGCTGGTTACTGCGGTGTCCAGAACAGGTAGCTGGGTAGGACACGGGAACAGAGTCGGCAGTCTGCGTAAGGCTATATCGGGAGGCTTGGGTAATTTGCTGTAACAAGAACCTGACACTGGAGATTCTGCGGGAGCACAGAGAACTAGCTTCACAGATACTGTGAAAGACGTTGCACTGGCAATTTCCCTCCTCCAGGCCTTCCTGTCTTATAGCAGCTGCTCAGAGCTAATTGCCCACAGGGAAGTGATAAATTGGTGAAGTGTGGGCAAGACAGACTTTTTGCCCACATCCAAGATGGCCACCGGGAACACAGCCCAGCCTGTTCACAGAAGCCCTGGCTCCACAGCAGCACTGCTAACCCCTGCCGGAGTAACATGCTCCCAGTCTGCTGAGCTGCCAACCAGTGCCCCTGCCTGTCCTCCCAGCACACCCTGCCCGACGCCAGCAGCCCGCACCTCCACCAGCTGGACCTCTCCAAAGGGACCAGACAGGCAAGAGCCGGCTCCTCTGCACAGTCTCCCGCTGGACCGTGACATTGCGACGCCAGTGGCACAGTCCTTTTCCTCGCCACTCCTGGAAAACAAGGGCGACACCCCCACCCCCTTTTCCCTAACGAATAAGGCCCTTGATCCAGGTCTGATGTCATATTCACCTTTTAGATTGTAAGCTCGCAAGAGCAGGGCCTTTTTTCCTCATGTGCCTTTCCTTTTCTTACTTACCCTTGTACTCCGTACCCCCTTTGATGGCACCTAACCCTTGGTTTTCCATGCCTGTCCTATATTGTCTTGACCTGTTATGCGCCCTACAGACTCGGCGATGTGCCGCCGAGCTGCCCGACCGCCGATACGACAGACAGGTGACCCGGCGGCGGGGTGGGGGGGGGGGGCAGTGACGGGGGGAGTGAAGTTTCTTCACTCCCCCCGTCACCCGGCTCCATAGACGTGCAGGCAAATATGGACGATCTCGTCCATATTGGCATGTGTGCACAGCCGACGGGGCACCAGCGATGAACGAGCACGGGGCCGCGCATTGTTCATCGCTGGTGTCTTTACACTGACAGATATGAACGTTATCTCGTTCATTAATGAACGAGATCGTTCATATCTTGCAGTGTTATCGCCCAGTGTGTAGGGCGCATAAGTGATGTTTTCTTGTTTACTCATTTTATTATGTACTGTGTAATGGGTGCTGCAGATCCCTTGTGGCGCCATATAAATAAAGGATAATAATAATAATAATAATAATAATAATAATAATATAGTTGCTTTGTAAAAAGTGAAGCACATGAAGAGATGCTGATATAGGTTTTGTCAGGGAATCAATACCCTGACAGACCAAATATACATAGAGCCTAGAGGAGTAAAGGAGGAGATCAATTAAAACTTGGAGAGAGATAAAGTAGAGAGAGAGATCATGTAACAACCAATGTCTAAATCATTTTGCAGGCTGTGTTTGAAATACTGTATGACAGGAGCTGATTGGATGGTACTTTAACTCTTTCTACTTCATCTCTCTTCAAGCTCAAAGAGCTCAAACGCAAAGAGCTAATAGATGTGCTGGTTACACCTTTAACATAATTATTTAACCAGTCTCTAAGTACAGGTGCCATTCCAGAGGACTGGAAAAGAGCAAATGTAGTTCCACTGCACAAGAGTGGAAGCAGGGTAGAAGCAGGTAACTACAGACCAGTAAGCCTGACATCAATAGTGGGGAAAGTAATGGAAAAACTATTAAAATAAAGAGTTGTGGAATATCTTAAATCAAACAATTTACAGGATCCAAAACAGCATGGATTTACTGGTGGGAGATCATGCCAAACAAATCTTATTGACTTTTTTGACTCTGTGACGAAAATAATAGATCAAGGGGGAGCTGTAGATGTAGCATATCTAGACTTTAGTAAGGCATTTGACACTGTTCCACATCGCAGACTGCTAAATAAACTTGAAAGCGTGGGGGTGGATTATAAAACAGTTAAATGGATAAGAAACTGGTTGCAGGATAGGAAACAGACAGTTGTAGTTAATGGAGTGCAATCTATGGAGGGAAATGTTGCCAGTGGAGTACCCCAGGGATCTGTACGTGGTCCAGTTCTCTTTAATATCTTTGTTAGTGACATTGCAGATGGTATTGAAGGGAAGGTATGCCTTTTTGCAGATGATACAAAGTTATGTAACAGGGTAGACACACCAGGAGGGGTAAAACAAATGATTGATGACCTAGGTAGGCTTGAGAAATGGTCAAGAGTGTGGCAACTACAGTTTAATGCTAAAAAATGCAAAATCATGCACTTGGTTCTCAAAAACCCAAAGGCTAAATATAGTATCAAGGGTACTATAATGGAAACTACTGAGGAGGAAAGGGATTTAGGAGTCACTATTTCAAGTGACTTGAAGACAGGAAAACAATGCAACAAGCAATGAGAAAGGCAAGTCAGATGCTTGGTTGCATAGGGAGAGGAATCAGTAGCAGGAAAAAAGAAGTGATAATGCCACTGTATAGGTCATTGGTACGGCCCCATCTGGAATACTGTGTCCAGTTCTGGAGACCATATCTCCAGAAGGATATAAATACATTAGAGAGTGTACAAAGAAGGGCAACTAAAATGGTGCATGGTCTACATCACAAAACTTACCCGGAAAGGCTAAAAGATCTTAACATGTATAGTTTGGAGGAGAGAAGGGAAAGGGGGGACATGATAGAAACTTTCAAATATATCAAGGGTCTTAACAAAGTTCAGGAGGGAAACATTCTTCAAAGGAAGAGAAGTATTAGAACTCGAGGACATACACTGAGACTGGAGGGGGGGGGGGTTCAGGGGAAATTTAATGAAAAATTACTTCACAGAAAGGGTAGTGGATAAGTGGAATAGCCTCCCATCAGAGGTGGTAGAGGCTAAGACTGTAGAGCAATTTAAACATGCTTGGGATAGGCATATGAATATCCTTACAAAAAATTAAGGTTCAAAAAGGGTTGAGATTGCCTAAAGGATAAAAAAAAAAGGGCAGACTAGATGGGCCAAGTGGTTCTTATCTGCCGTCAAATTCTATGTTTCTATGTAAGCTTTGATACACCTTCTAAAGTGGAGAAGTGGAAATGTTGCCAACATCAACTCTAGTACATTCTATCAAATTATAGCTAGAAGCTGATTGATTGGTGTACTAGAACTCCACTATTTAACATAAGATTCGTCAGGTGAACCGGACCTTGATAGGACCCTGACCGCCCAGAGGCTGCTCACATGTGTGGCCACTTTTACTTTCAAATTTCAGGTATCCAGTAAGTAACAGTATAAACTATTTCTTCCAGACCGTTATTGACAAAAAGCAATGTTCATATACTGAAGAGTGTATGAGAGGAGCATAGCAACAGTTCAGTTGCCTGGAAACTCATAATATCAGCACAGATTTCTATTTGGGATGCCAGTGTCAGTTCCCTGACATCAGATAATATACATGGAGAAAGGGGGCGAATGAAGCTGTAGCACAAATAATTCTCAGGGGTAAATTCAGTAAGATAGGAGTTCTATTTAAGATGGGATGTTACCCATAGCAACCAATCAGATTCTACTTCTCAATTATCTAGCACCTTCTAGAAGTTAATACCTGGAATCTGATTGGTTGCTATGGGCAACATCCCATCTTAAATAGAACTCCAATCTTAGTAAATTTACCCCTCAGTGGCTGTTGATTGAACACCCCTCTTTCAAGACTGCATGGTAAGCAGCAGCTTCTTGCTGGTTGATCATGCTTTTTTCTAGCACAGTTGCCAACTTTCTGGTTGGTCCCTTCTATGAGTGTGACTCATCGTAGGGGGCAGGGACGTGGCAAGGCATAGGCAGTGGTAAGCCCCCTGCTATACAATGCCAAGATTACCTGGTATTGGCCCTCATTCCGAGTTGTTCGCTCGCAAGCTGCTTTTAACAGCTTTGCACATGCTAAGCCGCCGCCTACTGGGAGTGAATCTTAGCATAGTAAAATTGCGAACGAAAGATTAGCAGAATTGCGAATAGACACTTCTTAGCAGTTTCTGAGTAGCTCCACACTTACTCGGCAACTGCGATCAGTTCAGTCAGTTTCGTTCCTGGTTTGACGTCACAAACACTCCCAGCGTTCGCCCAGACACTCCCCCGTTTCTTCAGACACTCCCGCGTTTTTCCCAGAAACGGCAGCGTTTTTTCACACACACCCATAAAACGGCCAGTTTCCGCCCAGAAACACCCACTTCCTGTCAATCACATTACGATCACCAGAACGAAGAAAAAACCTTGTAATGCCGTGAGTAAAATACCTAACTGCATAGCAAATTTACTAAGCGCAGTCACATTGCGAACATTGCGCATGCGCAATTAGCGGAAAATCGCTGCGATGCGAAGAAAATTACAGAGCGAACAACTCGGAATGACCACCATTGTACAGCAGGGGGTGCGGCTACGATGACGCGATTCATCCTCCTCGCTGCTCCGGGTGAGTAGACAAGTATGTTTACCCTGTAGCATACACCCAGTGGAGACAGTCAATAGAAAACAGCCTATAAATGTATCACATGACTTCACTGAGGTATGAATTTTCAGAATACAGGTTGAGTATCCCATATCCAAAATGCTTGGGACCAGAAGTATTTTGGATATCAGATTTTTCCGTATTTTGGAATAAGTCTAAGCACAGAATGCATTTATGTTTCATATACACCTTATACACACAGCCTGAAGGTAATTTTAGCCAATATTTTTAATAACTTTGTGCATTAAACAAAATGTGTCTACATTCACACAATTCATTTATGTTTCATATACACCTTATACACACAGCCTGAAGGTCATTTAATACAATATTTTTAATAACTCAGTGTATTAAATAGAGATGAGCGAGTTCGGCTCTCAGAGAACCAAACCACACTGAACTTCACGCTCTGAACTCGGTTCCAAGTCAGGCTCGGGTTTTCCCGCCTGACTCTGAAACCCGAACAAGGCTAAACGTCATCATCCCGCTGTCGGAATTCTAGCGGGATTTGGATTTCATATAAGGAGCCGCGCGTCGCGGCCATTTTCACTCCAGTCTCGGAGAGTGTAGTGAGAGGACGTGTCTCCGTCCTCAGTGTCTGTGTGGGAGTAGGAAAGTGGGGTGGCGAGTCTTGTGCTGTGTTGTGCTGCTCAGTCCAGTCCAGTATAGTCAGTGTATTGTGCTGCATCAGTCCAGCCAGTCACAGTGTTGGTGTCCTCTGTTGCTATATGTCCCCAGTGCTGCTGGCTGCTGTATAAGTCCCTTGCATTTCTGCTGTGTTGTCTTGCATCAGACCAGGGGTAGTGTCTTGTGCAGCATCAGTACAGTGACCAGTCACAGTGGTGGTGTCCTCTGCTGCCATATATCTAGTGTAGCTGTATAAGTCCCTTTTAGTGGTGCTGTGTTGTCCTGCATTAGACCAGGGGAAGTGTCTTGTGCAGCATCAGTCCAGTGACCAGTCACAATGGTGGTGTCCTCTGCTGCCATATATCCAGTGTTAATTAGAGATGAGCGGGTTCGGTTTCTCTGAAACCGAACCCGCACGAACTTCATGTTTTTTTTCACGGGTCCGAGCAGACTCAGATCCTCCCGCCTTGCTCGGTTAACCCGAGCGCGCCCGAACGTCATCATGACGCTGTCGGATTCTCGCGAGACTCGGATTCTATATAAGGAGCCGCGCGTCGCCGCCATTTTCACACGTGCATTGAGATTGATAGGGAGAGGACGTGGCTGGCGTCCTCTCCATTAGAAATTAGATTAGAAGAGAGAGAGAGATTGTGCAGAGTCAGACAGAGTTTACCACAGTGACCAGTGCAGTTGTTGTTAGTTAACTTTTATTTATTTTAATATAATATATCCGTCCGTTCTCTGCTATATCCGTTCTCTGCCTGAAAAAAAACGATACACAGCAGCAGCCAGTCACACAGTGTGACTCAGTCTGTGTGCACTCAGCTCAGCCCAGTGTGCTGCACATCAATGTATAAAAGGCAAAGCTTATAATAATTGTGGGGGAGACTGGGGAGCACTGCAGGTTGTTATAGCAGGAGCCCCCAGGAGTACATAATATTATATTAATTTAAAATTAAACAGTGCACACTTTTGCTGCAGGAGTGCCACTGCCAGTGTGACTAGTGGTGACCAGTGCCTGACCACCAGTATAGTAGTATATTGTTGTATGTATTGTATACTATCTCTTTATCAACCAGTCTATATTAGCAGCAGACACAGTACAGTGCGGTAGTTCACGGCTGTGGCTACCTCTGTGTCGGCAGTCGGAACTCGGCAGGCAGTCCGTCCATCCATCCATAATTGTATTACAATATATACCACCTAACCGTGGTATTTTTTTTTCTTTCTTTATACCGTCGTCATAGTGTCATACTAGTTGTTACGAGTATACTACTATCTCTTTATCAACCAGTGTACAGTGCGGTAGTTCACGGCTGTGGCTACCTCTGTGTCGGCAGTCGGCAGGCAGTCCGTCCATCCATAATTGTATTATTATTATAATATATACCACCTAACCGTGGTTTTTTTTTCATTCTTTATACCGTCATAGTGTCATACTAGTTGTTACGAGTATACTACTATCTCTTTATCAACCAGTGTACAGTGCGGTAGTTCACGGCTGTGGCTACCTCTGTGTCGGCAGTCGGCAGGCAGTCCGTCCATCCATAATTGTATTATTATTATAATATATACCACCTAACCGTGGTTTTTTTTTCATTCTTTATACCGTCGTCATAGTGTCATACTAGTTGTTACGAGTATACTACTATCTCTTTATCAACCAGTGTACAGTGCGGTAGTTCACGGCTGTGGCTACCTCTGTGTCGGCAGTCGGCAGGCAGTCCGTCCATCCATAATTGTATTATTATTATAATATATACCACCTAACCGTGGTTTTTTTTTCATTCTTTATACCGTCGTCATAGTGTCATACTAGTTGTTACGAGTATACTACTATCTCTTTATCAACCAGTGTACAGTGCGGTAGTTCACGGCTGTGGCTACCTCTGTGTCGGCAGTCGGCAGGCAGTCCGTCCATCCATAATTGTATTATTATTATAATATATACCACCTAACCGTGGTTTTTTTTTCATTCTTTATACCGTCGTCATAGTGTCATACTAGTTGTTACGAGTATACTACTATCTCTTTATCAACCAGTGTACAGTGCGGTAGTTCACGGCTGTGGCTACCTCTGTGTCGGCAGTCGGCAGGCAGTCCGTCCATCCATAATTGTATTATTATTATAATATATACCACCTAACCGTGGTTTTTTTTTCATTCTTTATACCGTCGTCATAGTGTCATACTAGTTGTTACGAGTATACTACTATCTCTTTATCAACCAGTGTACAGTGCGGTAGTTCACGGCTGTGGCTACCTCTGTGTCGGCAGTCGGCAGGCAGTCCGTCCATCCATAATTGTATTATTATTATAATATATACCACCTAACTGTGGTATTTTTTTTTCATTCTTTATACCGTCGTCATAGTGTCATACTAGTTGTTACGAGTATACTACTATCTCTTTATCAACCAGTGTACAGTGCGGTAGTTCACGGCTGTGGCTACCTCTGTGTCGGCAGTCGGCAGGCAGTCCGTCCATCCATAATTGTATTATTATTATAATATATACCACCTAACCGTGTTTTTTTTTTCATTCTTTATACCGTCGTCATAGTGTCATACTAGTTGTTACGAGTATACTACTATCTCTTTATCAACCAGTGTACAGTGCGGTAGTTCACGGCTGTGGCTACCTCTGTGTCGGCAGTCGGCAGGCAGTCCGTCCATCCATAATTGTATTATTATTATAATATATACCACCTAACCGTGGTTTTTTTTTCATTCTTTATACCGTCGTCATAGTGTCATACTAGTTGTTACGAGTATACTACTATCTCTTTATCAACCAGTGTACAGTGCGGTAGTTCACGGCTGTGGCTACCTCTGTGTCGGCAGTCGGCATTATTATTATAATATATACCACCTAACCGTGGTTTTTTTTTCATTCTTTATACCGTCGTCATAGTGTCATACTAGTTGTTACGAGTATACTACTATCTCTTTATCAACCAGTGTACAGTGCGGTAGTTCACGGCTGTGGCTACCTCTGTGTCGGCAGTCGGCAGGCAGTCCGTCCATCCATAATTGTATTATTATTATAATATATACCACCTAACTGTGGTATTTTTTTTCTTTCTTTATACCGTCGTCATAGTGTCATACTAGTTGTTACGAGTATACTACTATCTCTTTATCAACCAGTGTACAGTGCGGTAGTTCACGGCTGTGGCTACCTCTGTGTCGGCAGTCGGCAGGCAGTCCGTCCATCCATAATTGTATTATTATTATAATATATACCACCTAACCGTGGTTTTTTTATACCACCTAACCGTGGCAGTCCGTCCATAATTGTATACTAGTATCCAATCCATCCATCTCCATTGTTTACCTGAGGTGCCTTTTAGTTCTGCCTATAAAATATGGAGAACAAAAAAGTTGAGGTTCCAAAATTAGGGAAAGATCAAGATCCACTTCCACCTCGTGCTGAAGCTGCTGCCACTAGTCATGGCCGAGACGATGAAATGCCAGCAACGTCGTCTGCCAAGGCCGATGCCCAATGTCATAGTACAGAGCATGTCAAATCCAAAACACCAAATATCAGAAAAAAAAGGACTCCAAAACCTAAACTAAAATTGTCGGAGGAGAAGCGTAAACTTGCCAATATGCCATTTACCACACGGAGTGGCAAGGAACGGCTGAGGCCCTGGCCTATGTTCATGGCTAGTGGTTCAGCTTCACATGAGGATGGAAGCACTCAGCCTCTCGCTAGAAAAATGAAACGACTCAAGCTGGCAAAAGCACAGCAAAGAACTGTGCGTTCTTCGAAATCCCAAATCCACAAGGAGAGTCCAATTGTGTCGGTTGCGATGCCTGACCTTCCCAACACTGGATGTGAAGAGCATGCGCCTTCCACCATTTGCACGCCCCCTGCAAGTGCTGGAAGGAGCACCCACAGTCCAGTTCCTGATAGTGAGATTGAAGATATCAGTGTTGAAGTCCACCAGGATGAGGAGGATATGGGTGTTGCTGGCGCTGGGGAGGAAATTGACAAGGAGGATTCTGATGGTGAGGTGGTTTGTTTAAGACAGGCACCCGGGGAGACACCTGTTGTCCGTGGGACGAATATGGCCGTTGACATGCCAGGTGAAAATACCAAAAAAATCAGCTCTTCGGTGTGGAGGTATTTCACCAGAAATGCGGACAACAGGTGTCAAGCCGTGTGTTCCCTTTGTCAAGCTGTAATAAGTAGGGGTAAGGACGTTAACCACCTCGGAACATCCTCCCTTATACGTCACCTGCAGCGCATTCATAATAAGTCAGTGACAAGTTCAAAAACTTTGGGTGACAGCGGAAGCACTCCACTGACCAGTAAATCCCTTCCTCTTGTAACCAAGCTCACGCAAACCACCCCACCAACTCCCTCAGTGTCAATTTCCTCCTTCCCCAGGAATGCCAATAGTCCTGCAGGCCATGTCACTGGCAAGTCTGACGAGTCCTCTCCTGCCTGGGATTCCTCCGATGCATCCTTGCGTGTAACGCCTACTGCTGCTGGCGCTGCTGTTGTTGCTGCTGGGAGTCGATGGTCATCCCAGAGAGGAAGTCGTAAGACCACTTTTACTACTTCCACCAAGCAATTGACTGTCCAACAGTCATTTGCGAGGAAGATTAAATATCACAGCAGTCATCCTACTGCAAAGCGGATAACTGAGGCCTTGACATCCTGGGTGGTGAGAAACGTGGTTCCGGTATCCATCATTACTGCAGAGCCAACTAGAGACTTGTTGGAGGTACTGTGTCCCCGGTACCAAATACCATCTAGGTTCCATTTCTCTAGGGTTGCGATACCGAAAATGTACACAGACCTCAGAAAAAGAGTCACCAGTGTCCTAAAAAATGCAGCTGTACCCAATGTCCACTTAACCACGGACATGTGGACAAGAGGAGCAGGGCAGGGTCAGGACTATATGACTGTGACAGCCCACTGGGTAGATGTATGGACTCCCGCCGCAAGAACAGCAGCGGCGGCACCAGTAGCAGCATCTCGCAAACGCCAACTCGTTCCTAGGCAGGCTACGCTTTGTATCACCGGTTTCCAGAATACGCACACAGCTGAAAACCTCTTACGGCAACTGAGGAAGATCATCGCGGAATGGCTTACCCCAATTGGACTCTCCTGTGGATTTGTGGCATCGGACAACGCCAGCAATATTGTGCGTGCATTACATCTGGGCAAATTCCAGCACGTCCCATGTTTTGCACATACCTTGAATTTGGTGGTGCAGAATTTTTTTAAAAACGACAGGGGCGTGCAAGAGATGCTGTCGGTGGCCAGAAAAATTGCGGGACACTTTCGGCGTACAGGCAGCACGTACAGAAGACTGGAGCACCACCAAAAACGCCTGAACCTGCCCTGCCATCATCTGAAGCAGGAGGTGGTAACGAGGTGGAATTCAACCCTCTATATGCTTCAGAGGTTGGAGGAGCAGCAAAAGGCCATTCAAGCCTATACAACTGACCACGATATAGGAGGTGGAATGCACCTGTCTCAAGCGCAGTGGAGAATGATTTCAACGTTGTGCAAGGTTCTGCAACCTTTTGAACTTGCCACACGTGAAGTCAGTTCAGACACTGCCAGCCTGAGTCAGGTCATTCCCCTCATCAGGCTTTTGCAGAAGAAGCTGGAGACATTGAAGGAGGAGCTAAGACAGAGCGATTCCGCTAGGCATGTGGGACTTGTGGATGGAGCCCTTAATTCGCTTAACAAGGATTCACGGGTGGTCAATCTGTTGAAATCAGAGCACTACATTTTGGCCACCGTGCTCGATCCTAGATTTAAAACCTACCTTGGATCTCTCTTTCCGGCGCACACAAGTCTGCTGGGTTTCAAAGACCTGCTGGTGAGAAAAATGTCAAGTCAAGCGGAACGCGACCTGTCAACATCTCCTCCTTCACATTCTCCCGCAACTGGGGGTGCGAGGAAAAGGCTCAGAATTCCGAGCCCACCCGCTGGCGGTGATGCAGGGCAGTCTGGAGCGACTGCTGATGCTGACATCTGGTCCGGACTGAAGGACCTGACAACCATTACGGACATGTCGTCTACTGTCACTGCATATGATTCTATCACCATTGATAGAATGGTGGAGGATTATATGAGTGACCGCATCCAAGTAGGCACGTCACACAGTCCGTACTTATACTGGCAGGAAAAAGAGGCAATTTGGAGGCCCTTGCACAAACTGGCTTTATTCTACCTAAGTTGCCCTCCCACAAGTGTGTACTCCGAAAGAGTGTTTAGTGCCGCCGCTCACCTTGTCAGCAATCGGCGTACGAGGTTACATCCAGAAAATGTGGAGAAGATGATGTTCATTAAAATGAATTATAATCAATTCCTCCGCGGAGACATTGACCAGCAGCAATTGCCTCCACAAAGTACACAGGGAGCTGACATGGTGGATTCCAGTGGGGACGAATTGATAATCTGTGAGGAGGGGGATGTACACGGTGATATATCGGAGGATGATGATGAGGTGGACATCTTGCCTCTGTAGAGCCAGTTTGTGCAAGGAGAGATTAATTGCTTCTTTTTTGGTGGGGGTCCAAACCAACCCGTCATTTCAGTCACAGTCGTGTGGCAGACCCTGTCACTGAAATGATGGGTTGGTTAAAGTGTGCATGTCCTGTTTTGTTTATACAACATAAGGGTGGGTGGGAAGGGCCCAAGGACAATTCCATCTTGCACCTCTTTTTTCTTTTATTTTTCTTTGCGTCATGTGCTGTTTGGGGAGGGTTTTTTGGAAGGGACATCCTGCGTGACACTGCAGTGCCACTCCTAGATGGGCCCGGTGTTTGTGTCGGCCACTAGGGTCGCTTATCTTTCTCACACAGCTACCTCATTGCGCCTCTTTTTTTCTTTGCGTCATGTGCTGTTTGGGGAGGGTTTTTTGGAAGGGACATCCTGCGTGACACTGCAGTGCCACTCCTAGATGGGCCCGGTGTTTGTGTCGGCCACTAGGGTCGCTTATCTTTCTCACACAGTCAGCTACCTCATTGCGCCTCTTTTTTTCTTTGCGTCATGTGCTGTTTGGGGAGGGTTTTTTGGAAGGGACATCCTGCGTGACACTGCAGTGCCACTCCTAGATGGGCCCGGTGTTTGTGTCGGCCACTAGGGTCGCTAATCTTACTCACACAGCTACCTCATTGCGCCTCTTTTTTTCTTTGCGTCATGTGCTGTTTGGGGAGGGTTTTTTGGAAGGGACATCCTGCGTGACACTGCAGTGCCACTCCTAGATGGGCCCGGTGTTTGTGTCGGCCACTAGGGTCGCTTATCTTACTCACACAGCGACCTCGGTGCAAATTTTAGGACTAAAAATAATATTGTGAGGTGTGATGTGTTCAGAATAGGCTGAAAATGAGTGTAAATTATGTTTTTTGAGGTTAATAATACTTTGGGATCAAAATTACCCCCAAATTCTATGATTTAAGCTGTTTTTTAGGGTTTTTTGAAAAAAACACCCGAATCCAAAACACACCCGAATCCGACAAAAAAAATTCGGTGAGGTTTTGCCAAAACGCGGTCGAACCCAAAACACGGCCGCGGAACCGAACCCAAAACCAAAACACAAAACCCGAAAAATTTCCGGCGCTCATCTCTAGTGTTAATGCCGTATAATTCCTGTGATACTGGCGTATAATTCCTGTGACATTGCCGTATAATTCTCGGAATACTGGCATATAATTCCCTTGATATTGCCATATAATTCCTGTGATATTGCCGTGTAATTCTCGGAATACTGGCGTATAATTCCTATGATATTGCCGTATAATTCCTGTGGTATTGCCGTATAATTCTCGGAATACTGGCGTATAATTCCTGTGATACTGCCATATAATTCCCGTGATACGGGCGTATAATTCCTGTGATACTGCCATATAATTCTCGTGATACGGCCTTATAATTCCTGTGATACTGGCGTATAATTCCTGTGATATTGCCGTATAATTCTCGGAATACTGGCGTATAAACCCTGTGGCATTGCCATATAAATCTCAGAATACTGGCATATAATTCCTGTGACATTGCTGTATAATTCTCGGAATACTAGCGTGTAATTCCTGTGATACTGCCATATAATTCCCATGATACTGGCGTATAATTCCTATGATATTGCCGTATAATTCCTATGATATTGCCGTATAATTCTCAGAATTCTGGCGTATAATTGCTGGGACATTGCCGTATAATTCCCGTGATATTGCCGTTTAATTCTCGGAATACTGGCGTATAATTCCTATGATATTGCCGTATAATTCCTGTGATATTGCCTTATAATTCTAGGAATACTGGCGTATAATTCCTATGATATTGCCGTATAATTCCCGTGATATTGCCGTATAATTCTAGGAATACTGACGTATAATTCCTATGATATTGCCGTATAATTCCCGTGATATTGCCGTATAATTCTAGGAATACTGGCGTATAATTCCTATGATATTGCCGTATAATTCCCGTGACATTGCCATAAAATTCTAGGAATACTAGCGTATAATTCCTATGATATTGCCGTATAATTCCCGTGACATTGCCGTATAATTCTAGGAATACTGGCGTATAATTCCTATGATATTGCCGTATAATTCCTGTGATATTGCCGTATAATTCTCGGAATACTGGCGTATAATTCCTGTGACATTGCCGTATAATTCTCGGAATACTGGCGTACAATTCCTGTGATATTGCCGTATAATTCCCGTGATACTGCCGTATAATTCCTTATAAATCCATATACACTGCTCAAAAAAATAAAGGGAACACTAAAATAACACAGCCTAGATCTGAATGAATGAAATATTCTTATGAAATACTTTGTTCTTTACATAGTTGAATGTGCTGACAACAAAATCACACAAAAATTATCAATGGAAATCAATTTTATTAACCCATGGAGGTCTGGATTTGGAGTCACCCTCAAAATTAAAGTGGAAAAATACACTGCAGGCTGATCCAACTTTGATGTAATGTCCTTAAAACAAGTCAAAATGAGGCTCAGTAGTGTGTGTGGCCTCCACGTGCCTGTATGACCTCCATACAACCCACACAAGTGGCTCAGGTAGTGCAGCTCATCCAGGCAATTAGCAAGACACCCACAATAAAGGAGTTGTTCTGCAGGTGGTGACCACAGACCACTTCTCAGCTCCTATGCTTTCTGGCTGATGTTTTGGTCACTTTTGAAAGCTGGCGGTGCTTTCACTCTAGTGGTAGCATGAGACGGAGTCTTAAACCCACACAAGTGGCTCAGGTAGCGCAGCTCATCCAGGATGGCACATCAATGCGAGCTGTGGCAAGAAGGTTTGCTGTGTCTGTCAGCGTAGTGTCCAGAGCATGGAGGCGCTACCAGGAGACAGGCCAGTACATCAGGAGACGTGGAGGAGGCCGTAGGAGGGCAACAACCCAGCAGCAGGACCGCTACCTCCGCCTTTGTGCAGGGAGGAACAGGAGGAGCCCTGCCAGAGCCCGCAAAATGACCTCCAGCAAGCCCCAAATGTGCATGTGTCTACTCAAACGATCAGAAACAGACTCCATGAGGGTGGTATGAGGGCCCGACGTCCACAGGTGGGGGTTGTGCTTACAGCCCAACACCGTGCAGGACGTTTGGCATTTGCCAGAGAACACCAGGATTGGCAAATTCGCCACTGGCGCCCTGTGCTCTTCACAGATGAAAGCAGGTTCTCACTGAGCACATGTGACAGACGAGGCAAAGTCTGGAGATGCCAAGGAGAATGTTCTGCTGCCTGCAACATCCTCCAGAATGACCGGTTTGGCAGTGGGTCAGTAATGGTGTGGGGTGGCATTTCTTTGGGGGGCCGCACACAGGGCCGGTGCAAGGTTTCTCGGCACCCTAGGCAAAATGTCTGCCTACCCCCCCCCCCCCCCCCCCCCCGACGTTATCTAGAGGCTGTGTTAACAGCATGTTGATCCTCCTGAAGCAGCCAATTTACAGCAAAAGAAAACCTGACAAATATTATATTAAATGCACACAAGTTAAAAAGCATCCAGCCCCACATCCATAAATAGTATAATACCACAGTCTGTTGTTTTATACGGTATTATAGATAGGCACCGGGGTGTAACTAGAACTTTGTGGCAGTGACGTGCGGTGAGGTCATTGGCTGGGGAGGCACTGAGATTTATATATATATATATATATATATACCAACATGGAGAAATGAGGCGGCACTCAGAGTCTTGAACAAATTTAAAACTTGTAATGGTGCATGTCAACGTTTCGGGGTCTCGTCAGGATTAGTGCAATACAGTACATAATGTGCTTAAATATAACTTACCCCCCCATAGGAACATCCCCTCCAGCGTGTGCCGCTGGCCGCGCCGTCCTGGCGTCCAGCCCGCCGTCTCCAGCGTCTCAGCTCAGCCGGAGGCGCGTCCATGGCCACGCTGCCTAGCAACAGAGGAGCATGTAAACAACCTTAGTGATACAGTGCCGTGATCCTTACTCAATAAAACAGTTGTTGTGCCTGTTTGCATATTAAAGGAAATAACATAAAAACAGTATCAGAGTTAGGGTGCTCTCATTACTTGATGCCAGGTTGCTAAACAACTTATACACACGTAAAAACAACTTTTTAGACATAATAAACACACGTAAAAACAACTTTTTAGACATAATAAAAAATATGTGGAAAAATAAAAAAATAATAAATAAAAATACACAGATGAACCAACCTAGTGGCTCCACCATAACGAATTGTTAACTCGCTCCATATTAGTGATGTGCACCGGACATTTTTCGGGTTTTGTGTTTTGGTTTTGGATTCGGTTCCGCGGCCGTGTTTTGGATTCGGAAGCGTTTTGGCAAAACCTCACCGAAATTTTTTTGTCGGATTCGGGTGTGTTTTGGATTCGGGCGTTTTTTTCAAAAAACCCTAAAAAACAGCTTAAATCATAGAATTTGGGGGTCATTTTGATCCCATAGTATTATTAACCTCAATTACCATAATTTCCACTCATTTCCAGTCTATTCTGAACACCTCACAATATTATTTTTAGTCCTAAAATTTGCACCGAGGTCGCTGGATGGCTAAGCTAAGCGACACAAGTGGCCGACACAAACACCTGGCCCATCTAGGAGTGGCACTGCAGTGTTAGGCAGGATGGCACTTCAAAAAAATTGTCCCCGAACAGCACATGATGCAAAGAAAAAAAGAGGCGCACCAAGGTCGCTGTGTGACTAAGCTAAGCGACACAAGTGGCCGACACAAACACCTGGCCCATCTAGGAGTGGCACTGCAGTGTCAGACAGGATGGCACTTCAAAAAAATTGTCCCCAAAAAGCACATGATGCAAAGAAAAAAAGAGGCGCACCAAGGTCGCTGTGTGACTAAGCTAAGCGACACAAGTGGCCGACACAAACACCTTGCCCATCTAGGAGTGGCACTGCAGTGTCAGACAGGATGGCACTTAAAAAAAATTGTCCCCAAACAGCACATGATGCAAAGAAAAAAAGAGGCGCACCAAGGTCGCTGTGTGACTAAGCAAAGCGACACAAGTGGCCGACACAAACACCTGGCCCATCTAGGAGTGGCACTGCAGTGTCAGACAGGATGGCACTTCAAAAAAATTGTCCCCAAACAGCACATGATGCAAAGAAAAAAAGAGGCGCACCAAGGTCGCTGTGTGACTAAGCTAAGCGACACAAGTGGCCGACACAAACACCTGGCCCATCTAGGAGTGGCACTGCAGTGTCAGACAGGATGGCACTTCAAAAAAATTGTCCCCAAACAGCACATGATGCAAAGAAAAAAAGAGGCGCACTAAGGTCGCTGTGTGACTAAGCTAAGCGGCCTTCCGTACCGTACTGCTATATATACTGGTGGTCACTGTGTCAGCAAACTGCAAAACTAAAATGCACCACAGGTATATAATGTAGATGGATAGTATACTTAATGACGACACAGAGGTAGGTACAGCAGTGGCCTTCCGTACCGTACTGCTATATATACTGGTGGTCACTGTGTCAGCAAACTGCACAACTAAAATGCACCACAGGTATAGAATGTAGATGGATAGTATACTTAATGACGACACAGAGGTAGGTACAGCAGTGGCCTTCCGTACCGTACTGCTATATATACTGGTGGTCACTGTGTCAGCAAACTGCAAAACTAAAATGCACCACAGGTATAGAATGTAGATGGATAGTATACTTAATGACGACACAGAGGTAGGTACAGCAGTGGCCTTCCGTACCGTACTGCTATATATAGTATACTAGTGGTCACTGTGTCAGCAAATTGCAAAACTAAAATGCACCACAGGTATAGAATGTAGATGGATAGTATACTTAATGACGACACAGAGGTAGGTACAGCAGTAGCCTTCCGTACCGTACTGCTATATATAGTATACTGGTGGTCAGTGTGTCAGCAAATTGCAAAACTAAAATGCACCACAGGTATAGAATGTAGATGGATAGTATACTTAATGACGACACAGAGGTAGGTACAGTAGTGGCCTTCCGTACCGTACTGCTATATATAGTATACTGGTGGTCACTGTGTCAGCAAACTGCAAAACTAAAATGCACCACAGGTATAGAATGTAGATGGATAGTATACTTAATGACGACACAGAGGTAGGTACAGCAGTGGCCTTCCGTACCGTACTGCTATATATAGTATACTGGTGGTCACTGTGTCAGCAAACTGCAAAACTAAAATGCACCACAGGTATAGAATGTAGATGGATAGTATACTTAATGACGACACAGAGGTAGGTACAGCAGTGGCCTTCCGTACCGTACTGCTATATATACTGGTAGTCACTGTGTCAGCAAACTGCACAACTGAAATGCACCACAGGTATAGAATCTAGATGGATAGTATACTTAATGACGACACAGAGGTAGGTACAGCAGTGGCCTACTGTACCGTAATGCTATATATTATATACTGGTGGTCACTGGTCAGCAAAACTCTGCACTGTACTCCTCCTATATAATATTATACTGGTGGTCCCCAGTCCCCACAATAAAGCAGCACACTGAGCACAGATATGGAGTGTTTTTCAGGCAGACAACGTATACTGGTGGTCACTGTCAGCAAAACTCTGCACTGTACTCCTGCTATATAATACAGCTGCTCCCCAGTCCCCACAATTAAGCAGTGTGAGCACAGATATATGCAGCACACTGAGCACAGATAAGGAGCGTTTTTTTCAGGCAGAGAACGGATTAAACTGGTGGTCACTGATCAGCAAAACTCTGCACTGTACTCCTCCTATGTTATACAGCTGCTCCCCAGTCCTCCCCACAATTAAGCAATAAAGCACAATCAAGTTCAACAATAACGGAGAGGACGACAGCCACGTCCTCTCCCTAACATTTCCAATGCACGAGTGAAAATGGCGGCGACGCGCGGCTGCTTATATAGAATCCGAATCTCGCGAGAATCCGACAGCGGGATGATGACGTTCGGGCGCGCTCGGGTTAACCGAGCCATACGGGAGAATCCGAGTATGGCTCGGACCCGTGTAAAAAGGGTGAAGTTCGGGGGGGTTCGGTTTCCGAGAAACCGAACCCGCTCATCACTACTCCATATACATAGAGAATCACATGTCAATACACACATGTTACAGATACCTAGAGCTGATTTTAGACTTATACCAACTATCCTGTTTTTTTATTTATTTATTTCTACTTTTTAGCTGTTTATTTTCTTCCTTACTATCCTCCCTTAACGTGATATCCATAGGATACCCAAACCCTCTACAGTGAATATTGGTCAGATATCACGTCGCTCGGCCAATTTAGGGAATCTCAACCTTCATTAAATAAAATTGATAAGACCTAAGTTGTCATTTAGACCGGCAGGTCTAAGGGTATTTAGTCTATGAATCCACATAGACTCTAATTGTAGGAGTTTTTTGCCTCTATCGCCACCCCACATAGACTCAGGTACATGGTCTATGATTCTATGCTTGAAAGTGGCCATGGTATGTCTAAATTCCACAAAATGTTTGGCTACAGGTTGATCCCCCTTGCCTGATGCAAGGGCATTCCGGATAGCCAACCTGTGTTGTGCCATCCTGATTTTAAACTGGCATTCGGTCTTGCCAATATAGTACCTACCGCACGGGCAAATGATGGCATAAATTACGAATTTGGTGGTACACGTTAGAGGCCATTTAATCGGAAATTTTTTACCTGAGCAAGGATGTGTGATGCTATCTCCCACGACATGTGTGAGCAGGTCGTACACCCCGTGCATTTAAAGCGACCATTCTTACGTTGCAGAAAATGCTTTGGAGTTTCCTTAAATTTGGCCATGTCAGTTTTAACTACCATATCTTTAATGCTCCGCCCTTTTATATAACTGGGCATCACTCTCTGATGGCGGAACACAGGCAAATCAGGGTCAGTTGATACCAGCGGCCATAATTTCGTTTACCTGCTTCTGTGTATGGTTACTGTGTGCATTAAAATCACAAACCCAGGGGATGACATCACCCAGTTTTTTGGCACTCTTTGGTTTCAGGCTTTCAATTCTATTTTTACTTATAGCTTTTTTTCTGGCCTGGGCTAGCAATTGTCGTGTATAACCTCTAGCAAGTAGTCTAGATTCCATTTCATCCAATTGCTTATCTCTCTCGTCTGTGTTACTATTGATCCTACACACTCTCAACTGTTGAGAATAGGGTACACTCCTAACAGTAGATAATGGATGGCAACTATCGTATCTAAGAATGGTGTTGCGATCAGTCGGTTTTTTGTATAAAGATGTCACAACTTTGCCTTCCTGTATACTGATCTTAAGGTCCAGGAAGCAAATTTCACTACGACTACTGCTCAACGTCAGTTTAATGGGACTTTCTGTGGCATTATGTGTCTTAACAATGTCATATAGATCAGCCACCTCACCATGCCACATTAGAAACAGATCGTCTATGTACCTGAAGTACTGAAACAATCTGCTGGACACCTGACTGTTGGTGAAAAACAGATTTCGTTCCACCTCCCACATATAGGCATTAGCAAACGAGGGTGCCACAGAAGATCCCATGGCACACCCCGTTTGCTGCCTATAAAACTGCCCATCAAAACTGAAAAAATTATGAGTTAAAGTAAAATTTAGTAGGGTCATAAAAAAATCAATGTCGGGGCCCTCATAAGATACATTCCCTGTAATCAGATGCCTAACCGCCTGCATCCCTTGTGCATGCGGGATGCAGGTATATAGGCTTGTGACATCGATGGTGGCTAGAGTAATATCGGCCGGTAGCTGGTCAAAAGAAGAAAATTTATACAGGAGCGTGGAAGAATCTTTAAGGTGGGTGAACATCCCCTGTATGCACGGTTGTAGAAAACAATCCAAAAAGATTGCAATTGGTTCACACAGAGACCCCCGCGCTGAAATAATTGGTCTGCCCGGTGGCCTCTGTGCGTCCTTATGAATCTTAGGGATGGTGTAGAAAAGGGGTGACACAGGGTAATCAGACCATAATTTCTGAAACACTTCTGATGTAATGATGTCCTAGCATCACACATCCTTGCTCAGGTAAAAAATGTCCCATTAAATGGCCTCTAACGTGTACCACCAAATTCGTAATTTATGCCATCATTTGCCCGTGCGGTAGGTACTATATTGGCAAGACCGAATGCCAGTTTAAAATCAGGATGGCACAACACAGGCTGGCTATTCGGAATGCCCTTGCATCAGGCAAGGGGGATCAACCTGTAGCCAAACATTTTGTGGAATTTAGACATACCATGGCCACTTTCAAGCATAGAATCATAGACCATGTACCTGAGTCTATGCGGGGTGGCGATAGAGGCAAAAAGCTCTTACAATTAGAGTCTATGTGGATTCATAGACTTAATACCCTTAGACCTGCCGGTCTAAATGACAACTTAGGTCTTATCAATTTTATTTAATGAAGGTTGAGATTCCCTAAATTGGCCGAGGGACGTGACATCTGAGCCATATTCACTGTAGAGGGTTTGGGTATCCTATGGATATCACGTTAAGGGAGGATAGTAAGGAAGAAAATAAACAGCTAAAAAGTAGAAATAAATAAATAAAAAAACAGGATAGTTGGTATAAGTCTAAAATCAGCTCTAGGTATCTGTAACATGTGTGTATTGACATGTGATTCTCTATGTATATGGAGCGAGTTAACAATTGGTTATGGTGGAGCCACTAGGTTGGTTCATCTGTGTATTTTTATTTATTATTTTTTTATTTTTCCACATATTTTTTATTATGTCTAAAAATTTGTTTTTACGTGTGTATAAGTTGTTTAGTAACCTGGCATGAAGTAATGAGAGCACCCTAACTCTGATACTGTTTTTATGTTATTTCCTTTAATATGCAAACAGGCACAACAACTGTTTTATTGAGTAAGGATCACGGCACTGTATCACTAAGGTTGTTTACATGCTCCTCTGTTGCTAGGCAGCGTGGCCATGGACGCGCCTCCGGGCGCCGGCGCGTCACTTTCGCTGAGACGCTGGAGACGGCGGGCTGGACGCCAGGATGGCGCGGCCAGCGGCACACGCTGGAGGGGATGTTCCTATGGGGGGGGTAAGTTCTATTTAAGCACATTATGTACTGTATTGCACTAATCCTGACGAAGGGGGAGACCCCGAAACGTTGACATGCACCATTACAAGTTTTAAATTTGTTCAAGACTCTGAGTGCCGCCTCATTTCTCCATGTTGGTATCCATATGGTCTTTGCACCTGGAGGAGGGCACCTGAGCAAGTCAGCCCCATCGCCGGGGCAGTGCCCAGTGCCGGAGCATAGAATTGGTTATATATATACATATATATACACACATACATATACAGTGGTCGAAGTGGACATTTTGAAGTGGGGGTATGGAAAAGTGAAGGTTGCAATTATGCGCGCGCCTCCGGAAGAGGGGGTGTGGCCACTCAAATGGGGGCGTGTCCTTCAGTGTAGTAGGACCCCTTATACTATCTAGTAATGGCGCCCCTTTCACCTGATACCACACAGTATGACCCGAAATTCACATTACAGCACACGGAATGAGCCGAAATTCACACTACAGCATATGGTATGAGCCAAAATTCACATTACAGCACACGGTATGCGCCAAAATTCACACTACAGCACACGGTGTGAGCCGAAATTCACATTACAGCACACCGTATGACCCGAAATTCATATTTTACCACACAGTATGAGCCGAAATTCACATAACAGCACACCGTATGAGCCGAAATTCACATTACAGCACACAGTATGAGCCGAAATTCACATTACAGCACACAGTATGAGACGAAATTCACATTACAGCACACAGTATGAGCCAAAATTCATATTTTACTACACAGTATGAGCCGAAATTCACATTACAGCACATGGTATGACCCAAAATTCTGATTTTACCACAGTGTATGAGCCGAAATTCACATTATAGCACACGGTATGACCCGAAATTCACATTACAGCACATGGTATGACCCAAAATATTGATTTTACCACAGGTATGAGCCGAAATTCACTGTATAGCACATGGTATGAGCCGAAATTCACATTATAGCACATGGTATGAGCCAAAATTCACATTATAGCAAACGGTATGACCCACAATTCAGGGACAGGGAGAGAGAGTGACAGCAGGGACTGAGAAAGTGACAGCAGGGACTGAGAGAGTGACAGCAGGGACTGAGTGACAGCAGGGACTGAGAGCGTGACAGCAGGGACATATGGGAACATTACCTGATATGTGCAGCGGAGGTGCGGAAGGGACTGTGGTTGTCGGTGGCGTATGAGCCCATGGTCTGCGGGAGATGTGGCGGTACTAAGCTGTCCTTCGTCGCTGCGGCGTTGAAGTCCCTCTGACCACCGCCAGTTGTGGTCTGCGGTGGTCAGCTTTCAATGGCGGTGCAGCGTGCAGCAGTGAGCGCTGGTCAGCGGTGGGCGGCTGTGATATAAATATATCATTTTTTTACATTTATTTTATTTATTTTTCCCTGTCCCTGCGTCCAAGTGATCTGGGGGTGAGCTGGAGTCCAAGTGATCTTGCCCAGATCACTTGGACTGCAGCTCACCCCCAGATCACTTGGACTGCAGCTCACCCCCAGATCACTTGGGGTGAGCTGCAGTCCAAGTGATCTGGGGGTGAGCTGCCCAGACACTTACCACCAAGCACAACTCCCCCCCCCCATTGCCTTAGTGGTCCTGGTTCCTCAGTCCCGGAGGAAGCAGAAGCTGCCGGAGATGCTGAGGGCACGGAAATAGAGGTAACAGCACTGCCCGTTGTCTCCGGAGCTGCCGCTGCTGTAGGCAACTCCAACATCGGGTCCCGCCGCCGCTGCCCCCCCGCCGTGCTCCTGAAGTGGCAGGCAGCTCCACTGTAGCGTCGGGTCCCGCCGCAGCTTGACCTCAATGCCTATGGGTGATTGGACCAGCGGATCCAGTACTGGATCCGCTGTCCAATCACATCTGCCTCGCTGACAGGGGCAGGTTTTCCCTGTCAACGAGGCACTGGCATATGTGCCGCTTCCCCCGCAGTTTTTTTAATGGGCTTTTACAACCCTGTACTTAGCCCCGCCCCCTTTCTCTCCCATTCCAATTGTTAACGGGAGGCACTGCTATCTGTGCCTCCCAAAGTGATTTAAAGATTTAAAATGCTTATCATAATATAAAGAGATTACTTGTGACACAGAATATGTGTCATAAGTATCTTCTTTATATTATTTTAATCATTAATGGCAGGGGAGGCACTGCCTCCCCTGACTACACGTCCCTGCTTTGTGGGCCCCTGTAGTAGAATCTTGAAAGGGCAGCATCGAGGGGATAGGGAGACGCAGGATGATAGGGAGACGCGGGGCGGCAGAGAGTGGATAGGGAGACGCGGGGCTGCAGGGAGGTGATAGGGAGACGCAGGGCTGCAGGGAGGGGATAGGGAGACGCGGGGCGGCAGGGAGGGGATAGGGAGACGTGGGGCAGCAGAGAGTGGATAGGGAGACGCGGGGCGGGAGGGGATAGGGAGACGCGGAACTGCAGGGTGGGGATAGGGAGATGCGAAGCTGCAGGGAGGGGATAGGGAGACGCGGGGCGGCAGGGAGGGGATAGGGAGACGCGGGGTGGCAGGGAGGGAGGGGATAGGGAGACGCGGGGCGGCAGAGAGTGGATAGGGAGACATGGGGCGGCAGGGAGGGAGGGGACAGGGAGACGCGGGGTGGGAGGGAGGGGATAGGGAGACGTGGGGCGGCAGGGAGGGAGGGGATAGGGAGGCGCGGGGCGGCAGTGAGGGAGGGGATAGGGAGACGCGGGGTAGCAGGGAGGCTTCTCTTGCCTTTAAGATGCAGAAGACATCATAATCCGCAGCGTCTCCCCTCTGCCCATTCTATGCTCATCTTGGGGCTTCCGGCAGCAGTAATGACGATAATGTTAGGGGGAGGGATCGTCGATGGGGAGAACTTGAAGTGCTGTCTAGAGCGGAATCCTTACTAATGACGCCTCTGACTCTCCTCCGCATAATGCCGACAGCCCTGCCCCTGCTCCTCCTAGCTAAAAATTATATTTTGCTAGGTAAAAACGGTAAACCCAGACCAGGGGCGGCCGCGGCGAGGGTCTAGCCTGCCACAACCGTCAGTCACCTGGTCCTCACCAACGCCAGTGTGTTGATTTCCCTGCTCCATGTCTCTAACAGAAATAGACGGAGCTGCGCGTATGAGAGAGCAGGTCAGAAGACGGGCGCCACACAGGGTGTTATTCACTTGTAAACAAGCGCACGGCATGTTAGTGCTGACGGCGCCTAGGATGCGTGGTAGGCTGTCAGTGTGGGCGGCGCCCGTCTCCTGACCTGCTCTCTCATACGCGCAGCTCCGTCTATTTCTGTTAGAGACATGGAGCAGGGAAATTAACACACTGGCGTTGGTGAGGACCAAGTGACTGACGGCTGTGGCAGGCTAGACCCTTGCCGCGGCCGCCCCTGGTCTGGGCTTACTTAGCAAAATATTAATTTTTTTAGTAAAATAGATTTAAGTGGAGCATGCCGCCCTCCAGTGGCCAGAGCCCATAGGCAGCTGCCTAAAGCTGCCTAATGGTAGCGCCGGCCCTGGCCGCACAGCCCTCCATATGCTCGCCAGAGGTAGCCTGACTGCCATTAGGTACTGAGATGAGATCCTCAGACCCCTTGTGAGACCATATGCTGGTGCGGTTGGCCCTGGGTTCCTCCTAATGCAAGACAATGCTAGACCTCATGTGGCTGGAGTGTGTCAGCAGTTCCTGCAAGACGAAGGCATTGATGCTATGGACTGGCCCGCCCGTTCCCCATACCTGAATCCAATTGAGCACATCTGGGACATCATGTCTCGCTCCATCCACCAACGCCACGTTGCACCACAGACTATCCAGGAGTTGGCAGATGCTTTAGTCCAGGTCTGGGAGGAGATCCCTCAGGAGACCATCCGCCACCTCATCAGGAGCATGCCCAGGCATTGTAGGGAGGTCATACAGGCACGTGGAGGCCACACACACTACTGAGCCTCATTTTGACTTGTTTTAAGGACATTACATCAAAGTTGGATCAGCCTGTAGTGTATTTTTCCACTTTCATTTTGAGGGTGACTCCCAATCCAGACCTCCATGGGTTAATAAATTTGATTTCCATTGATCATTTTTGTGTGATTTTGTTGTCAGCACATTCAACTATGTAAAGAACAAAGTATTTAATAAGAATATTTCATTCATTCAGATCTAGGATGTGCTATTTTAGTGTTCCCTTTATTTTTTTGAGCAGTGTAATTCCGTATAAATTCAGTCCAGTGCTGCTGCCATATAAGTTCAGTGGTGCTGTCCTGTGCTGTATATTATTTACTTCAAATAAAGGGGTTATTAATATTTAATCCAAATAATTGTTACAGGGTTTGCCCTGTGAGGTGTAGGGGTACGCTCTCTTGTGCCGCATAATGTGTTATATAACTCCAGAAAAATAATGGAGAACAAACATTTGGAGGATAAAATAGGGAAAGATCAAGAACCACTTCCTCCTTGTGCTGAAGCTGCTGCCACTAGCCATGACATAGATGATGAAATGCCATCAACGTCGTCTGCCAAGGCCGAGGCCCATTGTGATAGTAGATGGCATGTAAAATCCAAAAAGCCAAAGTTCAGTAAAAAGACCCCAAAAAAGAAGAAATTTAGATGGTCTGAGGAGAAACGTAAACTTGCCAATATGCCATTTACGACACGGACTGGCAAGGAACGGCTGAGGCCCTGGCCTATGTTCATGACTAGTGGTTCAGCTTTACATGACAATGGAAGCCCTCATAACTGAGGCCTTGACACTTATGTTGGTGTTAGACGTGTGTCCGGTATCCGCCATTAGTGCAGTGGGATTTAGACAATTGATGGAGGTATTGTGTCCCCGGTAACAAATCCCATCTAGATTCCACATCACTAGGCAGGCGATACCGAGATTTTGCCCTTTAATTCCAGTGATTTGGATGTATAATTATTAATTCCAGTGATTTTGCCTATTAATTCTAGTGATTTGGACATATATTTCTTAATTACAGTGATTTTGCCAATTAATTCCAGTGATTTGGACGTATAATTATTAATTACAGTGATTTTGCCAATTAATTCCAGTGATTTGGACGTATAATTACAGTGATTTTGCCTATTAATTCCAGTGATTTGGACGTATAATTATTAATTACAGTGATTTTGGCAATTAATTCCAGTGATTTGGACGTATAATTACAGTGATTTTGCCTATTAATTCTAGTGATTTGGACGTATATTTCTTAATTACAGTGATTTTGCCAATTAATTCCAGTGATTTGGACGTATAATTACAGTGATTTTGACTATTAATTCCAGTAATTTGGACATATAATTATTAATTCCAGTGATTTTGCCAATTAATTCCAGTGATTAATTTGCCAGTGATTTGGACGTATAATTCCAGTGATTTGGATTTATAATTCCAGTTGGAATTGTTTGTGTCGCTTGGTTTAGTCATACAGCTACCTCATTGCACTTCTTCGACATCTTTACATGAGGTGCTGTTTGGGGCCTTTTTTGGATATCTGCCCTCCTGTCTGCCACTGCAGTGCCACACCTAGATGGGCCAATTATTTGTTTTACTTGGCTTAATCAGACAGCTACCTCATTGCACCTCTTCGACATCTTTGCATGAGGTACTGTTCGGGGCCTAGTTTTTGAAAAGTGCCATCCTGTCTGACACTGCCGTATGAGTCCAGGGGTACTGCTGTATTAGTTCTGTGGTACTGCCGTATAAGTCCACCAATTGCAGAATTTTTTTAAAAATTACAGGGGCGTGCTGGAGATGCTGTCAGTGGACCAAACAATTGCGGCCCACTCTCGACATTCAGCCACTGCGTGACACTACTAGATGGGCCAGGTGGTTGTGTCGCTTAGCTTAGTCATACAGCTACCTTGGTGCACCTTTTTTTCTTTTGGATGTATAATTCCAGTGATTTTGCAGTATTATTACAGTGATTTCGACGTATAATTCCAGTTATTTTGCCATTTAATTCCAGTGATTTAGACGTATAATTCCAGTGATTTTGCCATTTAATTCCAGTGATTTGGACGTATAATTCCAGTGATTTTGACGTATAATTCCAGTGATTTTGCCATTTCATTCCAGAGATTTGGACGTATAATTCCAGTGATTTTACCATTTAATTCCAGTGATTTGGACATATAATTCCAGTGATTTAGACGTATAATTCCAGCAGGAATTGTTTGTGTCGCTAGGCTTAGTCATACAGCTACCTAATTGCACCTCTTCTACATCTTTGCATGAGGTGCTGTTTGTTTTTGAAAAGTGCCATCCTGTCTGACACTGTAGTGCCACTCCCAAATGGGCCAGGTGTTTGTGCCGCACACTTGTGTCGCTTGGCTTAATCATACAGCAGCCTTGGTGCACCTCTTTTTCTTTGCATCATGTGTTGTTTGGGGACTAGTTTTTGAATAGTGCCATCTTGCCTGCAACTGCAGTGTCACTCCTAGATGGGCCAGGTGTTTTTGCCGTACACTTGTGTCACTTAGCTTGGTCATACAGCCACCTTGGTGCAACTTTTAGGCCTAAAAACAATATTGTGAGGTGTGATGTGTTCAGAATAGACTGTAAATGAGTGGAAATTAATGTTATTGAGGTCAATAATACTATAGGAGCAAAATGACCCCCAAATTCTGTGATTTTTGCTGTTTTTATGTTTTTTCCCCAAAATCATCCAGATCCAAAACCAAAACCAAAACATGAAAAGGTGGTTTTGGCAAAACCAAGCCAAAACCAAAACACGAAAGTGGACTTAGAACCAAAACCAAAACACGAAAAGTGCCAGCCGCACATCTCTAGTATTAAACAAAGTTTGTGTACATTGAGCCATCAGAAAACAATGGTTTTACTTAAATGCCCATAACTTTATTGTGACCCTTTAACCTATATATTTAAGCTAGCTTAGCACTAAGAAATAACGACACATGCACCAACTGCTAGATTTAAAAGGTCAACAGGCATTTATTGTTTGATGATTTAGTTTAACTATGTATTGGAGGATGGCAAAGAAAAGGCACTACCAACTCACCAGCACCAGTCAACTAGAATAATAAAAATTAACCTAGGAGGGACTTACCACTGCCTCGTAAAGCATAACCCTTTACTCTAGCAGAGCAATGGACGAAACCACACAGTAACGTACATAGTCCATCCGCAGGGGTAGGACACACTCGCCGTCTTACCAAAATAGGATTTTAATTACCTACCAGTAAATCCTTTTCTCGTAGTCCGTAGAGGATGCTGGGGTCCACATTAGTACCATGGGGTATAGACGGGTCCACCAGGAGCCATTGGCACTTTAAGAGTTTGAGAGTGTGGGCTGGCTCCTCCCTCTATGCCCCTCCTACCAGACTCAGTCTAGAAACTGTGCCCGAGGAGATGGACATCTTCGAGAGAAGGATTATATACAGATAGTGGCGAGATTCATTCCAGCTCACACATACAAGGCAAACCAAGCTAACTAGCTTGAAACTCAGCAACTGCTGAAACATTACTTACCAAGTAACAATGCAGCACTTAACAAAAAAAAAAAGTAGTACTGAATAGAAATGAGCGTGTTCGGTTCCTCGGGATCCGAACCCCCCCGAACTTCACCTATTTTACACGGTTCCGAGGCAGCCTCGGATCTTCCCGCCTTGCTCGGTTAACCAGAACGCGCCCGAACATCATCATCCCGCTGTCGGATTCTCGCAAGATTCGTATTCTATATAAGGAGCCGCGCGTCGCCGCTATTTTCACTCGTGCTTTGGAGATTGAACGGAGAGGACGTGGCTGCGTTCTCTCCCTGAAAAGCTCCGTAATCTGTGCTCAGTGTGCTGAAAATATCTATGCTCAGTGTGCTGCAAATAATCTGTGCTCAGTGTGCTGCAAATATCTACGTTCTCTGCCTGAAAACGCTCCATATCTGTGCTCAGTGTGCTGCAAATATCTGATCAGTGTGCTGCATTGTGGGGACTGGGGACCACCAGTATATAATATATACTTTTCTATGGCTTCTATACTGCTTGTCAGGACACATGGTCACAGTTACACTGCTCTGTACTGATATATACAATAATATATATACTTTTCTATAGCCTCTATACTGCTTGTCAGGACACATGTGTCACAGTTACACTGCTCTGTTCTGATATATACAGTAATATATATACTTTTCTATAGCTTCTAAACTGCTTGTCAGGACACATGTGTCACAGTTACACCGCTCTGTACTGATATACAGTAATATATACTTTTCTATAGCTTCTATACTGCTTGTCAGGACACATGGTCACAGATACACCGCTCTGTACTGATATATACAATAATATATATACTTTTATATAGCCTCTATACTGCTTGTCAGGACACATGGTCACAGTTACACTGCTCTGTACTGATATATACAATCATCACAGTTACACCGCTCTGTACTACTACTGATATACAGTAATATATATACTTTTCTATTGCTTCTATACTGCTTGTCAGGACACATGGGTCACAGTTACACTGCTCTGTACTGATATATACAATAATATATACACTTTTCTATATCTTCTATACTGCTTGTCAGGACACATGTGTCAGTTACACTGCTCTGTACTGATATATACAATAATATATATATATATACTTTTCTATAGCTTCTATACTGCTTGTCAGGACACATGTGTCACAGTTACACTGCTCTGTACTGATATATACAATAATATATATATACTTTTCTATAGCTTCTATACTGCTTGTCAGGACACGTGTCACAGTTACACCACTCTGTACTGATATATACAATAATATATATACTTTTCTATAGCTTCTATACTGCTTGTCAGGACACATGTGTCACAGTTACACTGCTCTGTACGGATATATACAATAATATATATACTTTTCTATAGCTTCTATACTGCTTTTCAGGACACATGTGTCACAGTTACACTGCTCTGTACTGATATATATACAATAATATAAATACTTTTCTATAGCTTCTATACTGCTTGTCAGGACACATGGGTCACAGTTACACCGCTCTGTACTGATATATACAATAATATATATACTTTTCTATAGCTTCTATACTGCTTGTCAGGACACATGGGTCACAGTTACACCGCTCTGTACTGATATATATATATAATAATATATATACATTTTTATAGCTTCTATACTGCTTGTCAGGACACATGTATCACAGTTACACCGCTCTGTACTGATATATATATACAATAATATATGTACTTTTCTATAGCTTCTATACTGCTTGTCAGGACACATGTGTCACAGTTACACCGCTCTGTACTGATATATATATACAATAATATATATACTTTTCTATAGCTTCTATACTGCTTGTCAGGACACATGGTCACAGTTACACTGCTCTGTACTGATATATACAATAATATATATATACTTTTCTATAGCTTCTATACTGCTTGTCAGGACACATGTGTCACAGTTACACCGCTCTGTACTGATATATATACAATAATATATACTTTTCTATAGCTTCTATACTGCTTGTCAGGACACATAGGTCACAGTTACACTGCTCTGTACTGATATATACAATAATATATATACTTTTCTATAGTTTCTATACTGCTTGTCAGGACACATGTGTCACAGTTACACCGCTCTGTACTGATATATATATATACAATAATATATATACTTTTCTATAGCTTCTATACTGCTTGTCAGGACACGTGTCACAGTTACACCGCTCTGTACTGATATATATACAATAATATATATACTTTTCTATAGCTTCTATACTGCTTGTCAGGACACATGTGTCACAGTTACACCGCTCTGTACTGATATATACAATAATATATATACTTTTCTATAGCTTCTTGTATTACAGTGCAGCATTTTGGTGACCAACAGTATACATATATAGTACAGTACAGTAGGCCATTGCTATTGATATATTACTGGCATATAATTCCACACATTAAAAAATGGAGAACAAAAATGTGGAGGGTAAAATAGGGAAAGATCAAGATCCACTTCCACCTCGTGCTGAAGCTGCTGCCACTAGTCATGGCCGAGACGATGAAATGCCATCAACGTCGTCTGCCAAGGCCGATGCCCAATGTCATATTAGAGAGCATGTAAAATCCAAAAAAACAAAAGTTCAGTAAAATGACCCAAAAATCAAAATTAAAAGCATCTGATGAGAAGCGTAAACTTTCCAATATGCCATTTACGACACGGAGTGGCAAGGATCGGCTGAGGCCCTGTCCTATGTTCATGGCTAGTGGTTCAGCTTCACATGAGGATGGAAGCAGTGGCGTAAGTTCGTCACAGTTGCCCGGAGGCAAGTTCATACCATTTGCCCCCCCCCTATATTTAGATAAATATATGTATGTATGTGTGCATATATGTAAGTGTGTGTGTATATGGAGCGTTCTGAATTATTTTAATATACTGTATATATACATTTCTTTGTCTTTTATTTTGAATCACACATTTCTTCGTGGTCATACCCAGGATTAGAACCCACTGACAGCAGACACTTTACTGATGGAGCTATTTGCTCCAGTACAGGAAGCATAAGAATTGTAACTATATGAAGTTATGTGTAATTGTCAGAGAAGTAGCTTCATATAGTGAAAACATAGCGGCAGCCATCAATTAACTTATTTAATGGTGTCACAGAATGGGGGGAAAAGAGCTCCCCTTCAGAGCAAGAGCCCGACGGCAGATGACTCCATTGCCTCCCAGAGTTCTGCCTCTGGATGGAAGCACTCATCATCCTGCTAGAAAAATGAAAAGACTTAAGCTGGCAAAAGCACAGCAAAGAACTGTCCGTTCTTCTAAATCACAAATCCCCAAGGAGAGTCCAATTGTGTCGGTTGCAATGCCTGACCTTCCCAACACTGGACGGGAAGAGGTGGCGCCTTCCACCATTTGCACGCCCCCTGCAAGTGCTGGAAGGAGCACCCGAAGTCCAGTTCCTGATAGTCAAATTGAAGATGTCACTGTTGAAGTACACCAGGATGAGGATATGGGTGTTGCTGGCGCTGAGGAGGAAATTGACAAGGAGGATTCTGACGGTGAGGTGGTTTGTTTAAGTCAGGCACCCGGGGAGACACCTGTTGTCTGTGGGATGAATATGGCCATTGACATGCCTGGTCAAATTACAAAAAAAATCACCTCTTCGGTGTGGAATTATTTCAACAGAAATGCGGACAACAGGTGTCAAGCCGTGTGTTGCCTTTGTCAAGCTGTAATAAGTGGGGGTAAGGACGTTAGCCACCTAGGAACATCCTCCCTTATATGTCACCTGGAGCGCATTCATCAGAAGTCATTGACAAGTTCAAAAACTTTGGGTGAAAGCGGAAGCAGTCCACTGACAACTAAATCCCTTCCTCTTGTACCCAAGCTCCTGCAAACCACACCACCAACTCCCTCAGTGTCAATTTCCTCCTTAGACAGGAACGCCAATAGTCCTGCAGGCCATATCAATGGCAACATAAGGGTACACAATTGCGCCTGAATATGTGGTGGTAATGGTTGTAATACTAAATGACAAGTATACACTGTATATATGAAGAATTAGTGTATTTATTCTAAAACAAAATTACAGAAAGAGAATAAATGGAAAAAGATGTGAAAAAATAGAAAATTAATACATTAATGAAAGAGTGTATATATATATATATATATGTATATGAAAGAATTCTATACATATGTATACTTTGGTCCGCAGTCCAGTACAATAGAGTGTGGCGTCCCACCTCGTTTAATTGTGCTCAAACTTCTACCACAATGTGTGGAGGGGTATATACAACACAGTCCCAGAGGAGCTCGTTCAGTAATATATGGGGGTCACGGTCAAAGAGTCTGTTGCAGCAGCTTGATCCTGTCTTGAGAGGGAGGGGGGGTGAGGTGATCTTCTGACGGTGCTAGCAAATGAAGGGGTACCCCAGGTGGCTATGCGGGAGGGATGAGTTGCAGGAGATAGGTAATTATTGGCTCTGGACTCGCCGCTCTCTGACTCGGTCTGTGGCTGCGGAAGGTGCCCGTGTAGACAGGCGTCTGCCGCCGGCCAGATCCGAGGAGTGCGGTCGTGTCTCTGGGGGGGAAAGTGTCACTGACTTCGAGACCCGGAGCGGGACTGTCCGCAGTGCACCTCCCCACTTACAGAGCCTTTACCTTGTTCTTCTGTGCTCGATTCCCAACTTCCGCTGTCACCTTGCTTCCTTGTCAGTCTTGCAGCTTTTCGTCCGGTTTCACTTTCACTTTCCTGTACCTCGCGGTCACGTGACCTGTTCCTGTTCCTCAGCAGTCTTCAGCGCCGTGGGTGATGAATGTGTCCAGAAATAGAGAGCTCTGCTGTGTTGAATATGATTAAGGCAGTCTGTTTGAAACGGTGTCCTGTTAGCTCCTACGCGTGTCGACCTTTCTAGGTCTTCCTCAGGGAGTCTATGAGTGCCATATTCAGTGTGGGCTATTTATGCCCATACTTGCTTATGTCATAGAAAAGGGGGCGTGTTTCTCGAATTATAATGGGGATTTGTTATATAACGACTATACAGACAATCATACAATAAAAAGAATATACAAGGAAAGAATGGGATATAGAAAAACAATAATAATAGTAATAGTAAACAAAACAAGCAAAAATGATATATGTAAAAGGTATAACGACCATAAAGAATGAGGAACAGGAACAGGTCACGTGACCGCGAGGTACAGGAAAGTGAAAGTGAAACCGGACGAAAAGCTGCAAGACTGACAAGGAAGCAAGGTGACAGCGGAAGTTGGGAATCGAGCACAGAAGAACAAGGTAAGGGCTCTGTAAGTGGGGAGGTGCACTGCGGACAGTCCCGCTCCGGGTCTCGAAGTCAGTGACACTTTCCCCCCCAGAGACACGACCGCACTCCTCGGATCTGGCCGGCGGCAGACGCCTGTCTACACGGGCACCTTCCGCAGCCACAGACCGAGTCAGAGAGCGGCGAGTCCAGAGCCAATAATTACCTATCTCCTGCAACTCATCCCTCCCGCATAGCCACCTGGGATACCCCTTCATTTGCTAGCACCGTCAGAAGATCACCTCACCCCCCCTCCCTCTCAAGACAGGATCAAGCTGCTGCAACAGACTCTTTGACCGTGACCCCCATATATTACTGAACGAGCTCCTCTGGGACTGTGTTGTATATACCCCTCCACACATTGTGGTAGAAGTTTGAGCACAATTAAACGAGGTGGGACGCCACACTCTATTGTACTGGACTGCGGACCAAAGTATACATATGTATAGAATTCTTTCATATACATATATATATATATATATATATACACTCTTTCATTAATGTATTAATTTTCTATTTTTTCACATCTTTTTCCATTTATTCTCTTTCTGTAATTTTGTTTTAGAATAAATACACTAATTCTTCATATATACAGTGTATACTTGTCATTTAGTATTACAACCATTACCACCACATATTCAGGCGCAATTGTGTACCCTTATGTTATATATCTTTAAAGAGGTATTGGGTTTAACCTCCACCACAATTTTGCTGCCACAGCGTTTATCCACACAAGTAGAGCGCTGGATACAATTTGTTCATAATTCATATCAATGGCAAGTCTGACGAGTCCTCTCCTAACTGGGATTCCTCCGATGGATCCTTGAGTGTAACGCCTACTGCTGCTGGCGCTGCTGTTGTTGCTGCTGGGAGTCGATCGTCATCCCAGAGGGGAAGTCGGAAGACCACTTGTACTACTTCCAGTAAGCAATTGACTGTCCAACAGTCCTTTGCGAAGAAGATGAAATATCACAGCAGTCATCCTGCTGCAAAGCGGATTACTCAGGTCTTGGCAGCTGTGGTGGTGTTAAACGCGTGTCCGGTATCCACCGTTAATTCACAGGGAATTAGAGAATTGCTTGAGGTACTGTGTCCCTGGTACCAAATACCATCTAGGTGTCATTTCTCTAGGCAGGCGATACCGAGAATGTACACAGACATCAGAAAAAGAGTCACCAGTGTCCTAAAAAATGCAGTTGTACCCAATGTATACTTAACCACTGACATGTGGACAAGTGGAGCAGGGCAGACTCAGGACTATATGACAGCCCACTGGGTAGATGTATTGCCTACCGCAGCAAGAACAACAGCGGCGGCACCAGTAGCAGCATCTCGCAAACGCCAACTCGTTCCTAGGCAGGCTACGCTTTGTATCACCGCTTTCCATAAGAGGCACACAGCTGACAACCTCTTACGGAAACTGAGGAACATCATCGCAGAATGGCTTACCCCAATTGGACTCTCCCGGGGATTTGTGACATCGGACAACGCCACCAATATTGTGCGTGCATTACATGTGGGCAAATTCCAGCACGTCCCATGTTTTGCACATACATTGAATTTGGTGGTGCAGAATTTTTTTTAAAACGACAGGGGCGTGCAAGAGATGCTGTCGGTGGCCCTAAGAATTGCGGGCCACTTTCGGCATTCAGCCACCGCGTGCCGAAGACTGGAGCACCAGCAAACACTCCTGAACCTGCCCCGCCATCATCTGAAGCAAGAGGTAGTAACGAGGTGGAATTCAACTCTCTATATGCTTCAGAGGATGGAGGAGCAGCAAAAGACCATTCAAGCCTATACATCTGCCGACGATATAGGCAAAGGAGGGGGAATGCACCTGACTCAAGCGCAGTGGAGAATGATTTCAACGTTGTGCAAGGTTCTGCAATCCTTTGAACTTGCCACACGTGAAGTCAGTTCAGACACTGCCAGCCTGAGTCAGGTCATTCCCCTCATCAGGCTTTTGCAGAAGAAGCTGGAGAGATTGAAGGAGGAGCTAAAACGGAGCGATTCCACTAGGCATGTGGGACTTGTGGATGGAGCCCTTCATTCGCTTAACCAGGATTCACGGGTGGTCAATCTGTTGAAATCAGAGCACTACATTTTGGCCACCGTGCTCGATCCTAGGTTTAAAGCCTACGTTGTATCTCTCTTTCCGGCAGACACAAGTGTGCAGAGGTGCAAAGACCTGCTGGTGAGACACTTGTCAAGTCAAGCGGAACGTGACCCATCAACAGCTCCTCCTTCACATTCTCCCGCAACTGGGGCTGCGAGGAAAAGGCTAAGAATTCCGAGGCCACCCGCTGGCAGTGATGCAGGGCAGTCTGGAGCGAGTGCTGACATCTGGTCCGGACTGAAGGACCTGCCAACGATTACTGACATGTCGTCTACTGTCACTGCATATGATTCTGTCACCATTGAAAGAATGGTGGATGATTACATGAGTGACCGCATCCAAGTCCAAGCATCAGACAGTCCGTACGTATACTGGCAGGAAAAAGAGTCAATTTGGAGGCCCTTGCACAAACTGGTTTTATTTTACCTAAGTTGCCCCCCCTCCAGTCTGTACTCCGAAAGAGTGTTTAGTGCAGCCGGTCACTTTGTCAGCAATCGTCGTACGAGGTTACTTTCACAAAATGTGGAGAAGATGTTCATCAAAATGAATTATAATCAATTCCTCCGTGGAGACATTCACCAGCAATTGCCTCCAGAACGTACACAGGGACCTGAGATGGTGGATTCCAGTGGGGACGAATTAATAATCTGTGGGGAGGGGGATGTACACAGTGAAAGGGGTGAGGAATCGGACGATGAGGAGGAGGTGGACATCTTTCCTCTGTAGAGCCAGTTTGTGCAAGGAGAGATTGATTGCTTCTTTTTTGGTGGGGGCCCAAACCAACCAGTCATTTCAGCCACAGTCGTGTGGCAGACCCTGTCACTGAAATGATGGGTTTGTTAAAGTGTGCATGTCCTGTTTATACAACATAAAGGTGGGTGGGAGGGCCCAAGGACAATTCCATCATGCACCTCTTTTTTTATTTATTTATCTCTGCATCATGTGATGTTTGTGGCTAATTTTTTTAAGTGCCATCCTGTCTGACACTGCAGTGCCACTCCTAGATAGGCCAGGTGTTTGTGCCGGCCACTTGGGTCGCTTAGCTTAGTCATCCAGCGAGCTTGGTGCAAATTTTAGGACTAAAAATAATATTGTGAGGTGTGAGGTGTTCAGAATAGACTGGAAATGAGTGGAAATTATGGTTATTTCTTGGATTTTGGCTGAAGTGTTGGATGGTTTGGCCTTTGTTGATTTAGTAACATAAAAGGACTGTGATGCCGCTGAAGGAAAAAGTTTCTTCGCAAGCAGGTGCAACTGAGGGAACAAAAGTTGATTACCCGCTGTAGCCGTGGAGATCCATGCATCCAACGCTTCCCCAAAGAGAGCCTGACCTGTGTAAGGTAGAAACATAGAAACATAGAATTTGACGGCAGATAAGAACCTAAGCCTATCCCAAGCATGTTTAAATTGCTCTACCGTCTTAGCGTCTACCACCTCTGATGGGAGGCTATTCCACTTATCCACTACCCTTTCTGTGAAGTAGTTTTTCCTTAAATTTCCCCTGAACCTCCCCCCCTCCAGTCTCAGTGTATGTCCTCAAGTTCTAATACTTCTTTCCCTCCTGAACTTTGTTAAGACCCTTGATATATTTGAAAGTTTCTATCATGTTCCCCCTTTCCCTTCTCTCCTCCAAACTATACATGTTAAGATCTTTTAGCCTTTCCGGGTAAGTTTTGTGATGTAGGCAATACACCATTTTAGTTGCCCTTCTTTGTACACTCTCTAATGTATTTTTTATCCTTCTGGAGATATGGTATTCCAGATGGGGCCGCACCAATGACCTATACAGTGAGATTATCACTTCTTTTTTCCTGCTACTGATTCCTCTCCCTATGCAACCTAGCATCTGACTTGCCTTTCTCATTGCTTTGTTGCATTGCTTTCCTGCCTTCAAGTCACTTGAAAATTGAAACAGTGACTCCAAAATCTCTTTCTTGCTCAGTAGTTTCCATTATAGTACCCTTGATACTATATTTAGCTTTTGGGTTTTTGAGAACCAAGTGCATGATTTTGCATTTTTTAGCATTAAACTGTAGTTGCCACGTTCTTGACCATTTCTCAAGCCTACCTAGGTCATCAATCATTTGTTTTACCCCTCCTGGTGTGTCTACCCTGTTACATATCTTTGTATCATCTGCAAAAAGGCATACCTTCCCTTCAATACCATCTGCAATGTCACTAACAAAGATATTAAAGAGAACTGGACCAAGTACAGATCCCTGGGGTACTCCACTGGTAACATTTCCCCCTTAGATTGTACTCCATTAACTACAACTGTCTGTTTCCTATCCTGCAACCAGGTTCTTATCCATTTAACTGTTTTATAATCCACCCCTACGCTTTCAAGTTTATTTAGCAGTCTGCGATGTGGAGCAGTGTCAAATGCCTTACTAAAGTCTAGATATGCTACATCTACAGCTCCCCCTTGATCTATTATTTTCGTCACAGAGTCAAAAAAGTCAATAAGATTTGTTTGGCATGATCTCCCACCAGTAAATCCATGCTGTTTTGGAACCTGTAAGTTGTTTGATTTAAGATATTCCACAACTCTTTATTTTAATAGTTTTTCCATTACTTTCCTTACTACTGATGTAAGGATTACTGGTCTGTAGTTACTTGCTTCTTCCTTGCTTCCACTTTTGTGCAGTGGAACTACATTTGCTCTTTTCCAGTCCTCTGGAATAGCACCTGTATTTAGTGACTGGTTAAATAATTATGTTAAAGGTGTAACCAGCACATCTTTTAGCTCTTTGAGTATCCTTGGGTGTATCCTATCTGGTCCCATTGATTTATCCACTTTAAGTTTTGAAAGTTTTGTTAGGACCTTCTCCTCTGTAAATGTACTTTCATCTGCCTTATTTTTATGAATGTCCTTGCAACTTAACTGTGGCCCCATCCCTTCTTCTGTAGTAAATACTGAGCAAAAATAATTATTTAGGTGATCTGCTATTGCCTTGTCTCCCTCCACTAAATGCTCACTATCTGTCTTAAGTCTTATTATTCCTCCATTTGATTTTCTCCTTTCACTTATATACTTAAGAAAAGTTTTGCCCCCTTTATCTACTGACTGGGCCATTTTCTCCTCAGCTTCTACCTTTGCACGTCTGATCACTTTCTTAGCATCCTTCCGTCTGTCAAGATCATGGGCGGATTGGGAACAAAAAGCGGCCCTGGAAAAATTTATACTAGTGGCCCCACATGGGCAGCACCAGAGGTGTAAGGTCTAGCCATGGGCAATGGCAGCAGTACCCTCCCTCCAAGACATTCCAGATAGTGGGCTTGTCCAGCATCAAGGGAGAAGTTAAAAAGAAATAAAATTAAATGTTATGAGCACATTATATGATACACCTTCAGAATTTAGGAAACTATATCATTATTTAGAAAGATATATTTTCTTGCTTATTACACCAACCGTATCCCAATCACTATTCACTCAATCTTATATGTCAGCCAAGCAGGCAGACAGAGCATACACTAGATCATCTGCAATCACAGGCTAAGTGGCAAAGTAATTTTAATATATGCAAATTATTTATTCATTATATCTATAAAAAGGACCACATGTCCTCAAACAAAACAGGCCCCACGGGTGCGTCGGCCCACCGGGAATCTTCCCTGTAGACCCTATGGCCAATCCGCCTCTGGTCAAGATACACCTCTTTGTCAGTATTATTTTGAGTCTGTTTGTATTTCCTAAAAGCCATCTTTTTTGCTTTCACACTAGTTGATACTTCTTTTGTAAACCACACTGGCTTCCTTTTCCTGGTGCTTTTCCTAACCCTTTTGATACAAAGGTCTGTTGCACTTAGTATTGCACTTTTCAGTTTTCCCCACCTCTCCTGCACTCCTTCCAAGTTCCTCCAGTCCACCAATGAATCACTTAAACATCTCTCCATTTTTGCAAAGTCAGCATTTCTAAAATGCTTTGTTTCTGTGTGACAGGAGTTGGATCCTGTCTTTATACTAAACCATACTGCTTGATGATCACTGGATCCCAGGTGCTCACCCACATATATGTCAGATATCCTATCACCATTTGTAAGAATTAAATCTAATATTGAGTCTTTGCGAGTGGGCTCCCTCACAAATTGCTTGAGAGATGCTCCCTGTAAGGAATGTAGAAATTTGCCACTTGTAGCTGAACTTGCAAAAGACAGCTCCCAATTTATATCAGGTAAATTAAAGTCTCCCATGATTATGACTTCTCCCTTTAAAGCCATTTTAGTGATGTCCAACAATAGGTTCCTGTCCAAATCCTGCCCCTGGCCTGGTGGTATATAGATCACCCCAATGCGAATAATGTCCTTCTCCCCAGTTTCTATGGTGACCCAAAGGGCCTCAGTTTTGTCTTCAATATTTTGTATTACAGTAGCATTTGTTTTTTTTCACATACATTGCTACCCCTCCTCCTATTCTTCCTATTCTATCCTTCCTAAATAAATTGTATCCTGGTATAACTATGTCCCAGTCATGATTCTCATTGCACCATGACTCTATAATTGCCACAAAATCCAGGCTATCCCTTGTCATTAACGCAATTAGCTCTGGAATTTTGTCTCCTAAGCTCCTAGCATTTGCACACATAGCTTTAAGAATTTTGTTTGTGCATTTGTTATTAGTAGCCATGTCCAGACCGTACAAAATAAATGACAAGTTTGAAGTTGAAATTACCTGTTTGGGGATGTTGCTCAGTGTTTGTTTGTTTTTTTTCCTTTACTAATCAGGAATCACACTGTGTCCTTTACACCATGACTACACCTCACTAGTACCCCTTTTACACCTACGAGCACGGGTCGCAGCCGGGAGCCTGACACGGGAGCTGCCCCCTGCTGCGACCCATGCTCGGTCCCTTTCCCATCAGCAGTCACAACCCGGCATATGCCGGGTTGGTGACGCTTCTAGCTACACGGCAGGGGTGGCGCAGGGAGATCACATGATCTCCCAGCGCCGCCCATCCATACAGTGTAAACGGGAGCCGTGTCGCATCGACACGGCTCCCGTTTACACTACACCCCACCCGGATCATTCCCGTGTCCTACCCAGGTAAATAGCCGGGTAGGATTCACGGGTCACTTGATCCGGGTTGACCCTTTTCCACTTGCCAAAAACACGGGTAAATGCGCGCCCCCGTGCATTTACCCGTGTTTTTTGAGCTAGTGGAAAAGGGGTATATATGTAAAGATATAGTACACCTGACTACCATGGTCAAATGATCAAAGGAGGTAAACAGAGAGCATACAATAATAAACTATGTTTCACTGTGCAACTTACCCACACATGCAATGCCAATTACAAGCCAATCATTACATCAAAAAAAATACATGAGTTTGCATAAGAGATAGCTGTAGTGAGCAGTTTGGGGATGTCTTTTCATAGTGTAAAAAGACAGATAACATTGGTACAGGTGAGAATTCAGATGTTTTTGGTAAGCTATAGACATAAATTTGAGTAGTTGCGGATGAAGTGGAAAGGTCTTGCAGCGTTCCTATCACAGATATAAGTTATAAGTATGGGTTACTCAGGCTGGAGTAGTTTGATGTGTAGAGGAATTGGACTCACATTTGTTTGAAAGCTGTCCCATTCCAGATTGTGGAATGATTGTTGTCCTTCTGTTTTCCTTCGGTTTAACGTCGGTGTAATGTCGAAATTATGTTTAAACTTGTAGTTATCCTTTGAATAATGTCCTTTGAAGTAATGGTCCACAAGCCTAACAGCACAAGCCTTCCTAATGCTCTTTAAGTAATGGGCCAAGCATGTGAATACACTGATTACACCCAAACTCCAATGACCCCTCACCTAGCAATGGATAGTAATAAAACAGTTTAAAGAAAAGTCATGCCTATACTCAGGAGACAACATTCCAATTTATCAATAGCAACCCATCATGTGAATAAGCAATCTAATATAAAAGCAGATGCCTTATGCCTATAGCAATGCTATAATTCTTATCACCCAATTTGCTAATTAGTATTTCAGTGCAATCAGTATTGATAATCTGCAGCTCTCATTTTCAATAGCCAAGTATATATTCACCAGCAGTTATTTGAGTGCAGTGTTCTGCAGGAGAGTAGTAGATGGAATTACCAGCAGTTATTTGAGTGCAATGTTCTGCAGGGTCTCCACACCTCTCCTAGATTCCATGTCGGCAGACCATTGGCACAGCCACAGTCCTAGACGAGCTGAGACAGACATGGAAGAAATTCCTGCAGCCATTGAACCCAGGTCCTTCATGGATTCCACCATAAATCCTGCAGAATCCTGAATGTTACGTAAAAACAATTCTACGTCACTTTTATCCATAGTATCCAAATCCTCAAGTAACGTGCCTGACCACTTTACTATAGCTTTGGAAATCCATGCACAGGCAATAGTAGGCCGTAGTATTGCCCCTGAAGCCGTGCATATGGATTTAAGTGTAGTATCAATTTTGCGATCAGCCGGCTCTTTTAAGGCGGTAGATCCTGGAACAGGTAAAACCACCTTTTTAGAGAGAGTCTGGATACAGACACGTCCACTATGGGTGGGTTTTCCCATTTTTTCCTATCCTCAGGGAAGGGAGAAGCAGCCAAAACCCTTCTAGGGATCTGGATTTTTTTCTCCGGGTTTTCCCATGCTTTCTCAAATATAGCATTTAATTCTTTGGACGCAGAAAAGGTTAGCGAGGCTTTCTTATTGTCAGTGAAGTAAGCCTCAACCTGCTCAGGTGTTGTATCTGCAATATTCAGCACATCCCTTATAGCCTCTATCATCAACTGCACCCCTTTAGCAAGAGATGCGGCCCCCCTGAGCAGAGCACATCCCCATCACCGTCTGCCGTGTCAGAGTCGGTATCCATGTCATCCTGCATAATCTGTGCAAGAGCACGTTTATGGGAACCTCCAGAGGGGGGCCCTGAGGTAACAGAACCGGACCAAACAGCCATAGAGTTCTGTAAAACCTGAGTTGCAGATTAATTCTGTGCAACCCTAGTAGAAATCTGAGAAATCATGGATTTGATAGAGGATAACCATGCAGGCTCCCTTGCTGGTATCTGTGCTAAAACAGTGCAATCCTGGTTACATGAAATGGGATCATCCTGAGAGGACATATCCTCTGCTGCATATGACACAGAGTCCCTGGACATAGCTTATTGGAGACCACAGACACTCCACACACACACACACAGGGGTGAACAGACAGAGGTCCACCCTCAAGAATGGCAAGAGACACACAGAGATTAGAGCCAACCCACACACAGCGCTTTCCAGGTACAGGGAGACCCTAAACCAGCACTAACTGTGTACCTTAATAGGTTACACAATATTTACACAGCCCCCCCCCCCTTCTATAACCCCCTGGTACCGTGTCAGATAGCTGGAGTTGCTCTGGAGGGACTGCACATCACTGACAGCTTTTCTGCAGGCAGGAAAATGTCGCTGAACGCTGCTGGGTCCGCTCTGAGGAGAAGCTCTGTCCCCTTAATGGCGCTGTCTTCCTGCTCTTCATAAGATTATACTGGCCTGAGGATTTATGCTGGCAGAGATCCCGGGACCCTGACAGGCTTGAGAGGTAAGTGTAGGGTGTAGGCGCTGGCTTAGGGCTGCACTATGTACCGCTGAGCCCTGGAGTGCAGTTAGTACTGCGCTCCATACCCTGTTGCCACCATCTTCACACCGGCTCCCCGCTTGCTAGGGGGGGCGGTGCCTAATTCGCCACCGATCTTCTGGCTCTGTAAGGGGGTGGCGGCATGCTGCTGGGGTGAGCGATCCCCTGTGGCGGGGAATGGTCGATCCCCTCAGGAGCTCAGTGTCCTGTCAGCGGAGATAGTGGCTCAGACCCCGCAGGGCGGACACTACTCCACCCCTTAGTCCCACGAAGCAGGGAGGCTGTTGCCAGCAGCCTCCCTGTAAAATAAAAAACTCTAAAATAGCTACTAAAGAAGCTCTGTAGAGCTCCGCTAGCTGTGACCGGCTCCTCTGGGCACATTTTCTAAACTGAGTCTGGTAGAAGGGGCATAGAGGGAGGAGCCAGCCCACACTCTCAAACGCTTAAAGTGCCAATGGCTCCTGGTGGACCCGTCTATACCCCATGGTACTAATGTGGACTCCAGCATCCTCTAGGACGTAAGAGAAAAGGGGGTGCCCCACAATGACCACTTATGCAAACTTTGACCGCTGGCTGGTAGTGACTTTCCACCGCAACAAGGTTTAACTAAACCGCAGAACGCCATCCAACTAAAGAGAACCCAAATCTGAAGCTAACTATTCAAACAGTTAAAAATGCTCTCCAGAAAAACACTGATGCCCGCAGGGAAAAGGTGAACACCGTCCTCCCTATAAAACTGCGAGTTACGAAGGACCAACAGCAGATGCCTAACCACCAAACCACCTAATGCTTTCACATACACAGAGACCACAGAATTCACCTTTTTACGACCTTTTCTATAGCAGAAATATGAACAGCACCTCGTCAGTGAAAACGGGGCACAATATCCGACCACACCACTCTCACTCGAGGCCAAGAGGCTTGCAACGCCACCAAATCCGTCTTGACACTTAGGATGAGGTTGAAGCCCTTAACTCGACCCATGTCATTCCCGCCAAGGTAAATGACGATCCAGTCAGTCCGGACCCACCTTCGCTCATGACGGAAAAGGAGCCGAAGCAAACCAACCCAACGCAAACCCCTCACACCTAACCATCTGACTACTCTGTCACCAAAAAAGTCAGCGGTTTGTCTCGCCATAGGATGCCTCTCCGCCCAAAAAATGTAAGAATGGCCAACTAGCCAAATATGTTCCGATGTATCTAATGCAGCTGAAAAAGAAAAGCCCTAAAATCAGCAATTATTCGAACTAAGACAAAAAGTCAACATAACGGAAAGGAAAAAACCCAAGTGAAGGAGAAAACTCAAAAACCTCCCATGGACCGTGATTGTGCCAATTCTAATTCGGCCCCCTCGGAGGAAAATTTAAAAATTCACTTCCCACCCTCAATTCCTGAATACTAGCCATTCAAAAACTGACAGGTAAACAACGTTTTTGGGTTAGCGCAACAGGCGCAACAAAATTGTTACCAAACAGACATGCATTTGCAAACCTCCAACTTCTAACGGCCAGGTTCCAGTATAGCTGCAGTCAAGAGACTCGAAGCCGCAGCCAGAGCAGCTGTCCTTATCCGCACGGATAGGCCCCACTCACCGCAGCCTGAAACTAACAGAAGCCGTAACAGCCTCCAACCCGGTATGAACTGACATCCTGTAAGAAAATTGCAACAAGAGCAAGGCTCCCCACCGTGGGAAACCGCAAAGCCAATGCTAGAATTGAACCCCCAAACTGACCCCGAAAACTACTCAATGAGCTGCCACAGGAAGGGCGGGCATGACAAACCAAACGCCGCCTCAGGAACTAGCTCCCGAAATTTTGCAGACTCAAAACGGGAAAGAGAGTCCGCTATCCTATTGTCAACACCCAGTACATGTTTAGCCGTGAAATGAATACTGATTTGCAGGCATTTGAGCACCAAATGCCGCAGCAAGCGCAAGGCTTGGGGAGAGAAGGAGCGCTGGTTATTAACTGCATGCACTACACCTAAGATATCACAGCAAAAAACAATGGGGGTCATTCCGAGTTGATCGCTCGCTGCCGATTTTCACAGCGCAGCGATCAGGTAAAAAAATTGCATTTATGCGCATGCGTATGGGCCGCAATGCGCATGCGCAATGTATGGGTACAAAGCTCTTTGTGGCTGTGCTCAGGCTCTAGCGAAGTTTTCCTTCGCACTGACGGCTGCAAGAAGATTGACAGGAAGGGGGCGTTTCTGGGTGTCAACTGACCGTTTTCAGGGAGTTTTTAAAAAAATGCAGGCGTGTCTGAAAAAACGCAGGTGTGGCTGAGTGGGTGTATGACATCAAATCCGGACACGAATAGGCTGAAGTGATCACAAGCGCTGAGTAGGTTCAGAGCTACTCAGAAACTGCACAAACTGTTTTTGTAGAGCTTGGCTACACATGCATTCGCACTTCTGGTAAACTAAAATACACTCTCCAGTGGGCGGCGGCATAGTGTTTGCACGGCTGCTAAAAACTGCTACCGAGCGATCAACTTGGAATGACCCCCAATGCTCTGGTCAGCCAAACTAGAGGATCACAACTCCACTGCCACAATTAACAGTGGAACAGTTCCAGAAGAAGCAAGTTCTTGGTAAAACCACGCGAAACCCATGAAACAGGCCAAGGAGAAGCGCACCACTCGTCGTTAAGGAAAGCCCCAAAACCTGAACCCCCAGCAGAATCCGTGAAAAGCTGAAGGGAATCATTAAAACAATGCTCAGACGGCCATAACACCTCCCGGTTGAAAGAAACCAGGAAAGTGGACCAGACCCGCAAATCACCTTTGATCTCATGAGACAGGTAGATGATATGATGGGGCTTAGAAACACCCACCGTGGACCTCTCGAGCTTGTGGCAAAAAACTCACCCCATGGGGATGATCCTGCACGCAAAACTGAAAGAACCAAGCAACGATTTGACCTGTTTGAGTCTGACCCTACGTCTACCAAGGCACTCATCAATAAGGCCCCTGAGTTTATGAACCTTACCCTCAGGTAGACGGCAACAACCAGCCACCGTGTCAATTTCTATACCCAAATAACTGAGAAAACCTGTGGGACACTCAGTCTTATCGGGGACCACGGGGACCTCAAGCAGACTGAACAAATGCTGTGCAAGGCCTAAGCAAACCGAACTATCCCCTGGGCCTACGAAGAGATAGTCAACTAAGTAATGGGCAATTCCCGTGTGACCGGAGGCCGACTGAATACACCAATGCAAGAAAGAGCTGAATTTCACAAAGTAGGCACAAGAGACGGAACACCCCATAGGCAAGCACCTGTCCATGTAGAAACTGACCCCTAAAAGGAAACCCAGACACTGCCGTAACTGACAGGACACCTGAATGAACTACGTGGGAGGCATTACCCGGCACTGTAAAAATGGCAGACAGAGTGCTGTGAATTAGAGATGAGCGGGTTCGGTTTCTCTGAATCCGAACCCGCCAGAACTTCATGTTTTTTTTCACGAGTCCGAGCGACTCGGATCTTCCCGCCTTGCTCGGTTAACCCGAGCGCGCCCGAACGTCATCATGACGCTGTCGGATTCTCGTGAGGCTCGGATTCTATCGCGAGACTCGGATTCTATATAAGGAGCCGCGCGTCGCCGCCATTTTCACACGTGCATTGAGATTGATAGGGAGAGGACGTGGCTGGCGTCCTCTCCGTTTAGACACTTGATTTACTAATTTTGGGGAGCATTAGGAGTACTCAGTAGTGTACAGTGCAGAGTTTTGCTGATAGTGACCAGTGACCACCACTTTTATTTATAATCCGTTCTCTGCCTGAAAAAAGCGATACACAGCACACAGTGACTCAGTCACATACATACCATATCTGTGTGCACTGCTCAGGCTCAGGCCAGTGTGCTGCATCATCTATATATATTATATATCTGTCTGACTGCTCAGCTCACACAGCTTATAATTGTGGGGGAGACTGGGGAGCACTACTGCAGTGCCAGTTATAGGTTATAGCAGGAGCCAGGAGTACATAATATTATATTAAAATTAAACAGTGCACACTTTTGCTGCAGGAGTGCCACTGCCAGTGTGACTAGTGACCAGTGACCTGACCACCAGTATATAATATTAGTAGTATACTATCTCTTTATCAACCAGTCTATATTAGCAGCAGACACAGTACAGTGCGGTAGTTCACGGCTGTGGCTACCTCTGTGTCGGCACTCCGCAGCCCGTCCATAATTGTATATACCAGTGACCTAACCGTGGTTTTTTTTTCTTTCTTTATACATACATACTAGTTACGAGTATACTATCTCTTTATCAACCAGTCTATATATTAGCAGCAGACACAGTACAGTGCGGTAGTTCACGGCTGTGGCTACCTCTGTGTCGGCACTCGGCAGCCCGTCCATAATTGTATATACCAGTGACCTAACCGTGGTTTTTTTTTCTTTCTTTATACATACATACTAGTTACGAGTATACTATCTCTTTATCAACCAGTCTATATATTAGCAGCAGACACAGTACAGTGCGGTAGTTCACGGCTGTGGCTACCTCTGTGTCGGCACTCGGCAGCCCGTCCATAATTGTATATACCAGTGACCTAACCGTGGTTTTTTTTTCTTTCTTTATACATACATACTAGTTACGAGTATACTATCTCTTTATCAACCAGTCTATATATTAGCAGCAGACACAGTACAGTGCGGTAGTTCACGGCTGTGGCTACCTCTGTGTCGGCACTCGGCAGCCCGTCCATAATTGTATATACCAGTGACCTAACCGTGGTTTTTTTTTCTTTCTTTATACATACATACTAGTTACGAGTATACTATCTCTTTATCAACCAGTCTATATATTAGCAGCAGACACAGTACAGTGCGGTAGTTCACGGCTGTGGCTACCTCTGTGTCGGCACTCGGCAGCCCGTCCATAATTGTATATACCACCTAACCGTGGTTTTTTTTTCTTTCTTTATACATACATACTAGTTACGAGTATACTATCTCTTTATCAACCAGTCTATATATTAGCAGCAGACACAGTACAGTGCGGTAGTTCACGGCTGTGGCTACCTCTGTGTCGGCACTCCGCAGCCCGTCCATAATTGTATATACCAGTGACCTAACCGTGTTTGTGTCGGCCACTAGGGTCGCTAATCTTACTCACACAGTCAGCTACCTCATTGCGCCTCTTTTTTTCTTTGCGTCATGTGCTGTTTGGGGAGGGTTTTTTGGAAGGGCCATCCTGCGTGACACTGCAGTGCCACTCCTAGATGGGCCCGGTGTTTGTGTCGGCCACTAGGGTCGCTAATCTTACTCACACAGCTACCTCATTGCGCCTCTTTTTTTCTTTGCGTCATGTGCTGTTTGGGGAGGGTTTTTTGGAAGGGACATCCTGCGTGACACTGCAGTGCCACTCCTAGATGGGCCCGGTGTTTGTGTCGGCCACTAGGGTCGCTTATCTTACTCACACAGCGACCTCGGTGCAAATTTTAGGACTAAAAATAATATTGTGAGGTGTGAGGTATTCAGAATAGACTGAAAATGAGTGTAAATTATGGTTTTTGAGGTTAATAATACTTTGGGATCAAAATGACCCCCAAATTCTATGATTTAAGCTGTTTTTTAGTGTTTTTGGAAAAAAACACCCGAATCCAAAACACACCCGAATCCGACAAAAATAATTCGGTGAGGTTTTGCCAAAACGCGTTCGAACCCAAAACACGGCCGCGGAACCGAACCCAAAACCAAAACACAAAACCCGAAAAATTTCAGGCGCTCATCTCTACTGTGAATGGAAACATGTAATACCCCGGGCTGGCCAGCCACATGTGAGAACTCCCCAGAAGGAGGCAGTAAAATCTGGGAGACAGGGAGTGCACCCCTAAAAACCCCCTAATGACGGCTGTGTAGGGAAGAGGGGGGACCCAATGGCAGCTGAGGCAGTAACTGGAGTGCCAGCGCAGGGAAAAAGCATGTTGGACATACCACTAGTAGGAAGTGGCATCCCAGCAACTGCATCCGGCGCCGCACCCTGCATCATGGAGGGGAAGGAAAAAGGCCCAGGTACCTGCCATGCAGGGGAGCCCACAGTAGCCACAGTAGCAAACACAGCTAAATCAGCGGCGCTGCAGGGTGCGCCGGCTAGACCCGTCATGGGAGTCCAAGACGGAGGCAGCGCCTGCAACGCCAGAGCCCCATCTCGGGCATGTGCTACCGTGAAGCCGCACCCACTGCTGGACGAAGCAACCAGAAGAGGAGAGTGGCTGCCAGCAGCGGGCCTCCGTAGCGAGCCAGCAGACGCGGTAGGAGGGGAGGCAATCACCTGAACACGGGCCGCCTATAGCCCGCAGCGGTAAGCGGGCGGGCGGCCTCGGCCAGGCGGTGGGGGGGGGGGGGGGGCGCAGACCTACGCGGGCGGAGCATGACAGCAGAAAGGGTAAGGAGAGAGAAAAGGCAGTGAAATAAAGAGTGGGGAAAGGAAGACAACAGAAGAAGGCAAATAGAAAGAGGGAACGAAATACACACTAAGCACCAAAAAGAAAGTAGATATACAGTATATACTCAGCTTGCTTCCCGAATGACACAGAGAAAGATTGCCCCCATGTCCTGCCTGTAAGTACTGGTACTGTGCTATACACTCCTCCTACCAATTCCCTAATAGGCAGACAATGGCACCTGACCCACAATGACATCACTACGCTAGCCCTGCCCTGTCTTTAACAATAGTCACAAAAACCCGGGCGCTTATGTGACTTCAAGCTTAGGCAACCCTCAGCCTGCTATCTCACTCTCACTCAAAAATTCTGTATTTCGGAATATTCCATATTTCGGAATATTTGGATATGGGATACTCAACCTGTATGAATGTTAATAGGATATCTTCTGTGATGTCACTAGTTCCCGGGTAATACATTTCAAATAAATCATCAATAAAACAATTATGTTCTATGAATTCTAAAATTAAATTAGCTCAGACCATTTATTTGAGCAATGTGATAGATTCCCAATCTGATGGTTTATGCACTAATCCGATGTTTGTGTGTCTGCACATGTGCAGGAGGGGTCCTGCGTGATCACTCACAGCCCACCTTAGCCCACTATTGACAATGCTGCAGTATATGGGGCACCCGGGACCAGAGGCGTCACCGGGTGTGGTGACACCCGGTGCGCGCCCCTGATCTCCTGCCGCGATCGCAGCAAAAAGGGGCGTAGTCTTGTACTCAGGGGGCGTGGCTTCGCGGGGATCCCGGAATCGTCACTCTGGGGGCGTGCCCAGCATCTCCGGAGATGCTGGGCTTCCCCCAGGGCCAGTCTCCGTCCGCTGTCGGCTCCTCTTCTGTGACAGGAGCCGGGTGCTGTAGGAGACTTTCTTTCTGCAGCACCTGGTTCCTGTCAGTGCGGAGGAGCTGACATTTGGTGTCACCCTCCTCCAGGCGTCACACCCGGGTGCGGGCCGCACCCCCCACACCCGCCTTGTGACGCCACTGCCCGGGACATTGTACAGAATAGGAAAGTGTCTCCCATATTTTGTAGGCATGCTGAGCACAGGGTCTGTGTTGTCAGAAGCAGACCTCCTGGACCCAGCAGAGGGGTTCCAACTTCCGATGGCCAGTCTGAGCAGCCAAAGGTCACAATGGTTATCCGCTGGCTGCATCTTTGGACACAGCATTTGGATCACAGATGCTGCCAGGAGGCATTTATTTCATACAGACGCCTCCTACAGCATTTACATTTACCTTGTTCGATATTGTACAGCCGCTACCTTGCCTTTTCCACCATCAAGAAGGACTTATAGGGGAATACTCATTTGTCATTCAGTTTTATCCAATATAATAAAATCATTCATCACTCAAATGATAAAGGAAGTTGAGAGCCTGATTGTGATTTGCATGCAATGCCGATGTTTATGGAGTTGAGCAGTTTTTTGCTATTTTACATCTAAATGACTAAAATGTTGCGTGGTGCATGCTACCATGATTTGTAAACACAGAGGCGCAGTTGTGACTAAGATGCACGGTATCAGTAATAAAATATGGTGGGCGTACCTGGGTGGTGACAGACACACGCAAATGACCTGTTTTATGTCAGTGTCACAGGTGTGCCCCTGAAGTGGCTGTACATAATGGCTCACATTGAGGACCATACTCTGATGAAGAACCAGACCTACCTATAGCATGGGGCTGCGCAGTGAGGGGACACTTATGGTTATACTGCAACAGGGGTAGGTTAGGGGTAGAGTTAAAATACTCTCCAGAATCCATCAGAATTCTGAACATCGGGATGCCACTGTTGGTATTCCACTGGAATTTTTTGATACCATCTCCTCTAGGGATGGGGGAGTGGAGTGCATATACTGTGCAGCGGGCACAGGGCCTTATTCAGACCCTATCGCTGCTGTGTGTTTTCGCACAGTGGGTGATTATTGAACTACTGCGCATGCGTATACACCGCAGCAAGAGAATGGTGCGAAAATTTTGATTGCACGGCTGTTCACAAGGTGATTGACAGGCAAACAACGTTTGTGGGTGGTAACTGACCATTTTCTGGGAGTGTCAGGAAAAACCACAGGCGTGCCCAAGCGTTTTCAGGACGGGTGTGTGACGTCACTCCGGACCCGATCAACCTGTTTGGATCGCACTGTAGGAGTAAGTCTGGGCTACGCACGCACTGCACAGTATGGAAAAATCATTAGATGGTGAGTGTGATGCAAAAGGATTTGCAGCTGTCCGCTGTCTGGTGGAATTTTTGCATAGCGTACACATGCAATCGCAAACTTGCACGGGGCGAATTTTCACTCCCCCTGGGCGGCAACTATCTGATCTCATGACAGGGTAATTTGCAGCACAGCGATCAGTTCTGATTCGGGCCCTCAGTTTGTTGCCTTACAAAGACCATCGCCAATAGCCTTATCTGTGTTTTATATACTGTATTGCTGTTCCATAAAAATTTTCGACTCACTGTAAGATAAAGGAGGAAAATACAGTAGGATAGTCCGGAAATCAAAGGGTTATAATCTGTAGTTAGCTTTTATTGTATTCTTTGGGACATGAATAATTAACCTGTCTGGATACCTTATTGTGATTCTGTTTTCTTCTGCAGCAGATCGATGCAAAAGCAATCCTGTCCACTAAGCAGAACTGCAGCACGGAACCAGAGCGTTCCTCTAGAAACAAAAATCCAATCACTTTTATTTTTAACTCTATAAACATTGTTTGTTCTATTTCTGGTCACTTTAGAGGGACTGCAAGAACCCGCAAGAACTCTCCAAATTATATTTACACACCTAAGGAAATGTACCTTACAGTGGATAGACCTACAGGCCTGTTAACCTCAAGCAGATCTCTCCAACAGAAACAGTAATTAGTGTAGGGAGAGTGAGAAGCATTGAATGCAGGAATATAGTCAGGGGGTTACATTTTGCCAGTTGCTTAAGATTTTCTTCTAAGTTTTGTTTGTGTATTCTAAAAACACACATATTAATCCTTCCTGACAGCACTCATAAAAAGATGTCCACTTTTCCCAATGTTGTTTCCAGGCTGACACATTAGGTGGAATTCAAATGTTTGAAAAGTCGGTTGGGTGTCTGTTTTTTTCCTGTCTATTAGATTGGAAAAAACAGACTACCAACTGACTTTTCAAACATTTGAATCTCCCCCATAATGTTGTCTTTGTAGTCAGGAGGTTACATAGAGTTTTATGAAATAATAGGGAAGTCTATAGGTAAATAGATCCCTGGGAAAAGCTTGATGAAGAAATAATTGCACTTTGCAAAGGTGGTTACCTGAGATTGTTGCCATGAGTCTGGGGTCACCATAAAGCCTACCTGTATATAAAGGCTACCCACAGCTCTCTCGTTACCATGGGTAAAGGGGAGAGGAAACATGAGGTCAAAAGGAGTTACTCAATCGGAAAGGCATCCTCACCAATAACCCTTTTGCACCAAAAACCCCAGATCCAACCTGGGTTATTGAATGTGGTTTCAAGTTCTGTCCAGCAGCTTCAAACTGCATTCACACCTCACACCGCAGGCTATCAGGGTCAGTGCCAGGGTCAGATTCCGGGTGACACAACTTGGGTAGACCCTTTCACACCAAACCTGGATCCGTGTTGCCCTGGCAATAGCCTGGGTTATCATACCCTCCAACTGTACCTTTTTGGCAGGTACAGTACCTTTTTTCTATGGTCTGTACCGATTTTTTACTCTACAAATTTCCATTGATAGTGACCACGCCACTTTACCTGTGACTACGCCCCCCTTTTCTAATTTGTACCGTATTTAATGTGTAAAATGTTGGAGGCTATGGGTTGTAAGTTTGGTGTGAAGAGGGTGTTACAGTATGGCTTACAGTAATCATGAGAGTGAGAGACCATTGTTAGTGTCTTTATTACTAGTGCAGTATCTTTTTTTTTTCATGTTCGGTGGGGGAGTAAAACCACTTATCCAACTTTAAATGCTAATTTTTTAGTGTTTGCAGCTGAAAAGTGGATAGGTGTTGGAATTGTGACTTTGAAACTACGTAGAATTATAACTGTGCCAACATAATGTTGCAACATTGTGCTTTCAATATACAGATGCGTCCTCATACATCTAGCCTCAATACGCCATGCAGTGCGAGATGCCTGGCGTTAGTGAGCCGTCAAGTCCTATGAAACTCTATTAATGTTGTGTGTCTATTTTTGCCAAAAATGCAACTAAAGGGGGGTACACACGGAGAGATCCGTGCTTAAAATCTAAGCAATCTTGCTAGATTGCTTAGATTTTAAGCACGGATCTGCCGTGTGTATGCCCTCCAGCGATAGCGATGCGCGGCCCCGCGCATCGCTATCGCCGATGCTAGATTGAGCTGCATGCAGGCTCAATCTAGCAGGTCGCTCACTTCACCGTTGTGTGAAGTGAGCGGCCCCCCGTCGGCTTTCCCCCTCGCTCAGCACATCGCGCTGTGCTGAGCGGGGTGAGAGATGTGTGCTGAGCGGTCTGTGTTAAGATCGTTCAGCACACATCTCTCCCGTGAGTACCCCCCTTTAGTCACAACGCAATGCAACTAGGATCCACAAGGAGACTGTGCTGATTAATATGACTGAGTCCGTGTACTTAGCAGAACAGAACTTGTATTGGAAAAAAGCTGTGGCTGCTACATTGTAGCACTTAGTGCACAGATACAGACTCAGTCGTATATAGATATACAAGGGTGAAATATCTTATTAATCAGTACAGTCTCCTTGTGTGTGCTACTTGCATTGCAGTGCGACTAAGACACATTTTCAGCAAAAAAATAGCAAAAAAGATTCCCAATGCTAGAAGATTGTCATGTGACCTTGCGTGCCAAGAGGGGCTATTCGGCGGGACTGCAGCAAAGATGTATGAGGACATATCTGTAGTCACTATTGACATAGTGATTGTTGACAAGATGACTGCATACCTATTGAATACCTTTTCTCAGTTGTGACAATCAATCCCTCATTCCCTTTTTCTCTTCACACACGCCCTTTCCACGCACCACTTCTTTTAAATATAAAAATGTATTGGTTGCACTACTCGCGTTACTTGTCATATATGTTATATTGTTCCATTTCTCTGTGATTCTCTTTGTGATTGCATAATGAGTTGAGCATTTGAATAATATTCCTTTTTATCTGTAAACTATGTTTAGAAATAAAAAGTAAAAAAAATTAAAAAATAAACAGGTGTGAATAGGGCACTCACTTGCACCAGCTTCCGCTTTCTAGCTGTATTTTTGTACAGTATATGCTCACTAGGGGGCTGAGACCGAGGCAGTAATGGGCATCAATGCGACTGTACTGGGTGTGCAGTCTCTACGAAAGTACAGTATTGGTGTGTTCTGGGTGCATAGACTCAAGGTAAGACAAACATGGCTGCTGAAAGTCTCAATCGCAGCCTCCTGAAAGAAGTTGAGCTGTATCAGCTCATACCCTGGTGTAAGTGTAGAAGCTGCTAATGGTGACTGTGTCCCATTAGTTGCAACTGCGAAAAACACACTCATTTATTCTAGAGATGAGCAGGTCCGGTTCTCAGAGAACCGAACCCTACCGGACTTCACCACTCGAGCCCGGATCCGAGTCAGGCTCGGGTTTTCCCACCTGACTCGAAAACCAGAACAAGGCTAAACGACAACGTCATCATTCCGCTGTCGGATTCTCGCTGGGTTTAGATTCCATATAAGGAGCCGCACGTCGCCGCCATTTTGATTCCTGCATTGGAGAGTGTAGAGAGAGGACGTGTCTCCGTCCTCTCAGTGTCCTCAGTGTCTGTGTCTTGTGCTGCATCAGTCCAGTCACAGTGGTTGTATCCTCTGCTACCATATGTCCAGTGCTGCTGTATAAGTCCCTTACAGTGTTGCTGTGTTGTGCTGCATCAGTGCAGTGGTGGTGTCTTGTGCTGCATCAGTCCAGTCACAGTGGTGGTGTCCTCTGCTGCCATATGTCCAGTGATGCTGTATAAGTCCAGGCCAGTGGTGCTGTGTTGTGCTGCATCAGTCCAGTGGTGGTGTTTTGTGCTGCATCAGTCCAGTCACAGTGGTGGTGTCCTCTGCTGCCATATGTCCAGTGCTGCTGTATAAGTCCAGTCCATTGCAGTGGTGCTGTATTGTCCTGCATCAGTCCAGTGGTGGTGTCCCTGTGCTGCCGTATATGTCCAGTGGTACTGCCGTATATGTCCAGTGGTACTGCCGTATATGTCCAGTGATCCTGCCGTATATGTCCACTGATTCTGCCGTATATGTCTATTGATACTGCCGTATATGTCCAGTGATCCTGCCGTGTAATTCCAGTGATCCTGCCGTGTAATTCCAGTGATCCTGCCGTATAATTCCAGTGATCATGCCGTATAAGTCCATTGATACTGCCGTATATGTCCAGCGGTACTGCCGTATAAATCCAGTGATCCTGCCGTATAATTCCAGTGGTACTGACGTATAAGTCCAATGATCCTGCCATATAATTACAGTGGTACTGGCATATAAATCCAGTCCAGTGATACTGCCATATATGTCCAGTGATACTGCCGTATATGTCCATTGATACTGCCGTATATGTCCAGCGGTACTGCCATATACAGATGGGTCCATGGTTATCTTGGCTAGTTTGCTGCGCCTAGGCACAACATGGTTTATTAACATAAACCCTTCATCTATTGTTCTCAGCTGCAATACAATACAGAGAACATTACAGCAGGGGATTAAATCTGATTGCCCAGTCTCAATTAATCCTATTAAAGGTCAAGATAAACATGGACCCGTCTGTATGTCCAGCGGTACTGCCGTATAAATCCAATGATCCTGCCGTATAATTGCAGTGATCCTGCCGTATAAATCCAGTGATCCTCTCGTATAATTCCAATGATCCTGCCGTATAAGTCCAGTGATTCTGCCGTATATTTACAGTGGTACTGGCGTATAAGTCCTGTCCAGTGATACTGCCGTATATGTCCATTGATACTGCCGTATATGTCCAGCGGTACTTACGTATATGTCCAGCGGTACTGCTGTATAAATCCAGTGATCCTGACGTAAAATTCCAGTGGTACTGGCGTATAAGTCCAGTGATCCTGCCGTATATGTCCATTGATACTGCCATATATGTCCAGCGGTACTGCCGTATAAATCCAGTGATTCTGCCATATAATTCCAGTGATCCTGCCGTATAATTCCAGTGATCCTGCTGTATAATTACAGTGGTATTGGCGTATATGTCCAGTGATCCTGCCGTATAATTACAGTGGTACTGGCGTATAAGTCCAGTCCAGTGATACTGCTGTATATGTCCAGTGATACTGTCATATATGTCCTGTGATACTGCCGTATATGTCCAGTGATACTGCTGTATATGTCCAGCGGTACTGCCGTATATGTCCAGCGGTACTGCCGTATAAATCCAGTGATTTTGCCGTATAAGTCTAATGATCCTGCCGTATAATTCCAGTCATCCTGCTGTATAATTCCAGTGATCCTGCTGTATAATTCCAGTGGTACTGGCATATAAATCCAGTGATCCTGCCGTATAATTCCAGTGGTACTGCCTTATAAGTCCAGTGATCCTGCCGTATAATTACAGTGGTACCGGCATATAAATCCAGTGATCCTGGCGAATAATTCCAGTGATCCTGGCATATAATTCCAGTGATCCTGGCGTATAATTGTAGTGATCCTGCCGTATAATTCCAGTGATCCTGCCGTATAATTGCAGTGATCCTGCCGTATAATTCCATATAAATCCATATAATTCCGTATAAATCCAGTCCAGTGGTGCTGCCATATAAGTTCAGTGGTGCTGTCCTTTGCTGTATATTATTTACTCCAAATGAAGGGGTTGTCATTATTATTTAATCCAAATAATTTTCACAGGGTTTGCCCTGTGTGGTGTAGAGGTACGCTCTCCTGTACCGCATATTGTTATATAACTCCAGAAAAATAATGGAGAACAAAAATTTGGAGAATAAAATAGGTAAGATCAAGAACCACTTCCTCCTAGTGCTGAAGCTGCTGCCACTAGTCATGACACAGATGATGAAATACCATCAACGTCGTCTGCCTAAGCCGATGCCCAATGTGACAGTAGAGGGCATGTAAAATCCAAAAAGCCAAAGTTCAGTAAAAAGACCCCCCAAAAATTGAAATGGTCAGAGGAGAAACGTAAACTTGCCAATATGCCATTTACGACACGGAGTGGCAAGGAATGGCTAAAACCCTGGCCTATGTTCATGACTAGTAGTTCAGCTTCACATGATGATGGAAGCCCTCATCCTCCCGCTAGAAAAATGATAAGAGTTAAACTGGGAAAAGCACAGCAAAGAACTGTGCGCTCTAAGTTGGTATCAAAAATCCCCAAAGAGAGCCCAAGTGTGTCGGCGGTTGCGATGCCTGACCTTCCCAACACTGGATGGGAAGAGGTGGCTCCTTCCACCATTTGCACGACCTCTGCAAGTGCTGGAAGTAGCACCCACAGTCCAGTTTCTGATATTCAAATTGAAGATGTCACTGTTGAAGTACACCAGGATGAGGATATGGGTGTTGCTGGCGCTGAGGAGGAAGTTGACGATGAGGATTCTGATGGTGATGTGGTTTGTATAAATCAGGCACCGGGGAAGACACCTGTTGTCCGTGGGACGATTAAGGCCATTGTGATGCCTGGGCAAAATACCTAAAACGCCAGCTCTTCGGTGTGGAATTATTTCTCCACAAATCCGGACAACAGGTGTCAAGACGTGTGTTGCCTCTGTCAGTGTGTAATAAGTAGGGGTAAGGACGTTAACCCCCTATGAACATCCTCTCTTATACATCACCTGCAGCGCATTCATCAGAAGTCAGTGTCAAGTTGTGAAAGTTTGAGTAAGAGTGTAAGCAGTCCACTGACACCTAAATCTCTTCTTTCTCTTGTACCCAAGCTCCTGCAAGCCACACCACCAACTCCCTCAACATCAACTTCCTCCTCAGTCAGGAATGTCAGTAGTCCTGCAGGCCATGTCACTGGCAAGACTGAGGAGTCCTCTCCTAACCGGGATTCCTTCAGAGGATCCGTGAGTGTAACGCCTACTGTTGCTGCCGCTGCTGTTGTTGCTGCTGGGAGTCGATCGTCATCCCAGAGGGGAAGTCGGAAGACCACTTGTACTACTTCAACTAAGCAATTGACTGTCCAACAGTCCTTTGCAAGGGAAAAATGAAATATGACAGCAGTCATCCTTTAGCAAAGCGGATAACTGACGCCTTGACAGCTATGTTGGTGTTAGACGTGCGTCCGGTAACCGCCATTAGTTCAGTGGGACTTAGAGAATTGTTTGAGGTACTGTGTCCATGGTATCAAATCCCATCTAGGTTCCATTTCACTAGGCAGGCGATACCGGGAATGTACAGAGACGTCAGAAAAAGTGTCCTCAGTGTCCTACAAAATGCAGTTGTACCCACTGTCCACTTAACCACGGAAATGTGGACAAGTGGAACAGGGCAGACTAAGGACTATATGACTGTGACAGCCCACTGGGTAGATATATGGCCTCCCGCAGCAACAACAGCAGTGGCACCAGTAGCAGCATCTCGCAAACAACCAACTCATTCCTAGGCAGGCTCCGCTATGTATCACCGCTTTCTGTAAGAGGCACACCGCTGACAACCTCTTACGGAAACTGAGGGACATCATTGCACAATGGCTTACCCCAATTAGACTCTCCTGGGGATTTGTGATATTGCACAATGGGGGTAATTCCAAGTTCATCACAGCAGGAATTTAGGAACCTCTGCAGACTTGTGTCTGCCAGAAAGAGAGATAAAGCGTAGGCTTTAAACTTAGGATCGGGCACGGTGGCCAAAATGTAGTGCTCTGATTTCAACAGATTGACCACCCGTGAATCCTGGTTAAGCGAATTAAGGGCTCCATCCACAAGTCCCACATGCCTAGCGGAATCGCTCCGTCTCAGCTCCTCCTTCAATCTCTCCAGCTGCTTCTGCAAAAGCCTGATGAGGTGAATGACCTGACTCAGGCTGGCAGTGTCTTAACTGACTTCACGTGTGGCAAGTTCAAAGGGTTGCAGAACCTTGCACAACGTTGAAATCCTTCTCCACTGTGCTTGAGTCAGGTGCATTCCCACTCCTTTGCCTATATCGTAGGCAGATGTATAGGCTTGAATGGCCTTTTTCTGCTCCTCCATCCTCTGAAGCATATAGAGGGTTGAATTCCACCTTGTTACCACCTCTTGCTTCAGCTGATGGAGGGGCATGTTCAGGAGTGTTTGCTAGTGCTCCAGTCTTCGGCACGCGGTGGCTGAATGCTGAATGTGGCCCGCAACTCTTCGGGCCACCGACAGCATCTCTTGCACACCCCTGTAATTTTTTTAAAAATTCTGCACCACCAAATTAATTGTATGTGCAAAACATGGGACGTGCTGGAATTTGCCCACATGTAACGCACGCACAATATTGGTGGCATTGTCCGATGTCAAAAATCCCCAGGAAAGTCCAATTGGGGTAAGCCAATCTGCGATGATGTTCCTTAGTTTCCGTAGAGGTTGTCAGCTGTGTGCCTCTTATTGAAAGCGGTGATACAAAGCATAGCCTGCCTAGGAATGAGTTGGCGTTTGCGAGATGCTGCTACTGGTGCTGCTGCTGCTGCTGTTGCTGCGGGAGGCAATATATCTACCCAGTGGGCTGTCACAGTCATATAGTCCTGAGTCTGCCCTGCTCCACTTGTCCACATGTCTGTGGTTAAGTGGACATTGGGTACAACTGCATTTTTTAGGACACTGGTGACTCTTTTTCTGATGTCTGTGTACATTCTCGGTATCGCCTGCCTAGAGAAGTGGAACCTAGATGGGATTTGGTACCGGGGACACACTACCTCAAGAAATTCTCAAAGTCCCTGTGAATTAACAGTGGATACCGGACACACGTCTAACACCAACATAGCTGCCAAGGCCTGAGTTATCCGCTTTGCAACAGGATGACTGCTGTGATATTTCATCTTCCTCGCAAAGGACTGTTGGACAGTCAATTGCTTACTGGAAGTAGTGGTCTTCCGACTTCCCTGCTGGGATGACGATCGACTCCCAGCAGCAACAACAGCAGCGCCAGCAGCAGTAGGCGTTACACTCAAGGACCCAACGAAGGAATCCCAGTTAGGAGAGGACTCGTCAGACTTGCCAGTGACATGGCCTGCAGGACTATTGGCGTTCCTGTCTAAGGAGGAAATTGACACTGATGGAGTTGGTGGTGTGGTTTGCAGGAGCTTGGTTACAAGAGGAAGGGATTTAGTTGTCAGTGGACTGCTTCCGCTGTCACCCAAAGTTTTTGAACTTGTCAATGACTTCTGATGAATGCGCTCCAGGTGACGTATAAGGGAGGATGTTCCTAGGTGGTTAACATCCTTACCCCTACTTATTACAGCTTGACAAAGGCAACACACGGCTTGACACCTGTTGTCCACATTTCTGTTAAAATAATTCCACACCAAATAGGTGCTTTTTTTAGTAATTTGACCAGGCATGTCAATGGCCATATTCATCCCACGGACAAGAGGTGTCTCTCCGGGTGCCTGACTTAAACAAACCACCTCACCATCCGAATCCTCCTTGTCAATTTCCTCCTCAGCGCCAGCAACACCCATATCCTCATCCTGGTGTACTTCAACAGTGACATCTTCAATTTGACTATCAGGTACTGGACTACTGTGGGTGCTCCTTCCAGCACTTGCAGGGGGCGTGCAAATGGTGGAAGGAGCCACCTCTTCCCGTCCAGTGTTGGGAAGGTCAGGCATCGCAACCGCCGACACAATTAGACTCCTTGGGGATTTGTGATTTAGGAGAATGCACAGTTCTTTGCTGCGCTTTTGCCATCTTAACTCTTTTCAGTTTTCTAGCGAGAGGCTGAGTGCTTCCATCCTCATGTGAAGCTGAACCACTAGCCATGAACATAGGCCAGGCCATCAGCCGTTCCTTGCCACTCCGTGTCATAAATGGCACATTGGCAAGTTTACGCTCCTCCTCAGACGCTTTTAATTTAGATTTTTGGGTCATTTTACTGAACTTTAGTTTTTTGGATTTTACATGCTTTCTACTATGACATTGGGCATCGGCCTTGGCAGACGACGTTGATGGCATTGAATCGTCTCTGCCATGACTAGTGGCAGCAGCTTCAGCACCAGGTGGAAGTGGATCTTGATCTTTCCCTATTTCACCCTCCACATTTTTGTTCTCCATTTTTTTATTTGTGGAATTATATGCCAGTGATATTATTATATCAATAGCAATGGCCTACTGTACTGTACAAGTATATACTGTTGGTCACCAAAATGCTGCACTGTACTACTATATATACTGCTCACAAAAATGCAGCACAGATATGGAATGGATACTTGCAGTGACACAGAGCTGCAAGATGCAGCAATGGCCTACTGTACTGTACAACTATATATTGTTGGTCACCAAAATGCTGCACTATACTACTATATATACTGCTCACAAAAATGCAGCACATATATGGAATGAATACTTGCAGTGACACGGAGCTGCAAGATACAGCAATGGCCTACTGTACTGTACAACTATATACTGTTGGTCACCAAAATGCAGCACACTGAGCACAGATATTTGCCGCACAGATATGGAGCTTTTCAGGCAGAGAACGTAGATATTTGCAGCACACTGAGCAAAGATATTTGCAGCACACTGAGCACAGATATTTGCAGCACACTGAGCACAGATATTTGCAGCACACTGAGCACAGATATGGTGCTTTTCAGGCAGAGAACGTAGCCATGTCCTCTCCGTTCAATCTCCAATGCACGAGTGAAAATGACGGCGACGCGCGGCTCTTTATATAGAATATGAATCTCGCGAGAATCCGACAGTTGGATGATGACGTTCGGCCGCGTTCTGGTTAACCGAGCAAGGCGGGAAGATCCGTGGCTGCCTCGGACCCGTGTAAAATAGGTGAAGTTCGGGGGGGTTCGGATCTCGACGAACCGAACCCGCTCATCTCTAACGAAAAGTGCCCGCCGCACATCTCTAATTTATTTCCATTTAGTATGATAGCAGAAACAGCGTTTAATAAGTAATTTTACACAGCAAGGAACCCTCAAGATGCACAGTTGGAGAAGGGGAAACCTACTTACATTTTTCGGTGTTTAAGCGCCATATTTATCACAATCCGCATAACAGATACGGATGGGATGTGATTAAAATTGCCCCGACCTGCAATGCCATCATTGAATACATAACAAGGCTGTATCAATTATAATATGCAGGGACAGAGCTTGCAAGCAAGCTCTCTCCCTGCGAATGCACTCCGCAGACTTTTCTGGGTATTTTTCATATAAAATACCCTGAGTACAGATGTAGTCACGCTCATTGTGGCTACATCTGCCAGGGCGATCGTGGGTGCCAGCATGTGTCATAGATGCGTACACGCCCCATTCACATGAATGGGAGCATCTTTGTGCGCTGCCTTGGCGCGGCTAGGCACCGGATCGCCACACTCAGACCACTGCGCTGCTTCATTGCCCTAGCTGGACCACTCTCCTTTGTGTTGCTGTCTGGTTACTGATACAAATGCAGACTACAGCATACACTCCGTCCTAGAGATGAGCGGGTTCGGTTTCTCTGAATCCGAACCCGCCAGAACTTCATGTTTTTTTTCACGAGTCCGAGCGACTCGGATCTTCCCGCCTTGCTCGGTTAACCCGAGCGCGCCCGAACGTCATCATGACGCTGTCGGATTCTCGCGAGGCTCGGATTCTATCGCGAGACTCGGATTCTATATAAGGAGCCGCGCGTCGCCGCCATTTTCACACGTGCATTGAGATTGATAGGGAGAGGACGTGGCTGGCGTCCTCTCCGTTTAGACACTTGATTTACTAATTTTGGGGAGCATTAGGAGTACTCAGTAGTGTACAGTGCAGAGTTTTGCTGATAGTGACCAGTGACCACCACTTTTATTTATAATCCGTTCTCTGCCTGAAAAAAGCGATACACAGCACACAGTGACTCAGTCACATACATACCATATCTGTGTGCACTGCTCAGGCTCAGGCCAGTGTGCTGCATCATCTATATATATATTATATATCTGTCTGACTGCTCAGCTCACACAGCTTATAATTGTGGGGGAGACTGGGGAGCACTACTGCAGTGCCAGTTATAGGTTATAGCAGGAGCCAGGAGTACATAATATTATATTAAAATTAAACAGTGCACACTTTTGCTGCATGAGTGCCACTGCCAGTGTGACTAGTGACCAGTGACCTGACCACCAGTATATAATATTAGTAGTATACTATCTCTTTATCAACCAGTCTATATTAGCAGCAGACACAGTACAGTGCGGTAGTTCACGGCTGTGGCTACCTCTGTGTCGGCACTCGGCAGCCCGTCCATAATTGTATATACCAGTGACCTAACCGTGGTTTTTTTTTCTTTCTTTATACATACATACTAGTTACGAGTATACTATCTCTTTATCAACCAGTCTATATATTAGCAGCAGACACAGTACAGTGCGGTAGTTCACGGCTGTGGCTACCTCTGTGTCGGCACTCGGCAGCCCGTCCATAATTGTATATACCAGTGACCTAACCGTGGTTTTTTTTTCTTTCTTTATACATACATACTAGTTACGAGTATACTATCTCTTTATCAACCAGTCTATATATTAGCAGCAGACACAGTACAGTGCGGTAGTTCACGGCTGTGGCTACCTCTGTGTCGGCACTCGGCAGCCCGTCCATAATTGTATATACCACCTAACCGTGGTTTTTCTTTCTTTCTTTATACATACATACTAGTTACGAGTATACTATCTCTTTATCAACCAGTCTATATATTAGCAGCAGACACAGTACAGTGCGGTAGTTCACGGCTGTGGCTACCTCTGTGTCGGCACTCCGCAGCCCGTCCATAATTGTATATACCAGTGACCTAACCGTGGTTTTTTTTTCTTTCTTTATACATACATACTAGTTACGAGTATACTATCTCTTTATCAACCAGTCTATATATTAGCAGCAGACACAGTACAGTGCGGTAGTTCACGGCTGTGGCTACCTCTGTGTCGGCATTCGGCAGCCCGTCCATAATTGTATACTAGTATCCAATCCATCCATCTCCATTGTTTACCTGAGGTGCCTTTTAGTTGTGCCTATTAAAATATGGAGAACAAAAATGTTGAGGTTCCAAAATTAGGGAAGATGAAATATCACAGCAGTCATCCTACTGCAAAGCGGATAACTGAGTCCTTGACAACTATGTTGGTGTTAGACGTGCGTCCGGTATCCGCCGTTAGTTCACAGGGAACTAGACAATTTATTGAGGCAGTGTGCCCCCGTTACCAAATACCATCTAGGTTCCACTTCTCTAGGCAGGCGATACCGAGAATGTACACGGACGTCAGAAAAAGACTCACCAGTCTCCTAAAAAATGCAGTTGTACCCAATGTCCACTTAACCACGGACATGTGGACAAGTGGAGCAGGGCAGGGTCAGGACTATATGACTGTGACAGCCCACTGGGTAGATGTATGGACTCCCGCCGCAAGAACAGCAGCGGCGGCACCAGTAGCAGCATCTCGCAAACGCCAACTCTTTCCTAGGCAGGCTACGCTTTGTATCACCGCTTTCCAGAATACGCACACAGCTGAAAACCTCTTACGGCAACTGAGGAAGATCATCGCGGAATGGCTTACCCCAATTGGACTCTCCTGTGGATTTGTGGCATCGGACAACGCCAGCAATATTGTGTGTGCATTAAATATGGGCAAATTCCAGCACGTCCCATGTTTTGCACATACCTTGAATTTGGTGGTGCAGAATTTTTTTAAAAACGACAGGGGCGTGCAAGAGATGCTGTCGGTGGCCAGAAAAATTGCGGGACACTTTCGGCGTACAGGCACCACGTACAGAAGACTGGAGCACCACCAAAAACTACTGAACCTGCCCTGCCATCATCTGAAGCAAGAAGTGGTAACGAGGTGGAATTCAACCCTCTATATGCTTCAGAGGTTGGAGGAGCAGCAAAAGGCCATTCAAGCCTATACAATTGAGCACGATATAGGAGGTGGAATGCACCTGTCTCAAGTGCAGTGGAGAATGATTTCAACGTTGTGCAAGGTTCTGATGCCCTTTGAACTTGCCACACGTGAAGTCAGTTCAGACACTGCCAGCCTGAGTCAGGTCATTCCCCTCATCAGGCTTTTGCAGAAGAAGCTGGAGGCATTGAAGAAGGAGCTAAAAGAAGGCGATTCCGCTAGGCATGTGGGACTTGTGGATGCAGCCCTTAATTCGCTTAACAAGGATTCACGGGTGGTCAATCTGTTGAAATCAGAGCACTACATTTTGGCCACCGTGCTCGATCCTAGATTTAAAGCCTACCTTGGATCTCTCTTTCCGGCAGACACAGGTCTGCTGGGGTTGAAAGACCTGCTGGTGACAAAATTGTCAAGTCAAGCGGAACGCGACCTGTCAACATCTCCTCCTTCACATTCTCCCGCAACTGGGGGTGCGAGGAAAAGGCTCAGAATTCCGAGCCCACCCGCTGGCGGTGATGCAGGGCAGTCTGGAGCGACTGCTGATGCTGACATCTGGTCCGGACTGAAGGACCTGACAACCATTACGGACATGTCGTCTACTGTCACTGCATATGATTCTCTCAACATTGATAGAATGGTGGAGGATTATATGAGTGACCGCATCCAAGTAGGCACGTCACACAGTCCGTACTTATACTGGCAGGAAAAAGAGGCAATTTGGAGGCCCTTGCACAAACTGGCTTTATTCTACCTAAGTTGCCCTCCCACAAGTGTGTACTCCGAAAGAGTGTTTAGTGCCGCCGCTCACCTTGTCAGCAATCGGCGTACGAGGTTACATCCAGAAAATGTGGAGAAGATGATGTTCATTAAAATGAATTATAATCAATTCCTCCGCGGAGACATTGACCAGCAGCAATTGCCTCCACAAAGTACACAGGGAGCTGAGATGGTGGATTCCAGTGGGGACGAATTGATAATCTGTGAGGAGGGGGATGTACACGGTGATATATCGGAGGGTGAAGATGAGGTGGACATCTTGCCTCTGTAGAGCCAGTTTGTGCAAGGAGAGATTAATTGCTTCTTTTTTGGGGGGGGTCCAAACCAACCCGTCATATCAGTCACAGTCGTGTGGCAGACCCTGTCACTGAAATGATGGGTTGGTTAAAGTGTGCATGTCCTGTTTTGTTTATACAACATAAGGGTGGGTGGGAGGGCCCAAGGACAATTCCATCTTGCACCTCTTTTTTCTTTTCTTTTTCTTTGCATCATGTGCTGATTGGGGAGGGTTTTTTGGAAGGGACATCCTGCGTGACACTGCAGTGCCACTCCAAGATGGGCCCGGTGTTTGTGTCGGCCACTAGGGTCGCTAATCTTACTCACACAGTCAGCTACCTCATTGCGCCTCTTTTTTTCTTTGCGTCATGTGCTGTTTGGGGAGGGTTTTTTGGAAGGGACATCCTGCGTGACACTGCAGTGCCACTCCTAGATGGGCCCGGTGTTTGTGTCGGCCACTAGGGTCGCTAATCTTACTCACACAGTCAGCTACCTCATTGCGCCTCTTTTTTTCTTTGCGTCATGTGCTGTTTGGGGAGGGTTTTTTGGAAGGGACATCCTGCGTGACACTGCAGTGCCACTCCTAGATGGGCCCGGTGTTTGTGTCGGCCACTAGGGTCGCTAATCTTACTCACACAGCTACCTCATTGCGCCTCTTTTTTTCTTTGCGTCATGTGCTGTTTGGGGAGGGTTTTTTGGAAGGGCCATCCTGCGTGACACTGCAGTGCCACTCCTAGATGGGCCCGGTGTTTGTGTCGGCCACTAGGGTCGCTAATCTTACTCACACAGCTACCTCATTGCGCCTCTTTTTTTCTTTGCGTCATGTGCTGTTTGGGGAGGGTTTTTTGGAAGGGACATCCTGCGTGACACTGCAGTGCCACTCCTAGATGGGCCCGGTGTTTGTGTCGGCCACTAGGGTCGCTAATCTTACTCACACAGTCAGCTACCTCATTGCGCCTCTTTTTTTCTTTGCGTCATGTGCTGTTTGGGGAGGGTTTTTTGGAAGGGCCATCCTGCGTGACACTGCAGTGCCACTCCTAGATGGGCCCGGTGTTTGTGTCGGCCACTAGGGTCGCTAATCTTACTCACACAGCTACCTCATTGCGCCTCTTTTTTTCTTTGCGTCATGTGCTGTTTGGGGAGGGTTTTTTGGAAGGGCCATCCTGCGTGACACTGCAGTGCCACTCCTAGATGGGCCCGGTGTTTGTGTCGGCCACTAGGGTCGCTAATCTTACTCACACAGCTACCTCATTGCGCCTCTTTTTTTCTTTGCGTCATGTGCTGTTTGGGGAGGGTTTTTTGGAAAGGACATCCTGCGTGACACTGCAGTGCCACTCCTAGATGGGCCCGGTGTTTGTGTCGGCCACTAGGGTCGCTTATCTTACTCACACAGCGACCTCGGTGCAAATTTTAGGACTAAAAATAATATTGTGAGGTGTGAGGTATTCAGAATAGACTGAAAATGAGTGTAAATTATGGTTTTTGAGGTTAATAATACTTTGGGATCAAAATGACCCCCAAATTCTATGATTTAAGCTGTTTTTTAGTGTTTTTGGAAAAAAACACCCGAATCCAAAACACACCCGAATCCGACAAAAAAAATTCGGTGAGGTTTTGCCAAAACGCGTTCGAACCCAAAACACGGCCGCGGAACCGAACCCAAAACCCAAACACAAAACCCGAAAAATTTCAGGCGCTCATCTCTACTCCGTCCCTCAGCTGCGTGGCTCTGTCAGTGTCCCGGCGCTATCTCACGGCTCCAAGTCCCGGTGCTGCTATCTCACACTCCCTGTAATTGATCTAATTCCCCCACCTCAGCCACCTGCTCTTGGTTCCACAAACATCTGCTGTACAGTAAGTCATGTTACCTGCCGCTGGCTCACTATGGCCCTCATTCCGAGTTGTTCGCTCGCTAGCCGCTTTTCGCAGCAGTGCACACGCTAAGCCGTCGCCCTCTGGGAGTGAATCTTAGCTTAGCAGAATTGCGAACGAAGTATTCGCAATATTGCGAAAAGAATTTTCTTTGCAGTTTCTGAGTAGCTCGAGACTTACTCTTCCAGTGCGATCAGTTCAGTGCTTGTCGTTCCTGGTTTGACGTCACAAACACACCCAGCGTTCGCCCAGACACTCCCCCGTTTCTCCAGCCACTCCCGCGTTTTTTCCAGAAATGGCAGCGTTTTTTCACACACTCCCATAAAACGTCCAGTTTCCGCCCAGAAACACCCACTTCCTGTCAATCACACTACGATCAGCAGAACGAAGAAAAAACCTCGTAATGCCGTGAGTAAAATACCAAACTTCTTAGCAAATTTACTTGGCGCAGCCGCAGTGCGAACATTGCGCATGCGCAGTTAGCGGAAAATCGCACCGATGCGAAGGAAAATAACGAGCGAACAACTCGGAATGAGGGCCTATGAGCCATATATGATCCTCACTATGATCCATCACTCCATGATCCATTCCTCTTTTCTTCCTTTTGTGGGTTCTGAGTTACCCTTGTATCCTTTTGTGGGTTCTGAGTTACCCTTGGATTACTAACACAGTAAATATACAACAACAAATCTAAATTTCTCTGACGTCCTAGTGGATGCTGGGAACTCCGTAAGGACCATGGGGAATAGCGGCTCCGCAGGAGACTGGGCACATCTAAAGAAAGCTTTAGGACTATCTGGTGTGCACTGGCTCCTCCCCCTATGACCCTCCTCCAAGCCTCAGTTAGATTTTTGTGCCCGACCGAGCAGGGTGCAATCTAGGAGCTCTCCTGAGCTTCTTAGAAAAAGTTAGTTTTAGGTTTTTTATTTTCAGTGAGACCTGCTGGCAACAGGCTCACTGCATCGAGGGACTAAGGGGAGAAGAAGCAAACCTGCCTGCTTGCAGCCAGCTTGGGCTTCTTAGGCTACTGGACACCATTAGCTCCAGAGGGACCGAACACAGGCCCAGCCTCGGAGTCCGGTCCCAGAGCCGAGCCGCCGGCCCCCTTACAGAGCCAGAAGCAAGAAGAGGTCCGGAAAATCGGCGGCAGAAGACATCAGTCTTCACTGCAGCTGTGCGCCATTGCTCCTCATGCACACCACACACTCCGGTCACTGAGGGTGCAGGGCGCTAGGGGGGGGGCGCCCTGAGCAGCAATATAAACACCTTGGCTGGCAAAAATACATCACATATAACCCCCAGGGCTATATGGATGTATATTAACCCCTGCCAGATTCCATAAAAATGCGGGAGAAAAGTCCGCGATAAAGGGGCGGAGCCTATCTCCTCAGCACACTGGCGCCATTTTTCCCTCACAGCTCCGTTGGAGGGAAGCTCCCTGGCTCTCCCCTGCAGTTAATACACTACAGAAAGGGTTAAAAAGAGAGGGGGGGGCACAATTTAGGCGCAGTATACAACATATAGGCAGCTATAAGGGAAAACACTTTTTTATAGGTGCTATCCCTGTGATATATAGCGCCCTGGTGTGTGCTGGCATACTCTCCCTCTGTCTCCCCAAAGGGCTTTGTGGGGTCCTGTCCTCTATCAGAGCATTCCCTGTGTGTGTGCTGTGTGTCGGTACGGCTGTGTCGACAGGTATGTGGAGGATAATGAGGTGGAGGCGGAGCGAATGCCTGTAAATATGTTGTCACCCCCTGCGGGGTCGACACCGGTGTGGTTGAACTTATGGAAGGATCAACGTGAAAGTGTCAACTCCTTACATAAAAGGCCGACGACACGGAACAGCCGGCTACTCAGCTTGTGCCTGTTCCAGCGTCTCAAATGTCATGGGAGGCTCTAAAATCGCCCGCTACCTCAGATAACAGACACAGATGTCGACACGGATACTGACTCCAGTGTCGACATCGATGAGACTGGTGTACCCTCCAAATAGGTCCACCCGTTACAGGATTGAGACAATGAAAAATGTATTACACATTTATGATTATACCCCAGGTACCACATAAAAGGGTATTGTGTTTGGTGAGAGAAAACTATTAGTAGTTTTTCCTGCATCTGAGAAACTAAATGAGGTGTGCGAGGAAGAGTGGTCTTCCCCCGGTAAGAAATTGATAATTTCTACAACGGTTATTGGCAGCGTACCCTTTCCCACCAGAGGATAGGTCACGCGGGGAAACACCCCATAGGGTAGATACAGCGCTTACACGCTTATCAGAAAAGGTGGCACTACCGTCTTCGGGTACGGCCGCCCTGAAGGAACCTGCTGATAGAAAGCAGGAGGTTACCCTATAAGATATGGTCACACACTAGGGCATTATATTGCGACCAGCCGTTGCTTCGGCATGGATGGGCAGTGCTCCCGCTGCGTGGTCAGATTCCCTGTCGGAAAATAACTATGGATAGGGACAATATTTTGCTGAAAATAGAGCATATAAAAGACGTGGTCTTATACATGCGTGATGCACAGAGGGATATTTGCCGGCTGGCATCAAAAATAAGCGCTAGGTCCATTGCCGCCAGACGGGGGTTATGGACTTGGCAATGGTCAGGCGATGCCGACTCGAATCGGCACATGGAAGTTGCCCTATAAGGGGGTAAAACTGTTTGGGGATAGTTTTTCAGACCTCGTTTCCACAGCTACTGCTGGGAAATTAATTTTTTTGCCACAGGCTACCCCACAACAAAAGAAAGCACCGTATCATCAAGTACAGTCCTTTCGGCCCCAGAAAAACAAGTGGGCTAGAGGCTCATCCTTTCTGCCGAGAGGCAAAGGTAGAGGAAAAAAGCTGCAACACACAGCTAGTTCCCAAGAGCAGAAGTCCTCCCTGCGTCCGGTAGGGCCACAGCATGGTGCTGGGGCTGCTCAGGCGGACCCGGGTACGGTGGGGGCCCGTCTCAGATATTTCAGCGGACAGTGGGCTCTCTCACATAGATCCCTGGGTCCTTCAAGTAGTATCTCAGGGGTACAGGCTGGAGTTCGAGACGTTCTTCCCCCCGCCGTTTCCTAAAATCTGCCTTACCGGCACCTCCCTCTGCCAGGGAGACGGTGTTGGTGGATATTCAACACTATAATCACAACAAGTGATTGTCAAGGTGCCCCTCCTTCAGCAAGGAAGGGGTTACTATTCCACAGTGGTTGTGGTACCGCAACGGTTCGGTGAGACCCATCTTGAAATTAAAATACTTGAACTTTTATATCAGAAGATTCAAGTTCAAGATGGAATCGCTCAGGGCGCTTATTACGAGCCTGGACGAGGGGGATTACAGGGTCTCCCTGGACATCAAGGATGCGTGCCTGCATGTCCCCATTTACCCCCCTCACCAGGAGTACCTCAGATATGTGGTACAGGACTGTCACTATCAGTTCCAGACGCGGCCGTTGGAGTTGTCCACGGCACCGAAGGTCTTTACCTAGGTAATGGCCGAAGTGATGATACTCCTTCACAAGAAGGAAGTTTTTATTATCCCGTACTTGGACGATCTCCTGATAAAGGCGAGGTCCAAAGAACAGTTGGTAGTGGGGGTAGCACTCTCTCGGGAAGTGCTACAACAGCACGACTGGATTCTCAATATTCCAAAGTCACAGCTGGTTCCGACGACACGTCTTCTGTTCCTGGGAATGTTTCTGAACGCAGACCAGAAAAGAGTGTTTCTTCCAGTGGAAAAAGCCGAGGAGTTGTCATCTCTAGTCAGAGACATCCTAAAACCAGGACAGGTGTCGGTACATCAATGCACACGAGTCCTGGGAAAAATGGTAGCTTCGTACGAAGCATAATTCCATTCGGAAGACTCCACGCAAGGACGTTCCAGTGGGACCTGTGGGACTAATGGTCCGGTTCCCATGTACAGATACAACAGTGGATAACCCTGTCAGCAAGAAACAGGGTGTCGCTGCTGTGGTGGCTGCAGAGGGCTCATCTACTAGTGGGCCGCAGATTCGGAATACAGGACTGGGTCCTGGTGACCACGGATGCCAGCCTTCGGGGCTGGGGTGCAGTCACACAGGGAAGAAATTTCCAAGGAGTTTTCGCTTCACATAAATATTCTGCAGCTAAGGGTCATTTACAATGCCCTAAGACAAGCAAGGCCCCTGCTTCAGAACCAGCCGGTACTGATCCAATCAGACGACATCACGGCGGTCGCCCATGTACACAGACAGGGCGGCACAAGAAGCAGGATGGCGATGGCAGAAGCCACAAGGATTCTCCGATGGGCGACCTACACCCAGGAGAATGGGGACTTCATCCAGAAGTTTTCCAAATGCGGGTAAACCGTTGGGAATGACCACGGGTGGACATGATGGCGTCCCGCCTCAACAAGAAGTTGAAAAGATATTGCGCCAGGTCAAGGGACCCTCAGGCGATCGCTGGGGACGCTCTAGTGACACCGTGGGTGTACCAGTCGGTTTATGTGTCTCCTCCTCTACCTCTCATACCCAAGGTACTGAGAATAATAAGAAGGCGAGGAGTGAAAACCATACTCGGGGTTCCGGATTGGCCATGAAGAGCTTGGTACCCGGAACTTCAAGAGATGCTGGCAGAGGACCCTTGGCCTCTGCCGCTCAGACAAGACCTGCTGCAGCAGGGACCCTGTCTGTTCCAAGACTTACCGCGGCTGCGTTTGACGGCATGGCGGTAGAACACCGGATCCTAAAGGAAAAGGGTATTCCGAAGGAAGTCATCCCTACCCTGATCATAGCCAGGAAGGATGTCACCGCAAGACATTATCGCCGCGTTTGGCGAAAATTTGTTGCTTGGTAAGAGGCCATGAAGGCCCCGACGGAGGAATTTCAACTATGTCGATTCCTGCACTTCCTGCAAGCAGGGGTGACGTTTGGGCCTCAAATTGGGGTCCATCAAGGTCCAGATTTCGGCTCTGTCGATTTTCTTCTAGAAAAAACTGGCTTCACTGCCTGAAGTTCAGACTTTGGTTAAAGGAGTACTACATATTCAGCCTCCTTTTGTGCCTCCTGTGGCACTTTTTGGATCTCAACGTGGTGTTGGATTTCCTAATGTCGCATTGGTTGAGCCACTTAAAACCATGGAGCTAAAGTATCTCGCGTGGAAAGTGGTCATGCTGTTGGCCTTGGCCTTGGCCAGGCGTGTGTCAGAATTGGCGGCTTTGTCATGTAAAAGGCCTTATCTGATTTTCTGTATGGATAGGGCAGAGTTGAGGACTCGTCCTCAGTTTCTCCCGAAGGTGGTCTCAGGTTTTCACTTGAACCAACCTATTGTGGTGCCTGCGGCTACTGGGGACTTGGAGGATTCAAAGTTGCTGGACGTAGTCAGAGCCCTGTAAATTTTATTTTTCCAGGACGGCTGGCTGACTCGCTGTTTATCCGGATGGCACCCAACAAGCTGGGTGCTCCTGCTTCTAGGCAGTCTATTGCGCGCTGGATTTGTAGCACTATTCAGCTGGCGCATTCTGCGGTAGGATTACCGCAGCCTAAATCAATAAAAGCCCATTCCACAAGGAAGGAGGGCTCATCTTGGGCGGCTGCCCGAGGGGTCTCGGCTTTACAACTTTGCCGAGCAGCTACTTGGTCAGGGGCAAACACGTTTGCAAAATTCTACGAATTGATACCCTGGCTGAGGAGGACCTGGAGTTCTCTCATTCGGTGCTGCAGAGTCATCCGCACTCTCCCGCCCGTTTGGGAGCTTTGGTATAATCCCCATGGTCCTTACGGAGTTCCCAGCATCCACTAGGACGTCAGAGAAAATAAGAATTTACTTACCGATAATTCTATTTCTCGTAGTCCGTAGTGGATGCTGGGCGCCCATCCCAAGTGCGGATTGTCTGCAATACTTGTACATAGTTATTGTTAACTAATCGGGTTCTTGTTGTGAGCCATCTATTCAGAGGCTCCTCTGTTATCATGCTGTTAACTGGGTTTCATATCACAAGTTGTACGGTGTGATTGGTGTGGCTGGTATGAGTCTTACCCGGGATTCAAAATCCTTCCTTATTGTGTACGCTCGTCCGGGCACAGTATCCTAACTGAGGCTTGGAGGAGGGTCATAGGGGGAGGAGCCAGTGCACACCAGATAGTCCTAAAGCTTTCTTTAGATGTGCCCAGTCTCCTGCGGGGCCGCTATTCCCCATGGTCCTTACGGAGTTCCCAGCATCCACTACGGACTACGAGAAATAGAATTATCGGTAAGTAAATTCTTATTATTGTGTGATAGCCTTGGCTTTTATGCTTGAGGCTATTCATTTACAGACCTTTTTTCACACGTGCTAAATTTTCCGCTAATGTGTGTTGACCCAGCCTAATGTTCCGGGATAAGTAACCGGAGCTATGTGTTAACGCCTTCTGGCATCAGCTGCCAGCCCTAGTTAGCCAATGTGCTCTATGAAAGTAGTGTAGTTAAAGGTTTACCCTATAATGAGGGTTGCTCTGCTGACTGCTTTGAGCAAGGCAAATTTAGATGCCATCATGGACTCAACTGAGGAGATGCGCTCGCTTTTATTTTCAGCCACGTCCAGGACATATAACGAAGGGACTGAGGCATCTGCTATTTAGTATTGGTTCTTATGTTAGGTCTTATTATTGGTATCAGGGGTGACCTTATCTCCCAGCAAGGCAAGGGTCTATCTCAGGAGCAAATAAAGCAGGAATATCAGGTAAACCTAATCAGGTAAATATCAGGTAAACCCACTTGTCCACCTTACCTAACACAACATGGAAAGCTAGCTTCCTAAATTTAAACACATTAGAATCTTCTTACAAGACCCAGCGTGGGAAGTACAGCTTAAGGTGTGTACACAAGGTGAGATAAATCTGTAAGATTTTGACTATATAGTCAAAATCTTATGAAAAGTTAGTGCATATCTCAAGGTGTTAGGCAGCTTGCGATACAGATTTGATCCCGATGTGCGCTCCCGTGGGGTCGGTATCGTAAGGTTAGATAGACTGTGCAGCTAAGTCAATCTTGACTATCTAGTGTACTATCTAGTGCAAAGTATAGTCAAAATTGGCACTTAGTCAAAATCGTACATAGACAAAATTTCAAGCACAGATAGTCAAAATCTGTACTATCTGTGCTACCCGGGCTCTGGGGGAGTTCAAGGGAAATCGCATAGTCAAAATCGAACATAGCAAGGATCTCACCGTGTGTACACACCTTTAGCTAGTGATGTTCTACCTGCAAGGGATTGTCTAGCCATTTGAATGTCTCTCCATTCTTTCCTTTTAGGTGAGGAAGCTGAATGGACTACCTCCTCAGACTACCAGTCATCTTCCAGTGGATGTCTGTCAGCATCCTTCATCTCCATATCCTGATGAGAAATCTGTTCACAGTAAGCAGCTGGGCACAAGTGTGTATGCGACCGCTGTGCATGCTTGTGTGCTTGTGTGGCTTTGCTACTTGGTCAGAAGGGAAGTCATTCAAAGGTTTAACTTTCCCCATTTCAATGAACCGGCTACATCACCCCTAGTTCTGCCCCTGACTTGCACTCATAAAGATCTCAAGTACATATTGCATCGAAACAGAACAAAAAATGTGTTTGTACTGGTAAAATGGCAAACATTTGGTAGGACATTGATTCCAGTGGTATTAGGAGTAAATAGGCTCTTCATGTGGCACTAATTGGGTGGGGTAGAAAAGCAGAGAGTAGTCCTTAGAGCAGAGCAATGTAGACAGGGAGTGTGAATATTGTTGGTTTGCTTACAACGGAAGCGGTACCACTGAACCAGTGTGCACTGTAAGTGCATAGAAGATTTATGAGGACTGCTATAATTAAGCAAAATACGTATATCTATAAAAGCAAATTAACTTTGTGTTTCACCTGAATATCCGTCTTTCTTCCACAAGCAATGAGGGTTGCATTCATGTGTTAAAAGTAATGAGCAATGGGGGCAATTCCAAGTTGATCGCAGCAGGAAATTTTTTTAGCAGTTGGGCAAAACCATGGGGGTCATTCCGAGTTGTTCGCTCGGTAAATTTCTTCGCATCGCAGCGATTTTCCGCTTAGTGCGCATGCGCAATGTCCGCACTGCGACTGCGCCAAGTAAATTTGCTATGAAGTTAGGTATTTTACTCACGGCTTTTTCTTCGTTCAGGCGATCGTAATGTGATTGACAGGAAGTGGGTGTTACTGGGCGGAAACAGGCCGTTTTATGGGCGTGTGGGAAAAAACACTACCGTTGCTGGGAAAAACGCGGGAGTGGCTGGAGAAACGGAGGAGTGTCTGGGCGAACGCTGGGTGTGTTTGTGACGTCAAACCAGGAACGACAAGCACTGAACTGATCGCACTGGAAGAGTAAGTCTCGAGCTACTCAGAAACTGCACAGAGCAGTCTTTTCGCAATATTGCGAATCTTTCGTTCGCAATTTTAAGAAGCTAAGATTCACTCCCAGTAGGCGGCGGCTTAGCGTGTGCAATGCTGCTAAAATCGGCTTGCGAGCGAACAACTCGGAATGACCACCCATGTGCACTGCAGGGGGGGCAGATATAACATTTGCAGAGAGAGTTAGATTTGGGTGGGTTATTTTATTTCTGTGCAGGGTAATACTGGCTGCTTTATTTTTACACTGCAAATTAGATTACAGATTGAACTCACCACACCCAAATCTAACTCTCTCTGCACATGTTATATCTGCCTCCCCTGCAGTGCACATGGTTTTGCCCAGTTGCTAACAGAATTCCTGCTGCGATCAACTTGGAATTACCCCCAGTGTTCTCTGCATGTACACACTGGCTGATTGCATGGTCTGTTAGTAAAAAACATGGCTGGCGGGATTTCTACATGATTTGCTAAATCAGAACCTAGCTCAACCCCTAGTTAAGCTTTGTCTTATTTGGATCCTCTTGACAACACAAGTTCAAAGACAACACTTTCATGTGCTTGCTGACTGTACCTCTGTCATGCACAATTTTGAATTAACACAAAGACCACCCATTCAGAGCACACAGACTCAGAGACGGTTTTACTTTACACGATAAAATGATAGGTGAAAGATCACAACGTCACTCTGTAAGCACAGACTGGGTTTCTGTTAAACAGTAAAATGTCACAGCTGAAACTATAGCCGCGGGAAAAGGTGGAGGTTGCGTATAGCTAACATGTTTCACCATCTGCCAACGTATGCGTACTCTGTTTCTCAAAGCACCCATGCTCTGAAAGGTTGATTGACATGTTATAAATGAAGTTTATCATTGCCAGAAAAGGTTATCCTTCAAAATGTGATACAGGTATATACTTTTGTAATAAATTTTTATCATAAAATCTACAGAATACATTTAAAACTTGCGGTTTCTATAATTGCAAAATGGGAGGGGGGGGGGGGAAGGGGGTTGGAGGCGTGACTGCACTTATTACCAGCTGTTACCAATCATATTCAAACATAATTTAAGTAAAAATGTTTAAATGATAAGGAGTCTTGTCTGCAGTTTGCTATCGCCCCCCTCCCCCAAAACAAAAACTAAAAATATACAGTACAGTGCAAAGGTTTTAGGCAGGCGTGGAAAAATTGCTGCAAATTAAGAATGATTTTAAAAATAGAAGTGTTAATAGTTTATTTTGATCAAGTAACAACATGCAAAGTGAATGAATAGAAGAGGAATCCAAATCAATATTTGGTGTTTTTGAAGGACGTTGGCAGGGGGGGTTGTTTCAAACATCCTGGAGAACTAACCACAGCTTTTCTATGGATGTAGGCTTTCTCAAATCCTCCTGTCTCTTCATTTAATACCAGACAGAATTAATGATGTTGAGAACAGGGCTCTGTGGGGGCCATATTATCACTTTCAGGACTCCTTGTTCTTCTTTACCCTTAAGATAGTTCTTAATGATATTGGCTGTATGTTTGGGGTCGTTGTCCTGCTGCAGGATAAATTTGTAGCCAATCAGACACCCCCCAAATTTCCTTGGCCAGACACTGCCTCTGCGTTCCTCAACGTTGCCCATTTTTTGTGCTTTAATGCTGAGAAATACAGGCAGGTACTTATCCATCATGCAATATCATCACGGAAGCACCTGATTAGCTCCAAATTTATTCTGCAGCAGGACAATGACCATCAAACTTAAAGCCAATGTCATTAAAATCATCATTGACTCTGTCTGGGATTACACGAAGAGACAGTAGGATATGAGCAAGCCTACATTCTCAGAAGATCTGTGGTTAGTTCTCCAAGATGTTTTGGAACAACCTCCCTGTTGAGTTCCTTCAAAAACTGCGTGCAAGTGTACCTAGAAGAATTTATGCTGTTACGAAGGCAAAGGGTGATAACACCAAATATTGATTACATTTACATTTCTCTTCTGTTCATTCACTTGCAATTTGTTAATTGATAATAGTTTATTTTAACACTTCTATTTTTTAAAGCGTTCTTACTTTGCAGCATTTTTTCCACACCTGCCTAAATCTTTTGCAAAGTACTATATATATAAAATTTAAGTTAAACACAAATAATATTTAAATATTAACAGGCATATTTATTATTATTTTTACTAAAATAATGTAACATTATTTTAGTTGAATTAAAATGGGTTGGTATTGGGAGACCGCCGGTCACCATACCGATGCCGGGATCCCGTCTGTCAGATGGTCGGTGAGCGCAAAGTAGCCCCTTGTCCTTGACACCCACGAGTGGGAATAGTCCTTGTTGGTCGGCATGCCGACCGACAGGCTAGTCAGAGTTCGGGATACATGTGCCGATATTGGGACCGGTGGTCACATAACCGCATCCCGTTTCCTGACATGCATACTTCTTAGCATTGCCGTGCAGTGTAGTTCTGTAAATGCTACTTACTCCATTGAAAACATTTTAAGCACGTTAAATGCATTGAAGTCATTATAATAACCTCTATTGATCTCCCATACACTAGTGAATATAATATCTAGCAACCGAATTTCAAATGGTTTTGCAGTTGACATGCGGTTTCACTGGCATTTGAAGTTACTTTTTCAAACACAAAACTATATACACTAATGGGCACCCAATGAGCTTTCCCTTGTTACTGTTTACCCGTCCATACTATATGACATCCATTTTTTATCAAACAAATGGAGAATATGAGGGAATGAGGGGAGCGGCTGTGTGTGTCTTGCCCTTCAGTTAAAATCTTTGAATTACTTTGCTTTATAGTATGTACATCTACAGTGTACACAAAGCATTTTGTTTGTGTCTCTATGTAGTTATTTTACCATCAAAGCCTCTCTCATATGGAGTTTCAGCCACGACACGGAAATGTGAAAAGGCCACATAGGTACATGCTCAGGATTTCAGCAATGCCAAGGTGGCAGGCTACCCCTTTCTTATTTGTATTTCTTATTTGTATCATAGGCATATATAATTCCTTAAAAGAACCGGTGTGTTGAGACTAGAGATGAGCGCCTGAAATTTTTCGGGTTTTGTGTTTTGGTTTTGGGTTCGGTTCCGCGGACGTGTTTTGGGTTCGACCGCGTTTTGGCAAAACCTCACCGAATTTTTTTTGTCGGATTCGGGTGTGTTTTGGATTCGGGTGGTTTTTTCAAAAAACCCTAAAAAACAGCTTAAAACATTGAATTTGGGGGTCATTTTGATCCCATAGTATTATTAACCTCAATAACCATAATTAACACTCATTTTCAGTCTATTCTGAACACCTTACACCTCACAATATTATTTTTAGTCCTAAAATTTGCACCGAGGTCGCTGGATGACTAAGCTCAGCGACCCTAGTGGCCGACACAAACACCTGGCCCATCTAGGAGTGGCACTGCAGTGTCACGCAGGATGTCCCTTCCAAAAAACCCTCCCCAAACAGCACATGACGCAAAGAAAAAAAGAGGCGCAATGAGGTAGCTGTGTGAGTAAGATTAGCGACCCTAGTGGCCGACACAAACACCGGGCCCATCTAGGAGTGGCACTGCAGTGTCACGCAGGATGTCCCTCCCAAAAAACCCTCCCCAAACAGCACATGACGCAAAGAAAAAAAGAGGCGCAATGAGGTAGCTGACTGTGTGAGAAAGATAAGCGACCCTAGTGGCCGACACAAACACCGGGCCCATCTAGGAGTGGCACTGCAGTGTCACGCAGGATGTCCCTTCCAAAAAACCCTCCCCAAACAGCACATGACGCAAAGAAAAAAAGAGGCGCAATGAGGTAGCTGACTGTGTGAGAAAGATAAGCGACCCTAGTGGCCGACACAAACACCGGGCCCATCTAGGAGTGGCACTGCAGTGTCACGCAGGATGTCCCTTCCAAAAAACCCTCCCCAAACAGCACATGACGCAAAGAAAAAAAGAGGCGCAATGAGGTAGCTGACTGTGTGAGAAAGATAAGCGACCCTAGTGGCCGACACAAACACCGGGCCCATCTAGGAGTGGCACTGCAGTGTCACGCAGGATGTCCCTTCCAAAAAACCCTCCCCAAACAGCACATGACAAGATTAGCGACCCTAGTGGCCGACACAAACACCGGGCCCATCTAGGAGTGGCACTGCAGTGTCACGCAGGATGTCCCTTCCAAAAAACCCTCCCCAAACAGCACATGACGCAAAGAAAAAAAGAGGCGCAATGAGGTAGCTGTGTGAGTAAGATTAGCGACCCTAGTGGCCGACACAAACACCTGGCCCATCTAGGAGTGGCACTGCAGTGTCACGCAGGATGTCCCTTCCAAAAAACCCTCCCCAAACAGCACATGACGCAAAGAAAAAAAGAGGCGCAATGAGGTAGCTGACTGTGTGAGAAAGATAAGCGACCCTAGTGGCCGACACAAACACCGGGCCCATCTAGGAGTGGCACTGCAGTGTCACGCAGGATGTCCCTTCCAAAAAACCCTCCCCAAACAGCACATGACGCAAAGAAAAAAAGAGGCGCAATGAGGTAGCTGTGTGAGTAAGATTAGCGACCCTAGTGGCCGACACAAACACCTGGCCCATCTAGGAGTGGCACTGCAGTGTCACGCAGGATGTCCCTTCCAAAAAACCCTCCCCAAACAGCACATGACGCAAAGAAAAAAAGAGGCGCAATGAGGTAGCTGACTGTGTGAGAAAGATAAGCGACCCTAGTGGCCGACACAAACACCGGGCCCATCTAGGAGTGGCACTGCAGTGTCACGCAGGATGTCCCTTCCAAAAAACCCTCCCCAAACAGCACATGACGCAAAGAAAAAAAGAGGCGCAATGAGGTAGCTGACTGTGTGAGAAAGATAAGCGACCCTAGTGGCCGACACAAACACCGGGCCCATCTAGGAGTGGCACTGCAGTGTCACGCAGGATGTCCCTTCCAAAAAACCCTCCCCAAACAGCACATGACGCAAAGAAAAATAAAAGAAAAAAGAGGTGCAAGATGGAATTGTCCTTGGGCCCTTCCCACCCACCCTTATGTTGTATAAACAAAACAGGACATGCACACTTTAACCAACCCATCATTTCAGTGACAGGGTCTGCCACACGACTGTGACTGAAATGACGGGTTGGTTTGGACCCCCACCAAAAAAGAAGCAATTAATCTCTCCTTGCACAAACTGGCTCTACAGAGGCAAGATGTCCACCTCATCATCATCCTCCGATATATCACCGTGTTGTACATCCCCCTCCTCACAGATTATCAATTCGTCCCCACTGGAATCCACCATGTCAGCTCCCTGTGTACTTTGTGGAGGCAATTGCTGCTGGTCAATGTCTCCACGGAGGAATTGATTATAATTCATTTTAATGAACATCATCTTCTCCACATTTTCTGGATGTAACCTCGTACGCCGATTGCTGACAAGGTGAGCGGCGGCACGAAACACTCTTTCGGAGTACACACTTGTGGGAGGGCAACTTAGGTAGAATAAAGCCAGTTTGTGCAAGGGCCTCCAAATTGCCTCTTTTTCCTGCCAGTATAAGTACGGACTGTGTGACGTGCCTACTTGGATGCGGTCACTCATATAATCCTCCACCATTCTATCAATGGTGATAGAATCATATGCAGTGACAGTAGACGACATGTCCGTAATGGTTGTCAGGTCCTTCAGTCCGGACCAGATGTCAGCATCAGCAGTCGCTCCAGACTGCCCTGCATCACCGCCAGCGGGTGGGCTCGGAATTCTGAGCCTTTTCCTCGCACCCCCAGTTGCGGGAGAATGTGAAGGAGGAGATGTTGACAGGTCGCGTTCCGCTTGACTTGACAATTTTCTCACCAGCAGGTCTTTGAAACCCAGCAGACTTGTGTGCGCCGGAAAGAGAGATCCAAGGTAGGTTTTAAATCTAGGATCGAGCACGGTGGCCAAAATGTAGTGCTCTGATTTCAACAGATTGACCACCCGTGAATCCTTGTTAAGCGAATTAAGGGCTCCATCCACAAGTCCCACATGCCTAGCGGAATCGCTCTGTCTTAGCTCCTCCTTCAATGTCTCCAGCTTCTTCTGCAAAAGCCTGATGAGGGGAATGACCTGACTCAGGCTGGCAGTGTCTGAACTGACTTCACGTGTGGCAAGTTCAAAAGGTTGCAGAACCTTGCACAACGTTGAAATCATTCTCCACTGCGCTTGAGACAGGTGCATTCCACCTCCTATATCGTGGTCAGTTGTATAGGCTTGAATGGCCTTTTGCTGCTCCTCCAACCTCTGAAGCATATAGAGGGTTGAATTCCACCTCGTTACCACCTCCTGCTTCAGATGATGGCAGGGCAGGTTCAGGCGTTTTTGGTGGTGCTCCAGTCTTCTGTACGTGCTGCCTGTACGCCGAAAGTGTCCCGCAATTTTTCTGGCCACCGCCAGCATCTCTTGCACGCCCCTGTCGTTTTTTAAAAAATTCTGCACCACCAAATTCAAGGTATGTGCAAAACATGGGACGTGCTGGAATTTGCCCAGATGTAATGCACGCACAATATTGCTGGCGTTGTCCGATGCCACAAATCCACAGGAGAGTCCAATTGGGGTAAGCCATTCCGCAATGATCTTCCTCAGTTGCCGTAAGAGGTTTTCAGCTGTGTGCGTATTCTGGAAACCGGTGATACAAAGCGTAGCCTGCCTAGGAACGAGTTGGCGTTTGCGAGATGCTGCTACTGGTGCCGCCGCTGCTGTTCTTGCGGCGGGAGTCCATACATCTACCCAGTGGGCTGTCACAGTCATATAGTCCTGACCCTGCCCTGCTCCACTTGTCCACATGTCCGTGGTTAAGTGGACATTGGGTACAGCTGCATTTTTTAGGACACTGGTGACTCTTTTTCTGAGGTCTGTGTACATTTTCGGTATCGCAACCCTAGAGAAATGGAACCTAGATGGTATTTGGTACCGGGGACACAGTACCTCCAACAAGTCTCTAGTTGGCTCTGCAGTAATGATGGATACCGGAACCACGTTTCTCACCACCCAGGATGTCAAGGCCTCAGTTATCCGCTTTGCAGTAGGATGACTGCTGTGATATTTAATCTTCCTCGCAAATGACTGTTGGACAGTCAATTGCTTGGTGGAAGTAGTAAAAGTGGTCTTACGACTTCCCCTCTGGGATGACCATCGACTCCCAGCAGCAACAACAGCAGCGCCAGCAGCAGTAGGCGTTACACGCAAGGATGCATCGGAGGAATCCCAGGCAGGAGAGGAATCGTCAGAATTGCCAGTGACATGGCCTGCAGGACTATTGGCATTCCTGGGGAAGGAGGAAATTGACACTGAGGGAGTTGGTGGGGTGGTTTGCGTGAGCTTGGTTACAAGAGGAAGGGATTTACTGGTCAGTGGAGTGCTTCCGCTGTCACCCAAAGTTTTTGAACTTGTCACTGACTTATTATGAATGCGCTGCAGGTGACGTATAAGGGAGGATGTTCCGAGGTGGTTAACGTCCTTACCCCTACTTATTACAGCTTGACAAAGGGAACACACGGCTTGACACCTGTTGTCCGCATTTCTGGTGAAATACCTCCACACCGAAGAGCTGATTTTTTTGGTATTTTCACCTGGCATGTCAACGGCCATATTCCTCCCACGGACAACAGGTGTCTCCCCGGGTGCCTGACTTAAACAAACCACCTCACCATCAGAATCCTCCTGGTCAATTTCCTCCCCAGCGCCAGCAACACCCATATCCTCCGCATCCTGGTGGACTTCAACACTGACATCTTCAATCTCACTATCAGGAACTGGACTGCGGGTGCTCCTTCCAGCACTTGCAGGGGGCGTGCAAATGGTGGAAGGCGCATGCTCTTCACATCCAGTGTTGGGAAGGTCAGGCATCGCAACCGACACAATTGGACTCTCCTTGTGGATTTGGGATTTCGAAGAACGCACAGTTCTTTGCTGTGCTTTTGCCAGCTTGAGTCGTTTCATTTTTCTAGCGAGAGGCTGAGTGCTTCCATCCTCATGTGAAGCTGAACCACTAGCCATGAACATAGGCCAGGGCCTCAGCCGTTCCTTGCCACTCCGTGTGGTAAATGGCATATTGGCAAGTTTACGCTTCTCCTCCGACAATTTTATTTTAGGTTTTGGAGTCCTTTTTTTTCTGATATTTGGTGTTTTGGATTTGACATGCTCTGTACTATGACATTGGGCATCGGCCTTGGCAGACGACGTTGCTGGCATTTCATCGTCTCGGCCATGACTAGTGGCAGCAGCTTCAGCACGAGGTGGAAGTGGATCTTGATCTTTCCCTAATTTTGGAACCTCAACTTTTTTGTTCTCCATATTTTATAGGCAGAACTAAAAGGCACCTCAGGTAAACAATGGAGATGGATGGATTGGATACTAGTATACAATTATGGACGGACTGCCACGGTTAGGTGGTATAAAAAAACCACGGTTAGGTGGTATATATTGTAATACAATTATGGATGGACGGACTGCCTGCCGAGTGCCGACACAGAGGTAGCCACAGCCGTGAACTACCGCACTGTACACTGGTTGATAAAGAGATAGTAGTATACTCGTAACAACTAGTATGACTGACTATGACGGTATAAAGAATGAAAAAAAAACCACGGTTAGGTGGTATATATTATAATACAATTATGGATGGACGGACTGCCTGCCGAGTGCCGACACAGAGGTAGCCACAGCCGTGAACTACCGCACTGTACACTGGTTGATAAAGAGATAGTAGTATACTCGTAACAACTAGTATGACTGACTATGACGGTATAAAGAATGAAAAAAAAAACACGGTTAGGTGGTATATATTATAATACAATTATGGATGGACGGACTGCCTGCCGACTGCTGACACAGAGGTAGCCACAGCCGTGAACTACCGCACTGTACACTGGTTGATAAAGAGATAGTAGTATACTCGTAACAACTAGTATGACACTATGACGGTATAAAGAATGAAAAAAAAAACACGGTTAGGTGGTATATATTATAATACAATTATGGATGGACGGACTGCCTGCCGAGTGCCGACACAGAGGTAGCCACAGCCGTGAACTACCGCACTGTACACTGGTTGATAAAGAGATAGTAGTATACTCGTAACAACTAGTATGACTGACTATGACGGTATAAAGAATGAAAAAAAAACCACGGTTAGGTGGTATATATTATAATACAATTATGGATGGACGGACTGCCTGCCGACTGCCGACACAGAGGTAGCCACAGCCGTGAACTACCGCACTGTACACTGGTTGATAAAGAGATAGTAGTATACTCGTAACAACTAGTATGACACTATGACGGTATAAAGAATGAAAAAAAAACCACGGTTAGGTGGTATATATTATAATAATACAATTATGGATGGACGGACTGCCTGCCGAGTTCCGACACAGAGGTAGCCACAGCCGTGAACTACCGCACTGTACACTGGTTGATAAAGAGATAGTAGTATACTCGTAACAACTAGTATGACTGACTATGACGGTATAAAGAATGAAAAAAAAACCACGGTTAGGTGGTATATATTGTAATACAATTATGGATGGACGGACTGCCTGCCGAGTTCCGACACAGAGGTAGCCACAGCCGTGAACTACCGCACTGTACACTGGTTGATAAAGAGATAGTAGTATACTCGTAACAACTAGTATGACTGACTATGACGGTATAAAGAATGAAAAAAAAACCACGGTTAGGTGGTATATATTATAATACAATTATGGATGGACGGACTGCCTGCCGACTGCCGACACAGAGGTAGCCACAGCCGTGAACTACCGCACTGTACACTGGTTGATAAAGAGATAGTAGTATACTCGTAACAACTAGTATGACACTATGACGGTATAAAGAATGAAAAAAAAACCACGGTTAGGTGGTATATATTATAATACAATTATGGATGGACGGACTGCCTGCCGACTGCCGACACAGAGGTAGCCACAGCCGTGAACTACCGCACTGTACACTGGTTGATAAAGAGATAGTAGTATACTCGTAACAACTAGTATGACACTATGACGGTATAAAGAATGAAAAAAAAACCACGGTTAGGTGGTATATATTATAATACAATTATGGATGGACGGACTGCCTGCCGAGTGCCGACACAGAGGTAGCCACAGCCGTGAACTACCGCACTGTACACTGGTTGATAAAGAGATAGTAGTATACTCGTAACAACTAGTATGACTGACTATGACGGTATAAAGAATGAAAAAAAAACCACGGTTAGGTGGTATATATTATAATACAATTATGGATGGACGGACTGCCTGCCGACTGCCGACACAGAGGTAGCCACAGCCGTGAACTACCGCACTGTACACTGGTTGATAAAGAGATAGTAGTATACTCGTAACAACTAGTATGACACTATGACGGTATAAAGAATGAAAAAAAAACCACGGTTAGGTGGTATATATTATAATAATACAATTATGGATGGACGGACTGCCTGCCGAGTTCCGACACAGAGGTAGCCACAGCCGTGAACTACCGCACTGTACACTGGTTGATAAAGAGATAGTAGTATACTCGTAACAACTAGTATGACTATGACGACGGTATAAAGAAAGAAAAAAAAATACCACGGTTAGGTGGTATATAATTATACAATTATGGATGGACGGACTGCCTGCCGAGTGCCGACTGCCGACACAGAGGTAGCCACAGCCGTGAACTACCGCACTGTACTGTGTCTGCTGCTAATATAGACTGGTTGATAAAGAGATAGTATACAACAATATACTACTATACTGGTGGTCAGGCACTGGTCACCACTAGTCACACTGGCAGTGGCACTCCTGCAGCAAAAGTGTGCACTGTTTAATTTTAAATTAATATAATATTATGTACTCCTGGCTCCTGCTATAACAACCTGCAGTGCTCCCCAGTCTCCCCCACAATTATTATAAGCTTTTATACATTGATGTGCAGCACACTGGGCTGAGCTGAGTGCACACAGACTGAGTCACACTGTGTGACTGCTGTGTATCGTTTTTTTCAGGCAGAGAACGGATATAGCAGAGAACGGATATATTAAATAAAAGTTAACTTAACAACAACTGCACTGGTCACTGTGGTAAACTCTGTCTGCACAATCTCTCTCTCTTCTAATCTATTCTAATGGAGAGGACGCCAGCCACGTCCTCTCCCTATCAATCTCAATGCACGTGTGAAAATGGCGGCGACGCGCGGCTCCTTATATAGAATCCGAGTCTCGCGAGAATCCGACAGCGTCATGATGACGTTCGGGCGCGCTCGGGTTAACCGAGCAAGGCGGGAAGATCCGAGTCGCTCGGACCCGTGAAAAAAAAAGTGAAGTTCGTGCGGGTTCGGATTCAAAGAAACCGAACCCGCTCATCTCTAGTTGAGACACAACATAAAAAACAGTAATTGCAAATTCTCTGGAGTAATAACTTGCCCAACTTGGTGTAGTTTTCCAAATGTTCCACATGTTGGGCAGCCGAGTGGCAAGATATTTTAAAGGGTTCAGTAGGGAAAGCCAGCGTCCGGGATCCCGACACTCAAAATACCAACATCGGGATCCAGATTGTGAAGAAGCCGACATGGGTAAGGGATGCTATACCCTCTCCCCTAACCCTCCCTACCCGCTGCCTAAATCTAACCTCCCCCTTAGTGTCTAACCCTAACCTTCCCCCTGTAAGTGCCTAAACCTAACCTCTCATCCCCGCTGCCTAAACCTAACCCTCCCAGCCCGCAGCCTGACCCTAACCCTCGGAGGGGGGTGCCTAACCCTAACCCCCCCTCCCCGCACCCTAACCCGCCCCCCACAGCCTAAACCTAAGCTCACCCCACCCCGTGGCTTACCTCTTCAGCGGCGCGGTGTGAGGACGTTCTGTCATCCCGGCTGTCGAGATTCTGACGCTGGGATGTCTACCTATTCGGGATGCTGGTGTCAGCATTCGGAACAGTGTCAGGATTCCGGCGTCGGTAATCTGACTGCCGGGATCCTGACTGGTGGGATCCTGACTGCATCCCATTTTAAATAAGATATCCACTTAAATGTTTTAACCCCCCTCTTTTCTAGTACTTGCATATTGGTTGGTGCCCTGCCCATATGCAAACCTGTCCAATCAGTTGCAAAGCTATCGATTGCTCAATTTATATACACGCACCAGTTTTCTGGATTCTCTAAACACAGCAGATCTTTAGTAAGTACGAGATTTTTGGATAAACGATCCTCACTCTTTACCCAAAAAATTGATGATTTACTGGGATGGGATCGGGATCCCATTGCTTGGGATTGTTAGGATATGGTGTGTTCTGTATCTGTTAGTCACGGCGGTGCGCGCCGGCGCCCGGCCATTGCAAGGCAACGGGGCCGGCGCGCCATGTCCGCCGCACCTCCTACTGGTCCCCGCCCGTGCCTGGCAATGGGCTGACGCTGGGCTCTGAGAGCCACCGGATCCTTGGTAACGGGGACGCCAGAGGCAGACGGCGTTCCCCGTTGCTGTGCAATTAGTAATCCACCTGGCGGTTCTGGGACGTGCAGCAGGGCAGCTGCACAATATTTCTAATCAGGTTCTCTGCAGGGATTGGGGGAAATTTCTGTTATATCCTCCTCCAGTACTGGACTCAGATGCTGGTGATAGCTTCTTGTGAGCTGTGTCCTGCCTTGGGAGTGTTCCAGTGCTGTCAGTCTGTTACTGCATGCGGCATCCTGTGTCCAGTTCTCCGGAGCCTCATCCCTGATATCTGATCCAGACTTCCTCTCCAGTGATCCTGTATCGGCTACCTTGGGGTGCCCCGTTCCTTCTGCGTGCACTGTACCCGGTGTCATGAGTAGCGGCTCTGTCGCACCTTTCGTCTTGGCCGAGTTATTCTTTCCTTCTTGCTTTTGGGTTTTCTGCGGAGTTTCCGCAATTGTTGCCCTCGCCGAGCGGCGATGATTTGTGTTTGCATTTAGGACAATGTTACCTTTGTTACGGTGTTTCTTGGCGACCGCACCGCACATACCTTAAATATCGTTTTTAGTAGTTCCTTTTTCTTGTGTGTTTGTCTTAGTCAGTTTCCCCTTGTTCTCTCTCGGTCTCGATTAATGCCTTGTCACTCACTAAGGCATCAGAGTCGGGCAGACCTAATTCGCCCGTCAAACGCGGCTGCCGTGGGCCCAAGACACCATAGTCTCGCAGGCGTTGATCGACCACCTGGGAGAAATAACAGAGTCAGGGTTTCTGTTTGGTGTTGCCGCGCACCACAGTTCAGTTGCGGCTTCATGCAGTGGCGTAAGTTTGTCACAGTTGCCCAGAGGCAAGATAAATATTGGTGCCCCCCCTATTTCCTATATTAAGATAAATATATGTATGCATGTGTGCGTGTGTGTATGTGTGTGTGTGTGTGTGTGTGTGTGTGTGTGTGTGTGTGTATATGGAGTGTTCTGAAAAAAATATATATACTGTATTTATAAATTTAATTGTCTTTTATTTTAAATCACACATTTCTTAGCAGTCATACCCAGGATTAGAACCCATGACCTGTTACACTAACAGCAGATACTTTACTGATGGAGATATTTGCTCCTGTAGAGAAAGGGTAGTGGACAAGTGGAATAGCCTCCCATCAGAGGTGGTAGAGGCTAAGACAGTAGAGCAATTTAAACATGCATGGGATAGACATAAGGATATCCTTACAAAGAAATAAGGATCAAATAAGGTTAGAGATAAAAATAATATAAAAAAAAAAAAGGGGGGCAGACTAGATGGGCCAAGTGGTTCTTATCTGCCGACAAATTCTATGTTTCTATGTTTAAGCATGAAAATTCTAACTATATGAAGTTACGTGTAATTGTCAGAGAAGTATCTTCATATAGTTAAAATTCTCATATTTCCTATACAGGAGCAAATAGCTTCATCAGTAAGGTGTCTGCTTCCAGTGTAATAGGTTGTGGTTTCTAATCCTGGGTGTGATACTTGTAAAATGTGTATATTCTGTATAATAAAGAGGGTGTGATTTGTAAGGTGCAGGGACCAGTGAGAAAGTCGGCCACTGAAAAGACAGCGACAGCTATCAATTAACTTAATTCACTGCTGTCACAGAATGGGAGGAGAGGTGCCCCCCTTCAGAGCAGGAGCCCGGCGGCAGATGACTCCGTTGCCTCCCAGAGTTCTGCCTCTGGCTTCATGCATCTGTACTTGGAACTCTTCTGCTGCCACCCTGTCTCCTGAGTTCCAGTTACAGAGGACATAACAGTACCTGTCTCCTTCTGTGTATTAGTCTATGGGTGCATCCCCTAGTGTCAGACCTCTAGTGCCAGGAGTCACTCGGAGGCGGAGTTATATGATGTAATTCCTGTTCCTCCATCTCTCCGAGAGAGTGAGGAGAGTGTGACACACAGAGAGACTGAGAGACAGAGTCATGGTGTACAAGTGTGCAGAGCTGAGACTGGGAGCGGATCTCATCTACAGGGACTCATAGTGTTCCAGTGCATGCATCATCTTCTCTACAGTGGGAGTCAGACTGCATGGCTGTGCAGTCTTCCATGCTTTACCACCACAGACATTTCCTGATAAGTACCACTACCTAATGCTGTTACCTTGTGTGATATATGGGCTTCTGATTACCGCTATCAGTGTTACATCAGAGTCACCTGTGTTCACTAAATAAACATGCATTACTGTTTAAGTCACTAAGTGGGTGGACTGACGTCACTGCACCAGAAAGCCAAGAACACTCTGCCAATAGGTTATGGGCCCAGTCCTGCAACCAGACCCGCATGTACTTGAAGATTAGCCCCCTGTGTGCTGTTGAATAATCACAGTGACACAGTTTAAAATGACATTTTATACAAGTGCAGTAAGGATGTATAGCACAGAACTCAGCATGAGATTTGCTAAGCTGAAAGGTTCAGAGAACTATGCTACATGGAAGTTTGCCACGGAGATGCAGCTTAAGTGGGTAAAGGTGGTCATTCGGAGTTGTTCGCTCTGTAATTTTCTTCGCATCGCAGCGATTTTCCGCTAATTGCGCATGCGCAATGTTCGCACTGCGACTGCGCCAAGTAAATTTGCTATGCAGTTAGGAATTTTACTCACGGCATTACGAGGTTTTTTCTTCGTTCTGGTGATCGTAATGTGATTGACAGGAAGTGGGTGTTTCTGGGCGGAAACTGGCCGTTTTATGGGAGTGTGTGAAAAAACGCTACCGTTTCTTGGAAAAACGCGGGAGTGGCTGGAGAAACGGAGGAGTGTCTGGGCGAACGCTGGGTGTGTTTGTGACGTCAAACCAGGAACGACAAGCACTGAACTGATCGCACTGGAAGAGTAAGTCTCGAGCTACTCAGAAACTGCAAAGAAATTTCTATTCGCAATTTTGAGAACTTTCGTTTGCAATTTTGATAAGCTAAGATTCACTCCCAGTAGGCGGCGGCTTAGCGTATGCAATGCTGCTAAAAGCAGCTTGCGAGCAAACAACTCGGAATCACCCTCAAAGTTGTGGAAGGTTACTATAGACCCAGAAGCAGGTCCAAACCCAGATGACGTAGACAGAGCCATCGGGATGATAGGTTTAGCTGTGGAGCAGCATGTCTATTCAATAGTCAGTGGGAAAGTGTCAGCTAAGGACAATTGGACAGCCCTGCAAAATGAATATGAAGATAAAGGTCTAATGAGAAGGATAAGTTTAAGACGCATGCTATATGGAATGAAACTGAGTGCCTGCAAGGACATGAATGATTACATTGATAAGTTATTGTCGATAACTCAGCAGTTGGCATCTTTGGGGGCACAGGTGGATGAGGAAGAAGTCGCAATGGCTATGTTACAGAATCTGATGCCAGAATTTGATTTTTTGGTGGTTGCATTAGAGTCAAACGACACTAAACTGACAACAGAGATTGTAAGTGCCAAGTTGCTGCAGTTCCAAGAACGTTTTCCTCTCGAGACCATAGCTGAGGGTTCTGCCTTGGTCATAAAGGGCACAACGTCCAAAAAGCACAAATTCAAGTGTTTTGTTTGTCACAACATAGGACATAAAGCTACACATTGCAGATTGAGAAATTCCAGTGGTGCGCAGAAGCAGCGTGACAAGCCAAACGAATGTAGCAGACAGTCACAGAAAGGATTGCTGGTACATGGTCTCGGGGGCCACTAGACATTTCAGTTGCAATAAGCATTGGTTCAATTCTTTAACACTGTGTGTTCCCACTACAGTTACAGGGATTGGAATTAAGGCCCTTACTGCATTACAAGCTGGGACAATCACAATATGTTTAAGAATTGGAGGTGGGACAGTTGTTACAGATATCTAAGATGTGTTGTACTGTATGTGCCTGATTTAGGAAGTAATCTCATTGCTATCAGCGTCCTAGAGAAGAAAGGCTACAAGGTCCAATTTCAGACGGGGCAAGTGTATGGTGCATAATAAAAGAGGGACTGTTATTGCTTCAGCAACCCGGTGTAACCAACTATATATCCTGGACACTGAGAGGTGTACTGCAATGATGGCTACTGAGGAAAAACAGTCAATGGAGCTGTGGCACAAACGCTTGGGTCATCTGGGTTATGACACCGTCCAGTAACTGCTAGATGGAATGGTAACAGGGATCACCGTGAGCAACGCTGAAAGACCCATGTGTGAAAGCTGCAAAAAAGGCAAGCAAAGTCAGTTAGTAGAGCAGAGACACCGTTAGCTCTAGTACACACAGACGTGTGTGGTCCAGTGGAGGAAGAATCAATCAGTGGCTACAGGTATTTCAAGACTCTCATTGATGATGCCACAAGAATGACACACGTGTACTTTTTTAAGGAGAAGAGTGAAGTGGTCAACAAAATTGCGAAGTACAAAAACCTGGTGGAGAATCAGACAGGTCTAAAACTAAAGGTCCTGAGATCAGACAACGGTGGAGAGTATGATAACAAAGTCTTAGCCGCATTCCTTAGAAAATTTGGCATAAAGCATTAGCTAACAATTGCCTTCACACCGGAACAGAATCACGTGAGTGAGCGGGCAAACCGCACAATTGTTGAGAGAGCACAGACTATGTTAAGTGATGCTGGCCTGGAAAAAAGTTTTTGGCAGAAGCAGTATCTACTGCAGTATACCTAAAGAATCATGCACATACAGTGGTTGTTAAAGGTGAAACGCCACTGGAGGCGTGGTCCAGGAAAAAGCCAAGTATCAGTCATCTACGTGTTTTTGGGAGCAAAGCTTTTGCACATATACCCAGAGGTGTAGCAAGGTGTCATGGTGCCTGGAGCAAGGTATGTTTCGACGCCCCCGCCCCTGTACTGAATTGGGGGCGTGGCCACCAGGGCCGGTTTAGACCTTGTGGCATCCAGGGCGAAAGTTTCCTTTGGCGCCCCCCCCTCCCACAAACACCCACAGGTTAAATAGGAGCGTGGCTTCAGAGGGAAGGGGTGTGGCCACAGTTATGGCACCTGTAGTTATGGACCCAGTAGTTGTGCCTCCTGTAGATTTGCCCACAGTAGTTGTGACCCCTGTAGATTTGCCCCAGTAGTTGTGCCTCCTGTAGATTTGCCCACAGTAGTTGTGACCCCTGTAGATTTGCCCCAGTAGATGTGCCCCCTGTAGCTGTGGCCCCTGTAGCTGTGCCCCCAGTAGCTGTGCCTCCTGTAGCCTTGCCCAGAGTAATTGTGCACCCTAATTTGTGCCCCCTGTAGATTTGCCCCTAGTAGATGTGCCCCCTGTAGCTGTGCCTGCAGTAGTTGTGCCCCCATTAGGTGTGCCCCCTGTAGCTCTGCCCAGAGTAATTGTGCCCCCTGTAGCTGTGCCCCCTGGTAGTGCTGCAAACACACACAAAAAAATAATAAAAAAAAATACTCACCTGCCCCGCTCCTGCTTCCCGACTGCTGATGGCCGCGCCTCCAAGGGTAGCGGAGGGGAGGGAGAGATGTGATGCAGCTCGGTCTTCCAGCTATCAGTGACTAACAGCTGCGGCTGCGAGCTGCTTGTGGCCAGGCGGAGGTTCTGGCGGAGTCGAGCTGCGGCGCCTTGTACTGTCGTGGGCGCCTGGTGCTCGAGCTCCACCGGAGCCGCCCTCCCTACGCCCCTGCATATACCAAAGGAGAAAGCTAGATCCAAAATCCATAGAATGTTTAATGCTCGAATACTGCGATGAAAGCGGAGGATATAGACTTTGGGATGTTACAAGTAAACGTCTTCTTAAATCCACAGATGTGGTATACTACAAGACAGCAACACTAACTGGAGCAGTGGAACAGACAACAAGTCAGAGAATAAAAGTTCCACGAGGAGCAACAAAGGTATTCCAGCCAAAAAATACAGTGAGGAGTATGCAAACCTAGCTTACTGTGAGCCTCAAAACATACAGGAAGCAAAGTCAAGTAGTGATTGGACAGAGTGGAACTCAGCAATTGATACAGAACTGTCAGCACTAAATGATAACAGTACACTGTTATATCAACTAGACTTTGAGTCCGCATTCTTAAATGGAGAATTGATTGAGGACATTTATATGGAACCACCTCAACATTATGATATGGACATATTCCAAACTGGGAAAGTTTGTCTCTTAAAGAAGTCGCCTCAAGCAAAGTGGTCATTGCTGGTATGTAAAGTTGGATGCAGCGTTACTAGAAATTAACTTTGTTAGGTCAGAGACTGATCACTGCCTATACCACTAAACCATCAAAGAAAAGTTGTTCATCATAACTGTCTATGTGGATGATTTACTTTTGGCACGTCAAGAAGATCACATCACTAATGTCAAGCACCAGCTTAAACAAAGATTCAAGTTGAAAGATCTAGACCCTGCAAATCATCTATTAGGTATGAAAATTGTACAAAACCTACAAGAGGAGACTGTCACAATTAACCAACAAACATACATTGAGGCAATAATTTCCAAGTACGGAATGACAGATGCAAAATCAGTAAGTACTCCCATTGATCAAAGTATAAAGATAGTCAAGGCCATGTCACCAAACACCAAAAGGGAGATAGAGGAAATGCAAGAAATCCCTTATCAAAATGCCATTGGTAGTTTGATGTATGCAAGCATTGGGACACGTCCAGACATCACACATGCAGTGAGTCGGGCAAGTCAGTTCGCAAATAATCCTGGGAGATAACACTGGATTGCAGTAAAGAGAATACTAAGATACCTCAGAGGTATAAGTTCACTAAAGCTGATATTTACAAGATCATCAGATACCAGTTTAAAAGTATTCTGTGACACCGACTGGGAATCAGATGAGGATGATAGACGTACTATACTGGATACCTGTTTGCACCGGAAGATGCAGCCATAAACTGGGAAAGTAGGAAACAACCCACAGTTGCTCTCTCTACAACAGAAGCAGAGTACATGGCGCTCACAGAGACTTCAAAAGAAGCGCTTTGGATAAGAGAGACTTTATGTTGATGATCTTACTGTGGTAAAGAAGACCTAATTTGCATAAAGTGTGATAACAAGGGAGCACTTAATCTTTCTTGTAGCACAAAGCATCATGGATGGTCTAAGCACATTGCTATAAGAAATCATTTCATTCGTGAGTTAGTGGACAACAAGTCCGTCAATGTGGAATATGTTGCAAGTGAAGAAAATATTGCAGACATGTTGACAAAAGAACTGTCATCACTCTTGCTACTTGCAAGTTTTTTTGCATCATATTATGTTTTCGGTTACAGGAGTGACTTTATTGATTTGTTTGATAAAATGTCATGTTCTTTAAACTTGTGACCGGAGACAGTCTTGAGCGAGGGGGGGTGTTAGGATATGGTGCACTCTTTATCTGTCTCCTTCTGTGTATTAGTCTATGGGTGCATTCCCTAGTGTCAGACCTCTAGTGCCAGGAGTCACTCGGAGGTGGAGTTATATGATGTAATTCCTGTTCCTCCATCTCTCACAGAGAGTGAGGAGAGTGTGGCACAGAGAGACTGAGAGACAGAGTCATGGTGTACAAGTGTGCAGAACTGAGAAGGAGCAAATCTCAGCTACAGAGACTCATAGTGTTCCAGTGCATCATATTCTCTATAGTGGGAGTCAGACTGCATGGTTGTGCAGTCCTCCATACTTCACCACCACAGACATCTCCTGATAAGTACCACTACCTAATGCTGTTACCTTGTGTGATGTATCGGCTTCTGATTACTGCTATCAGTGTTACATCTGAGTCACCTGTGTTCACTAAATATACCTGCGTTACTGTTTAAGTCACTAAGTGTGTGGACTGACGGCACTGCACCAGATAGCCCAGAACACTCTGCCAACAGGGATGCCGGCGGTCAGAATACCTGAATACCGACAGCACATCCTAACTCACAGTATCCCGATACCTGCTAGGAAAGTATTCTAACCCTCCTCCTCTACTCCCTAAACCTCCCTCCCTGCATCCTAAACTTAACCCTCCCCCATGCAACCTAACCTTAATCCTCCCTGCTTAGTGCCTAACCCTAACCTCCCCACACAAGCTAACTATAAATCTCCCCACTTAGTCCCAGAGTGTAACCCTAACCTTCTCTCACCACAGCCTAACCCTACCCCCGAGCCTAACTTCCCCTATACTGCCTAAAACTACCCCCCACCCCCACTGCCTAACCCTAACCAGTGATGGCATACTTATCTTTGAGATGCTGACAGTCAGTATTCCGGTGCCAGCATTGTGATCGATGTTGAGATCCCGCCATCAGTCTTCTGGCCAGTGTCAGGATTTTGGACAAGGTATTCCGACTGCTGGCATCTTGAACGCTGGTATGCTGATCGGTTCCCGATTTACCAGCTTCCTCCCATTTGTACACATCAGCTGTTCTTGGAAATAGACAGTTAATTAGAAAAAATATTTTGTGATCTGGTCAGCAAAAGAACAAAGCAAATTAATTTAACTTGTATAAGTAGTAGAGATGAGCGGGTTCGGTTCCCAGAGAACCGAACCCCCTGAACTTAATGCTCTGAGCCTCGGAAACCAGAACGAGGCATAATGTCATCATCCCGCTGTCAGAATCTCGCAGGTTTTGGATTACATAAATAGCCATGTGTCGCCGCCATTTTCACTCTGGACTAGGAGAGTGAGGAAGACAGACCTCTGTCTCTCTGTGGGTGGTGGCATCGGGTGAGGGCAGTGTGTGCTCTGTAGGGGTGCTGCTCCTGTCACTGTGGTCTACCTGTGCTGTGTTAGAGGTGCTGTCCTGGCTGTCACTGGTGTTTCATGTGCTGCAGCTGTACATGGGTGTTGTTGCTGTCCTGGCTGTCACTGTGTTGTAAAGGGGTGCATTTGTTAAAATAAAAGCACACTGGTCCTATATGCTGTAAGAATTCAGGGGTGCTGTTGTTAAAATAAAAGCACACTGGTCCTGTATGCTGTAAAAATACAGGTGTGCTGCTGTTAAAATATTATTACACTGGCCCTGTATGCTGTAAAAATTAAGGGGCACAGTTGTTAAAATAAAAGTACACTGGCCTTGTACGCTGTGAAAAATTCAGGGGTGCAGTTGTTAAAAAAAAAGCACACTGGTCTTGTATGCTGTGAAAATTCATGGGTGCTGTTGTTGTTAAAATAAAAGCACACTGGTCCTGTATGCTGTAAAAATGTAGGGGTGCAGTTGTTAAAATAAAAGTACACTGGCCCTGTACGCCGTGAAAATTCAGGGTTGCAGTTGTTAAAATAAAAGCATACTGGTCCTGTATGCTGTAAAAATACAGGGGTGCTGTTGTTAAAATATACTGGCCCTGTATGCTGTAAAAATTCAGGGCTGCTGTTGTTAAAATAAAAGCACACTGGTCCTGTATGCTGTAAAAATACAGGGGTGTTGCTGTTAAAATAAAAGCACACTGGCCCTGTACGCTGTAAAAATTCAGGGGTGCAGTTGTTAAAATAAAAGTACAATGGTCCTGTATGCTGTTAAAATACAGGGGTGCTGCTGTTAAAATAATATTACACTGGCCCTGCATTCTGTAAAAATTCAGGGGTACTGTTGTTACAATAAAAGTACACTGGTCCTGTATGCTGTAAAAATACAGGGTGCATTTGTTAATATAAAAGCATACTGGTCCTGTATGCTGTGAAAATACAGGAGTGCTGGCCCAGCCTTGTATGCTGCAACAATTCAGGGGTGCTGCTGTTGTTAAAATAAAAGCACACTGGTCCTGTATGCTGTAAAAATTCAGGGGTGCTTCTGTTTAAATAATATTACACTGGCCCTGTATGCTGTCAAAATTCATGGGTGCTGTTTGCAAAATAAAAGTACACTGGCCCTGTATGCTGTCAAAATTCAGGAGTGCAGTTGTTAAAATAAAAGCACACTGGTCCTGTATGCTGTTAAAATACAGGGGTGCTGCTGTTAAAATAATATTACACTTAGGGATGGACATTGATAGTCGATGTTTCCGAAACATCAATGTTTTCGTTTCGATGGTAGTGTTTTTAGCATTTAATGGTGCCCTCCCGATGTTTTTCACCATCGAATGATAGTCATTCGATGGTCTTCCGATGGTGGCTTGTTTTTTTCTAATTCCAAATAGCTATGCCTCCCCTTGCTGCTGTGTCTATCAGGGAAACTTCCTAAGTCCGTTGGAGGCTGTCTGTTTCAGACATGAGCCTGCTCAGCCAGTCCCCTCACCCCCTCCCCTCTCTAGGTTGCTGCTAGGCAACAGGGCCCACTACAAGCTCTGATTGGCTCTCACTGACTCAGAGAGCCAATCAGATCCCAGACCTTACCCTGCAGCAGCAGAAGCCACAGACACTCGGAGCTCAGGAGGATTCAGAGGAGACAGAGTGACCTCACTGATATTTATATCACTCCAGCTATACACCACCATTGATCAGGGGGAATAATTTAGGAGGGCTATGGACAAAGTCCTTACTTGAGTATGTTTTGGACTGTTGGAAAAACCAAGAGAAAACACAAAAACCATGGAAAGAACATACAAACTCCACACCATAATCATCGGAATTGGTCCCATGTGAGACAGCAAGGCAAACCGTGCACTGAGCAAGTTGCCATCCACATTATTGTAAGAAATTCCCAGCCGGTACGCCGTACCGCCGGGTCGTCCACAATACTGCATTCCGCTGGCTTCGTTCTGTGTGAGGGGAGGAGAGCGCAGCGCAGCACAGCGCAGTGCCTCTCCTGCCCCTCAATTCTCTTGGATGCCCAGTCTCACTCTCCATCGGCGGCGGCGCAGTCAATCTGAATAAGGCACCGGTTTACTAGCCAATCAGAACTCATGGACCGGCAGCCGCGGCTCCTGATTGGCTGGCGGTCCGCGAGCTCTGATTGGCTATTGAACCGGCGCATCATTTCAGATTGACCCCGCCGCCGTTGGAGAGTGAGACCGGGCATCAAAGAGAATTGAGGGGCAAGAGAGACGCTATGCTACGCTCTCCTCCCCTCACATAGAAGAAACAGAGCCAGCGGTAAGGGGTGGGGGGCAATGAGCGCACAGTGGGACAATGTATATCTGCCACAGGGGGGCATTGTATATCTGACACAGTGGGGGCATTGTATATCTGACACAGTGGGGGCATTGTATATCTGGCACTGTGGGGGAATTGTATATCTGGCACTGTGGGGGCATTGTATATCTGGCACAGTGGGGGCAATGTATATCTGGCACTGTGGTGGCAATGTATATCTGGCACTGTGGGGGCATTGCATATCTGGCACTGTGGGGGCATTGCATATCTGGCACTGTGGGGGCAATGTATATCTGGCACTGTGGGGGCATTGCATATCTGGCACTGTGGGGGCATTGCATATCTGGCACTGTGGGGGCATTGCATATCTGGCACTGTGGGGGCATTGTATATCTGGCACTGTGGGGGCATTGTATATCTGGCACTGTGGGGGCAATGTATATCTGGCACTGTGGGGGCATTGTATATCTGGCACAGTGGGGGCAATGTATATCTGGCACTGTGGGGGCAATGTATATCTGGCACTGTGGGGGCATTGCATATCTGGCACTGTGGGGGCATTGCATATCTGGCACTGTGGGGGCAATGTATATCTGGCACTGTGGGGGCATTGCATATCTGGCACTGTGGGGGCATTGCATATCTGGCACTGTGGGGGCATTGCATATCTGGCACTGTGGGGGCATTGCATATCTGGCACTGTGGGGGCATTTTATATCTGGCACTGTGGGGGGCATTGTATATCTGGCACTGTGGGGGCAATGTATATCTGGCACTGAGGGGGCAATGTTACTTCATCATTGGGCATTGTGTGTGTGTATTATATATGTATGTTATACACACAATGTCCAGTGATAAAGTAATATGTTGCTCAGAGTCTGGCCCTGCCCCCGATCCCAATTCCCACATTGCAAATGAAAATGCAGGCTTTTGCGCATGAACTAGTCATATAAATAGTTTTCACCATCGAATACTTTTGATGTGATGGTTAGTAACCATTGCATCGAAAGTTTCAATGGTGGAACATTGCCATCATATGATGGTTTGCTTTCGATGTCCATCCAATTTACACTGGCCCTGTATGCTGTAAAAATCCAGGGGCACTGTGGTTAAAATAATAGTACACTGTCCCTATATGTTGAAAAAATTCAGGGGTGCAGTTGTTAAAATAAAAGCTCACTGGTCCTGTATGTTGTTAAAATACAGGGGTGCTGCTGTTAAAATAATATTATACTGGCCCTGTATGCTGTAAAAATTCAGGGGTGCTGTTTTTAAAATAAAAGTACACTGGCCCTGTATGCTGTAAAAATTCAGAGGTGCAGTTGTTAAAAAGTACACTGGTCCTGTGTGCTGTAAAAATACAGGGGTGCATTTGTTAAAATAAAAGCACACTGGTCCTATATGCTGTAAAAATACAGGGGTTCTGTTGTTAAAATAAAAGAACACTGGCCCTGAATGCTGTAAAAATAAAGGGGTGCTTCTGTTAAAATATTACACTGGCCCTGTATGCTGTAAAAATTCAGGGGTGCTGTTGTTAAATAAAAGCACACTGGTCCTGTATGCTGTTAAAATACAGGGGTGCTGCTGTTAAAATAATATAATACTGGCCCTGTATGCTGTAAAATACAGGGGTGCTGTTTTTCAAATAAAAGTACACTGGCCCTGTATGCTGTAAAAATTCAGAGGTGCAGTTGTTAAAAAAAGTACACTGGTCCTGTATGCTGTAAAAATCCAGGGGTGCTGTGGTTAAAATAAAAGTACACTGGCCCTGTATGTTGAAAAAATTCAGGGGTGCAGTTGTTAAAATAAAAGCACACTGGTCCTGTATGCTGTAAAAATACAGGGGTGCATTTTTTAAATTAAAAGAACACTGGCCCTGTATGCTGAAAAAAAACCAGGGGTTCTGTTGATAAAATAAAAGAACACAGGCCCTGTATGCTGTAAAAATACAGGGGTGCTTCTGTTAAAATATTACACTGGCCCTGTATGCTGTAAAAATTCAGGGGTGCTGTTGTTAAAATAAAAGCACACTGGTCCTGTATGCTGTTAAAATACAGGGGTGCTGGCCCAGTCTTGTATGCTGTAAAAATTCAGGGGTGCTGTTGGTAAAATAAAAGCACACTGGTCCTGTATGCTGTAAGAATATAGGGGTGCTGTGAAAATAAAGGGGCACTGTTCTGTGTGCTGTAATAATAAAGGGGTGCTATCCTGTGAAATGGAGAACAATTTTGAGAAAAAAATAGTGGAAGATCAGGAACCACTTCTAGTTCCTAGTACTAGTGCTGAAGCTGCTGCTGCCAACAGTCATGGCATTGACGATGCAATTCCATCAACGTCGCCTGCTAAGGCCGATGCCCAATGTCACAGACGGCATGTAAAATCCAAGAAGCAAAATTTGTAATCAGAAAAAAAAGAAATTATCTGATGAGAAACGTAAAATTGGCAATATGCCAGTCACAACACCAAGTGGCAAAGAAATGCTAAGGTCTTGGCCTATGTTCATGACTGGTGGCTCAGCTTCTCATGAGAATGGAAGCTCTCCTCCCTCTTGAAATTTTAAAAAAAATTAAACTTGTTAAAGCACAGGAAAAAACAACTGTGCGTTCAGAGATATCACAAATCCCCAAGGAGAGTCCAAGTGTGTCCATGGTTGCAATGTCTAGGCCTAACCTTCCCAAGACTGTATGGAAAGAGGAGGCTCCTACAACCATTTGCACGCCCCCTGCAAATGCTGGGAGGAGCACCGCCAGTCCAGTTGCTGATATTGAGATTGAGGATGCCACTGTAGATGTACACCAGGATGAGGAGGATATTGGTGTACCTGGCGCTGAGAAGGATGCTGACGATGAGGATTCTGATGGTGATGTGGTTTGTTTGAATAAGGCACCAATGGAGACAGTTGTTGTCCATGGGATGAGAAAGCCCACTGTCATGCCTGGGCAAAATACCAAAAAAGCCACCTCTTCGGTGTGGAATTATTTCTCCACAAATCCGGACAACAGGTGTCAAGCCATGTGTTGCCTTTGTCAATCCTCATTAAGTAGAGGTAAGGACGTTAACCACCTAGGAACATCCTCCCTTATACATCACCTGCAGCGCATTCATCAGAAGTCATTGTCAAGTTCAGAAAGTTTGGGTAAGAGCGTAAGCAGTCCACTGACACCTAAATCCCTTCTTCCTGTTGTACCAAAGCTCCTGCAAGCCACACCACAACTCACTCAAAGTCAATTTCCTCCTCAGTCAGGAATGTAAGTAGTCCTGCAAGCCATGTCACTGGCATGACTGACGAGTCCTCTCCTAACCGGGATTCCTCCGGAGGATCCTTGAGTGGTATGCCTACTGCTGCCGCTGCTGTTGTTGCTGCTGGGAGTTGATTGTCATCCCAGAGGGAAAGTCGGAAGACCACTTGTACTACTTCAACTAAGCAATTGACTGTCCAACAGTCCTTTGTGAGGAAGATGAAATATGACAGCAGTCACCCTGTTGCAAAGCGGATTACTGAGGCAATAACAACTATGCTGGTGTTAGAAGTGCGTCCGGTATCTGCCATTAGTGCAGTGGGATTTAGACAGTTGATGGACGTATTTTGTCCCTGGTACCAAGTCCCGTCTAGATTCCACTTCTCTAGGCAAGCGATTCCTGTACAGTTACATTAAGAAAAGTGTCCTCAGTGTCCTAAAAAATGCAGTTGTACCCAGTGTCCACTTAACCACGGTTATGTGGACAAGTGGAGCAAGGTAAACTAAAGACTACATGACTGTGACAGCCCACTGGGTTGATGTATTGCCTCCCGCAGCAACAACAGCTTCATCTCACAAATGCCAACTCATTCGTAGGCAGGCTTCGCTGTGTATCACCAGTTTCCGTAAGAGGCACACATCTTGCAGGCCTGCCCTACACTTAAGATACACTGCAAAGTCACTAACATGTGCTACCCGCTTTTTATGAAGTCACTTCCGCAAGTACTTCCGTTTTTATTATTTCTTAACAATAAAGTTAATTGAGGATTTTCTTCTATAAAGAGTCAAAGACTAAACCCAATAACAACATCTATCTACAAAGTGCTCCGTCATGAAACGCGTTTGATGCTGGGAACCGGATACACGCCACACCGGAAGCCCTGGAACAAGCACTTTTGGTACCGCGTAGAATGCCAGGAAAGGAGGAAGACTGCGAGGACGAGTGACCAGCGCCGCAGGGAAGGAAGGTAGGAGAGGGATAAATAGATAGATAGGGGACCCACCTCCCACCCGCAAGGATACGGAAACTCGGACAATAGCAAACCTCCATACCGGCAACCCAGTTTTCAAAACAAATACTCTGAAAAGAGCGTAAACATTCTGCAATGCAGTAGTGTCATTATTTTGAATCAATATTTGTTTTAAGTTGTTTGACTTTGCAGGCACACACACACAACAGACATAAGCGCTCCCATACCATATCTACAATTTCCTTTTAATTGGAGCAGCTTTTACAGTTGAGCGTGGAAAAAACACATATCTATTTGTATTGAAAGAATGGTGGAGGATTATACCGGTGACAGCATCCAAGTAGGCATGAAAAAGAGGCAATTTGGAGACCCTTGCACAAACTGGCTTTATTTTACCTAAGTTGCCCTAACCCCACCCCCCCTCCATTGTGTACTCCGAAAGAGTGTTTAGTGCAGTCGGTAACCTTCTCAGTTATCGGTGTAGGAGGTTACTTCCACAAAATGTGGAGAAGATGATGTTCATCAATATGAATTATAATTTCCTCCAGAAAGACGTTTACCAGCAATTGCCTCCAGAAAGTACACAGGGACCTGTGATGGTGGATTCCAGTGGGGGCGAATTAATACTCTGTGAGGATGAGGATGTATACACTGAAAGTGGTAAGGAATCGGAGGATGAGTACGACATCTTGCCTCTGCAGAGCCAGTTTGTGCAAGGAGAGATTAATTGCTTCTGTTTTGGTGGGGGGATTAATTGCTTCTTTTTTGTGGGGTCCCAAACAAACCAGTCATTTCAGCCACAGTTGTGTGGCAGACCCTGTTGCTGAAATGATTGGTTTGTTAAAGTGTGCATGTCCTGTTTTTACAACATAAGGGTGGGTGGGAGGGCCCAAGGACAATTCTATCTTGCACCTATTTTTTTTTTTTTTGCATGATATGCTCTTTGGGGCATATTTTTTTTAAACTACCATTCTGTCTGCCACTGCAGTGCCACTCCTAGATGGGCCACCCACTTGTGTGGCTTAGCTTAGCCATCTAGCGACCTTGGTGCAACCTTTTGGCCTAAAACCAATATTGTGAGGTGTGAGGTGTTCAGAATAGACTGGAAATGAATGTTATTGAGGTCAATAATACAGTAGGATCAAAATTACCACCAAAATTCTGTGATTTTAGCTGTTTTTATGTTTTTTTCAAAAATCATCCAGATCCAAAACCAAAACCCGAAAGGGTGGTTTTGGCAAAACCAATCCAGATCCAAAACATGAGCGGAGATTCAGATCCAAAACCAAAACACAAAACTCGAAAAGTGTCCGCCGCAAATCTCTAGTAGTAAGGAATCTGTGTTGATCCTATTTTAAATCTTTTCATGCTGGATATTAGCTGAACCACTCTAATACAAGCAATATCTTAGCTTTGTGTAATCATGCTAAATGTATTAAATAGAAAAAGATTTTGTTTTCTAGTTCATTTAGCTTAATGTGTTAGTTTTAAGAGTTTCTTGCTATAAGGCTATGACCTTGCAATGATATAAGAGCCCATCTCTTAATCCTTCCTACTTGTTGTTCTGCATGACTAAGTGTCACTGATTTTATAATTAGTCATAAACTCTAGCCTTAAGTTAATTAATGCCCTCATTATGTCATGCTTACTCTAGATTACTATATTCTTGTGCCAATTAATCACTTCTACACCAATTAGAACACAGGATAAAGAAGCAATAACGATTTGAGAGAGTGATTTTAGATGACACCATATTATGAAATTAAATTGGATTCCAACCACTGGTACATGTGAGATAGAGGCCTTGAAGTATTTTCCATTAGCAAACATGGGAACAAAACGCCTTGCCTGCTCTCATTTTCCAGATGCACTGACTATATCAGAGCAGTCGTTTATGAAACATGTTTTCTGTTTGGGTAAATGTGAATATGCCGAGCGTGCTGATATGATGTGTCCTTTACAAGATAAATGTGGAGAGTCATTCGTCTTCAGTGTAAATGAGAAAAGCAGGGTTTTCATGGTAAATGTGTGCGGGCTAGATTACCTAACAGAATTGTTATGTATCATACACTGTCAACTGCAAAATGACAGAATGTGAGAATGCAGTGACAGCTCCTCTACTGATACGGTACGCTGAATGGTATCACACTAAGTTGCAGCTGTCACATAATTATTACATACATCTTAGGCATATGTTTGGAAGGAGGAAGAGATAATAAGAAATAGAAAAAAAAATCTGATACACAGTGTTAATGTTTGGATGGTTTAGTAACCAGCAGAATACTATTTTCAGCATTACTGATCTTGTCATGTCTGCACTATGCACACAAGCAAATATACACAATTACAGACAGCAGTGCCCCTGTATCAAGTGCACCAGAATTGCGAGCCCTATGCACTCTTCTTGGACAAATCTTGTACATTGAAACACAACACTATGCAGTAAATGTCATAGCCTATTATATTTATTGGGATGTAGTCTGGATCCCGGCGTTCGGGATCCCGGCGATCAGAATACCGACGCCGGGATCTCACCCTTCAGAATGCTGGCAGCGCTACCACAGCTAGAATCTGTGGCGAGTGCAGTAAGCCCACAATGGGCTTTGTTGCGCCCATCCCTCTGCCGCCATTCTTGTGGTCGGATCTAGGCGTTGGTATTCGAACTGCCGGGATCGCGATTGCTGGGATCCCGTACCTAACACCATTTATCTCATACTGTATGTACATTGTATTGTACTTAATGGTTTGTGAAGTACACATGCACTCCCTAAATTACTTACCAATCTCCTGGTGTTCTCTCTGGACTTGGGCTGATTCAGAGATTGATGGTAATGGCGCAGCTGCTACATCTTTGTACGGAAATATACAAAACCCACAGGAGGCATCTTGTATAAAGAGACGCGGACCTGTGTCTTTTCCGATCCGGTGCTGGGTCCGCAGACACGCCATCGGATCAGCATCGCAAACCATCATCCGTAGCATTGGACATTGGACCCTCGGGTTACTCAGGATGTTTGGCTGCCAGGGCCAGTAAAACTGAGAAGCAGTAACTGGCCTCTGCACACCCAGAAAACAGGGCCGACATGCCCTTGTTTTCTGCAGTGCTGCCACTCCATGCCCTGAAATGCCTAGAGCCTGTCAATCAGGCCATGGAATCCAGGGCACTACGACAGGAGCCACAACACCATCACTGCATATATGTGCAACACAGCTCTAGCATGTGTGCAGACACGAAAACATCAATTGTGACCGGCTGGGTGCGTGGCTGAATCATCCCCTCTGTTTCTGTGGGGGAATGTTCCCAATCCCACATTACGGAGACGGGACAACCATTTTTGCTGGTTTTGGTTTTGATTCTAATTCGTCGTCCGCTTTTGTAAAAAAGCTGTGACTGATTTTGGTTTTGTATTATTTTTATAAATTTACAAAAAAAAAGCTAAAATCAAATATTTTGGGTGTTGTTTTGTTCCTACGGTATTACATTCATTTCTAGTAATTTCCAGTCAGTTTTGACCACTTCACAGCTCACAATACAGTTATCATCCATTTAAGGCCAAAGGGTGCAGCCAGCCAGCTGGTTACTAAACAACACAGCAGCGGCACAAACACACGACAGTTTATAACACATCTATGAAACATTGCCACACAGCAGTACAGAAATGAAAAGTGGTGCAAGATGGAATTGTCCTGGGCCCTCCCTCCGACCCTTATGTTGGATATAAAAAAGACATACACAGTTTAATAAACCAAGCACTTCATCGACAGGGACTGATACTTTTGTGGCTGAAGTGCTTGCTTTGTTTGGGCCACCACAAATTTTTTTTTGAAGGATTACCTCTGATAACTAATGAGGAGGTTGATGATGAGGGTAATAATTACAGTATAATCTTATACAATAAATTTCATGAACTCACAGCAAATGACATAACATGGAGGAGTTGCCTAGATGGCTAATGTCCCTATCTCTACTAACTTTGGCCTCACAAATGGAGCAGATGCCTTCACAAACATTGTCAGGTTTTGGGGAAAAATTATCCCACACCCGAGAGGTGGCTGTTTTGTTCTTATGCCCATGCATCACAATGGCTTTCTTTTTTATCACGGGGAAGAACTGCAGCTACTGGTGACTGACTTACACAAACAACATCATCAATATCCTCAGTGTCAGATAGTAGTACACACATATACCCCTCATTCTGTTCCACTTCCACACACGAATATTCAATTTCTGTTATGTCCTCATCATCACCATCTTTACTAGTACTGCTCCCCACATGTGCAAATGGTGCAAAAATGGTCAAAGGAGGTGAAAGAGGCTTCTCTATAAGGACAGTGTGAAAAATGTCAGACTCACACATAGCTGACATGGACACCCCTAAACTTTCCTCAGGAATGTATGACGGTTTTGAACGCACAGTTTGTTCTACTGCAGTAGTGCTTTTAATTTTTTTGACACCTCTTCTAGACTCTGGGTGAAAAGTTCTTCATCGTCATGAGATGCAGAAGAAGATGCTTTACTGACAGTTGCAGAACCACCACTTAAAGGTCAAGACCTGAGTCTTCCCTTGACACTTTCATGTTTCTCTGCAGCTAACTTTCCTTTTGATTGTTTTTTTTTCTTTATCACTATAAAGGTAAATTGCTTCTTTGATTTTACATGCTATGACTTAAGCCTTCTATGGCCTTAGTAGATGACATTGACGGACTTCTATCATCGTGACTGGTGGCAGCACCTGCCACACTGGTATGTGCTTCCTGCTCTCCTCTCAATTGTCCATTCTCCATATCTATTAACAAACACGAACCAAGTGGGGTACAGCACACACACCACAATTTGTTCAAACAATGTACCACCTACAGTGTCACACAATGTGTATGAGTCAGAATAATTACACTGAAGTTTAATTTCACCTACAGCATCACAAAACAATACATGTATGGAGTCAGAAATAGTAATCTAACACTGAGGTTTAATTTAACCTACAATATCACACAATACATGTATGAGTCAGAAATAATAATGCTGCAGTTCACTTTCACTTACAATGTCACACAATACGTGTATTAGCCAGAAATAGTAATCAAACACTGCTGTTTAAGTTCACATACAGTTTCACACAATACATGTATGAGTCAGAAATAATAACTGCAGTTCATTTTCATCTACAGTGTCACACAATATGTGTATGAGTCAGAAATAGTAATCTAACACTGCTGTTTACTTTCACCTACAGTGTCACACAATAGGTGTATGAGTCAGTTCACTTTCACCTACAGTGTCACACAATACATGTATGAGTTAGAAATAGTAATCTAACACTGCGGTTTAATTTTGCCTAAAGTGTCACAAATTCAATACGTGTATGATTATACACTTACTGGCAGTGTCACAGAAAAATAGCAGTATAGTACACTGGGGTTTAGCACCCCAAAAAAATAATATATTTTTTAAGCTATATATTATTTAGCTATAACTGGTGCAGAGCACCCCTAGATTGGCAAAGGACACCTTTATGTACAACAAAGCACGGACCACCTACAGTGTCATTCACAATACATGTATGATTATTATAGTACATTGTACACTGATTATACAGCAGCCCCTTTATGGATGGAGAGAGTACCCCTGAACATAGCAGCCTCTTGATGGAACACCACGCCCCTAGAGGACACAAGTACCCCTTTATCAGAACCAGCGGGAAAACCTGTGCCGGACTCGGATACTGCCTCGGATCGCAATGTTCGGGTGGGTGCGGTTCTCAGAAAACCGCACCCACTCACCTCTAATTTGTATGGGAGAAATGTGATAAGAAAACAAAGACCATAAAAAGATATGTGGCAATATGACAGTGCGGTGCGCAAATAGAAAGGGCAGATGGTCAAGGACAGTACCACTAAGAATTTGCACAATTGAGAGGGTGCAAAACATCTTTATCACAAAGATCTGTTGGGAAGTGGGTCCACGCCTTTATCGTTTAGTCTTATTCCACCTTTGCTCTATAATGTATTGTGTGCGCTTAAATCTATTTTTATACTGATGTTGTAAAAACAGGAATACAATATAATTGCCTGGTGAATTGAAACTATAATTAATTTTGTTTCAAAGGTTGAGTGAAAATGCTTATCATTCAGAGTAAGATTTATTGGAACCATTACCAGGATCGATCCGGAATACTTTTTCCCTGTGAACTGCAAGTAATACTATTAATGGTCTTCTTAACAGAAGGATTAATGCCTGTGGCACAGCAGAGGAATAGATAGTCTTTATCTCTCTTCCATTCACTGTGTGGCTTTTGGTCATTGTAAGAGAACACAGTTGGAGAAGAGCAAGGGTCATAGAGAGTACAAAGGCTCACAGGACCTATGAGGCATTCAAGAAGAGAAGCACGCACACACACACACACACACACACACACACACACACACACACACACACATACATAGAACCACATGAATAAGTTAAATATGATCTGCTGAAAATGGGATCATGTTATATAATACAAACATGACTTTGCACCATGCCACTATGTTACTTGCAAAGCATACAAGCCATGTTGTAGCCATGTTGTAGCCACCTCACTGGTTGAGCCTGCCAGAGGGCAGAGACTGCAACACCTGAGAAAGTTTCTCAAGTATAAACTTGTGTGAAGGAAAGCAGATGGTGTCAAATAGCAGACTGAAAACTTTAATTTGGAAAGTCTGTCTTGTTTACAATAGAGCGGGTAAACAAAAGGTAAAAGATCAAGCAAAAGTTGTAGAGAAAATAATTAGGTGTAACATTACAAAGCAGATAACAGCTGTAATAGAAGTATATTGTTAAAAATAATAATCAACAAATGCCAATTACTCCAATTGCACAAAGTAAACAAATGGGCTGATGATTAGTTGAACGGGATCAGTAAGATATCACAGCTGTCAGGATCCCGATGGTCAAGAGATACTGGCGGTGAGCGCAGTGGGTCCACGCTTTGAGCCCGGTGGCGACCACAGAGTTTTATTCTCCCTCGGGTGGTGGCTTGGACCACCACCCAAGTGGGGATTCCAGCCAGGTGTCGGGATTCCGACATCGGTATCCTAACAGCCGGAATCCCGTCAGCGGTAAATTGACTGTCTCCCAGCTAAACATATGACTGTTTGTGGAACATATCTTGCGTATTTTTTTTCCCACTGCACGTTCTCCGTAACTGTGCGCACACAAGTATTGGCTAAGCAAAATCCAATATATTTTGATCACATATATATACCTAAGTCTGATGACGCATAAATGGGTTCTTACGAAGGCAGAGTTCAGTGAGGACTTTATGGATAGCTTTTATAAATGACTCAGTGTATGCTTTAAATAAATCATAAAAATTAAATCATATAGATAAATATCATCTACCATAGAATTATAATAACAATGTAGTTGTAGATTGACCATAAAGAAATATAAAATATTACATACACTTAATGGCAGGCGAATTAATGGTAGGTTATTTCATGGGAATAACATAGAATTTAGCTGAAATAATAATAGGTCTGTAAGTGAACCCTTCAGGGCTTCCTAGAGCTGCATTTTCCTTACAATGGCCCTCATTCCGAGTTGTTCGCTCGTTATTTTCCTTCGCATCGGTGCGATTTTCTGCTAACTGCGCATGCGCAATGTCCGCACTGCGGCTGCGCCAAGTAAATTTGCTAAGAAATTTGGTATTTTACTCACGGCATTACAAGGTTTTTTCTTCGTTCTGGTGATTGGAGTGTGATTGACAGGAAGTGGGTGTTTCTGGGCGGAAACTGGCCGTTTTATGGGTGTGTGTGAAAAAACGCTGCCGTTTCTGGGAAAAACGCGGGAGTGGCTGGAGAAACGGGGGAGTGCCTGGGCGAACGCTGGGTGTGTTTGTGACGTCAAACCACGAACGAAACTGACTGAACTGATCGCAGTGGCAGAGTAAGTCTCGAGCTACTCAGAAACTGCTAAGAAATTTCTATTCGCAATTTTGCGAATCTTTCGTTCGCAATTCTGCTAAGCTAAGATTCACTCCCAGAGGGCGGCGGCTAAGCGTGTGCACAGCTGCGAAAAGCGGCTAGCGAGCGAGCAACTCGGAATGAGGGCCAATATACAACACCAGTGACCAGATCACATTTGTTTTTTCTTTGACTGTTATAATATTATGCAAAGGCAAAAATGTTGCAACTCTGATATATATTTCCATGTAGAATAAATAGGTCAGTTACACGGGTACGGGTCATTGGGTCGACTCAACTTAGGTCGACAGTCATTAGGTCGACCACTGAAGGTCAACATGGGCATTAGGTCGACATGCACTAGATCAACATGGGCATTAGGTTGACATGTACTAGGTCGACGTGTGAAAAGGTCGACATGAGTTTTTATACTTTTTTTGGTGTTGTTTTCTTCGTAAAGTGACGGGGAACCCCAATTAGTGCACCCTGTGCCCTCGCATGGCTCGCTTCGCACATCATACTTCGGGCAAGGTGCCTTACTTTGCTCGGCACAGGTTACTGTTCCAATCGTAGTCCACGTGGATTGTCAAGTATGGAAAAATAAAAAAAATTGACAAAAAATGTTAAAAACTCATGTCGACCTAATGACCATGTCAACCTATTGACCATGTCGACCTTCAGTGGTCAACCTAATGACTGTCGACCTAAGCTGTGTCGACCTAACGACCATATCCCAGTTACACAGTAGTTGCTGTAAAGAATAGTCAAGGGTGTAGCTAAAATAGGTGCTAAGAGTGCAGCTGTTATGAGGCACAGAGCTGAGAGGGGCCACCTGCCCTGTCACAGTCACATGTGTCATATATATTTTTCACTTAGGGTGGTACATAGGGGCAGTGGTGTAAGTTTTTCCCAGTTGCCCGGAGGCAAGAGAAATATTGGTGCCCCCCTTCATATATATATATATATATATATATGTGTGTATGTATGTTTATAATCATATGTATATTTTTTTATATCTATGTGTGTGCGTGTGTGTGTGTGGAGTGTTCTGAAAATGTTTCTGTACATATATACATATTTTAAATCACACATTTCTTACCAGTCATACCCAGGATTAGAACCTACGACCTATTACTAGAGATGAGCGGGTTCGGTTTCTTTGAATCCGAACCCGCACGAACTTCACTTTTTTTTTCACGGGTCCGAGCGACTCGGATCTTCCCGCCTTGCTCGGTTAACCCGAGCGCGCCCGAACGTCATCATGACGCTGTCGGATTCTCGCGAGACTCGGATTCTATATAAGGAGCCGCGCGTCGCCGCCATTTTCACACGTGCATTGAGATTGATAGGGAGAGGACGTGGCTGGCGTCCTCTCCATTTAGATTAGATTTAGAAGAGAGAGAGAGAGAGAGATTGCTGTGATACTGTAGATTAGAAGAGAGTGCAGACAGAGTTTAGTGACTGACGACCACAGTGACCAGTGACCACCAGAGACAGTGCAGTTGTTTGTTTTATTTAATATATCCGTTCTCTGCCTGAAAAAAACGATACACAGTCACACAGTGACTCAGTCTGTGTGCACTGCTCAGCCCAGTGTGCTGCACATCAATGTATTGTATATAAAGCTTATAATTGTGGGGGAGACTGGGGAGCACTGCAGGTTGTTATAGCAGGAGCCAGGAGTACATGATAAATAATATTATATTAAAATTAAACAGTGCACACTTTTGCTGCAGGAGTGCCACTGCCAGTGTGACTAGTGGTGACCAGTGCCTGACCACCAGTATATTAGTAGTATTGTATACTATCTCTTTATCAACCAGTCTATATTAGCAGCAGACACAGTACAGTGCGGTAGTTCACGGCTGTGGCTACCTCTGTGTCGGCACTCGGCAGGCAGTCCGTCCATCCATAATTGTATTATAATATATACCACCTAACCGTGGTTTTTTTTTCATTCTTTATACCGTCGTCATACTAGTTGTTACGAGTATACTACTATCTCTTTATCAACCAGTGTACAGTGCGGTAGTTCACGGCTGTGGCTACCTCTGTGTCGGCACTCGGCAGGCAGTCCGTCCAACCATAATTGTATTATATACCACCTAACCGTGGTTTTTTTTTCATTCTTTATACCGTCGTCATACTAGTTGTTACGAGTATACTACTATCTCTTTATCAACCAGTGTACAGTGCGGTAGTTCACGGCTGTGGCTACCTCTGTGTCGGCACTCGGCAGGCAGTCCGTCCATCCATAATTGTATTATAATATATACCACCTAACCGTGGTTTTTTTTTCATTCTTTATACCGTCGTCATACTAGTTGTTACGAGTATACTACTATCTCTTTATCAACCAGTGTACAGTGCGGTAGTTCACGGCTGTGGCTACCTCTGTGTCGGCACTCAGCAGGCAGTCCGTCCAACCATAATTGTATTATAATATATACCACCTAACCGTGGTTTTTTTTTCATTCTTTATACCGTCGTCATACTAGTTGTTACGAGTATACTACTATCTCTTTATCAACCAGTGTACAGTGCGGTAGTTCACGGCTGTGGCTACCTCTGTGTCGGCACTCGGCAGGCAGTCCGTCCAACCATAATTGTATTATATACCACCTAACCGTGGTTTTTTTTTCATTCTTTATACCGTCGTCATACTAGTTGTTACGAGTATACTACTATCTCTTTATCAACCAGTGTACAGTGCGGTAGTTCACGGCTGTGGCTACCTCTGTGTCGGCACTCGGCAGGCAGTCCGTCCAACCATAATTGTATTATAATATATACCACCTAACCGTGGTTTTTTTTTCATTCTTTATACCGTCGTCATACTAGTTGTTACGAGTATACTACTATCTCTTTATCAACCAGTGTACAGTGCGGTAGTTCACGGCTGTGGCTACCTCTGTGTCGGCACTCGGCAGGCAGTCCGTCCATCCATAATTGTATTATAATATATACCACCTAACCGTGGTTTTTTTTTTCATTCTTTATACCGTCGTCATACTAGTTGTTACGAGTATACTACTATCTCTTTATCAACCAGTGTACAGTGCAGTAGTTCACGGCTGTGGCTACCTCTGTGTCGGCACTCGGCAGGCAGTCCGTCCATCCATAATTGTATTATAATATATACCACCTAACCGTGGTTTTTTTTCCATTCTTTATACCGTCGTCATACTAGTTGTTACGAGTATACTACTATCTCTTTATCAACCAGTGTACAGTGCGGTAGTTCACGGCTGTGGCTACCTCTGTGTCGGCACTCGGCAGGCAGTCCGTCCAACCATAATTGTATTATAATATATACCACCTAACCGTGGTTTTTTTTTCATTCTTTATACCGTCGTCATACTAGTTGTTACGAGTATACTACTATCTCTTTATCAACCAGTGTACAGTGCGGTAGTTCACGGCTGTGGCTACCTCTGTGTCGGCACTCGGCAGGCAGTCCGTCCAACCATAATTGTATTATAATATATACCACCTAACCGTGGATTTTTTTTCATTCTTTATACCGTCGTCATACTAGTTGTTACGAGTATACTACTATCTCTTTATCAACCAGTGTACAGTGCGGTAGTTCACGGCTGTGGCTACCTCTGTGTCGGCACTCGGCAGGCAGTCCGTCCATCCATAATTGTATTATATACCACCTAACCGTGGTTTTTTTATACCACCTAACCGTGGCAGTCCGTCCATAATTGTATACTAGTATCCAATCCATCCATCTCCATTGTTTACCTGAGGTGCCTTTTAGTTCTGCCTATAAAATATGGAGAACAAAAAAGTTGAGGTTCCAAAATTAGGGAAAGATCAAGATCCACTTCCACCTCGTGCTGAAGCTGCTGCCACTAGTCATGGCCGAGACGATGAAATGCCAGCAACGTCGTCTGCCAAGGCCGATGCCCAATGTCATAGTACAGAGCATGTCAAATCCAAAACACCAAATATCAGAAAAAAAAGGACTCCAAAACCTAAAATAAAATTGTCGGAGGAGAAGCGTAAACTTGCCAATATGCCATTTACCACACGGAGTGGCAAGGAACGGCTGAGGCCCTGGCCTATGTTCATGGCTAGTGGTTCAGCTTCACATGAGGATGGAAGCACTCAGCCTCTCGCTAGAAAACTGAAAAGACTCAAGCTGGCAAAAGCACCGCAAAGAACTGTGCGTTCTTTGAAATCCCAAATCCACAAGGAGAGTCCAATTGTGTCGTTTGCGATGCCTGACCTTCCCAACACTGGACGTGAAGAGCATGCGCCTTCCACTATTTGCATGCCCCCTGCAAGTGCTGGAAGGAGCACCCGCAGTCCAGTTCCTGATAGTCAGATTGAAGATGTCAGTGTTGAAGTACACCAGGATGAGGAGGATATGGGTGTTGCTGGCGCTGGGGAGGAAATTGACCAGGAGGATTCTGATGGTGAGGTGGTTTGTTTAAGTCAGGCACCCGGGGAGACACCTGTTGTCCGTGGGAGGAATATGGCCGTTGACATGCCAGGTGAAAATACCAAAAAAATCAGCTCTTCGGTGTGGAGGTATTTCACCAGAAATGCGGACAACAGGTGTCAAGCCGTGTGTTCCCTTTGTCAAGCTGTAATAAGTAGGGGTAAGGACGTTAACCACCTCGGAACATCCTCCCTTATACGTCACCTGCAGCGCATTCATAATAAGTCAGTGACAAGTTCAAAAACTTTGGGTGACAGCGGAAGCAGTCCACTGACCAGTAAATCCCTTCCTCTTGTAACCAAGCTCACGCAAACCACCCCACCAACTCCCTCAGTGTCAATTTCCTCCTTCCCCAGGAATGCCAATAGTCCTGCAGGCCATGTCACTGGCAAGTCTGACGAGTCCTCTCCTGCCTGGGATTCCTCCGATGCATCCTTGCGTGTAACGCCTACTGCTGCTGGCGCTGCTGTTGTTGCCGCTGGGAGTCGATGGTCATCCCAGAGGGGAAGTCGTAAGCCCACTTGTACTACTTCCAGTAAGCAATTGACTGTTCAACAGTCCTTTGCGAGGAAGATGAAATATCACAGCAGTCATCCTACTGCAAAGCGGATAACTGAGTCCTTGACAACTATGTTGGTGTTAGACGTGCGTCCGGTATCCGCCGTTAGTTCACAGGGAACTAGACAATTTATTGAGGCAGTGTGCCCCCGTTACCAAATACCATCTAGGTTCCACTTCTCTAGGCAGGCGATACCGAGAATGTACACGGACGTCAGAAAAAGACTCACCAGTGTCCTAAAAAATGCAGTTGTACCCAATGTCCACTTAACCACGGACATGTGGACAAGTGGAGCAGGGCAGGGTCAGGACTATATGACTGTGACAGCCCACTGGGTAGATGTATGGACTCCCGCCGCAAGAACAGCAGCGGCGGCACCAGTAGCAGCATCTCGCAAACGCCAACTCTTTCCTAGGCAGGCTACGCTTTGTATCACCGCTTTCCAGAATACGCACACAGCTGAAAACCTCTTACGGCAACTGAGGAAGATCATCGCGGAATGGCTTACCCCAATTGGACTCTCCTGTGGATTTGTGGCATCGGACAACGCCAGCAATATTGTGTGTGCATTAAATATGGGCAAATTCCAGCACGTCCCATGTTTTGCACATACCTTGAATTTGGTGGTGCAGAATTTTTTAAAAAACGACAGGGGCGTGCAAGAGATGCTGTCGGTGGCCAGAAAAATTGCGGGACACTTTCGGCGTACAGGCACCACGTACAGAAGACTGGAGCACCACCAAAAACTACTGAACCTGCCCTGCCATCATCTGAAGCAAGAAGTGGTAACGAGGTGGAATTCAACCCTCTATATGCTTCAGAGGTTGGAGGAGCAGCAAAAGGCCATTCAAGCCTATACAATTGAGCACGATATAGGAGATGGAATGCACCTGTCTCAAGTGCAGTGGAGAATGATTTCAACGTTGTGCAAGGTTCTGATGCCCTTTGAACTTGCCACACGTGAAGTCAGTTCAGACACTGCCAGCCTGAGTCAGGTCATTCCCCTCATCAGGCTTTTGCAGAAGAAGCTGGAGGCATTGAAGAAGGAGCTAACACGGAGCGATTCCGCTAGGCATGTGGGACTTGTGGATGCAGCCCTTAATTCGCTTAACAAGGATTCACGGGTGGTCAATCTGTTGAAATCAGAGCACTACATTTTGGCCACCGTGCTCGATCCTAGATTTAAAGCCTACCTTGGATCTCTCTTTCCGGCAGACACAGGTCTGCTGGGGTTGAAAGACCTGCTGGTGACAAAATTGTCAAGTCAAGCGGAACGCGACCTGTCAACATCTCCTCCTTCACATTCTCCCGCAACTGGGGGTGCGAGGAAAAGGCTCAGAATTCCGAGCCCACCCGCTGGCGGTGATGCAGGGCAGTCTGGAGCGACTACTGATGCTGACATCTGGTCCGGACTGAAGGACCTGACAACGATTACGGACATGTCGTCTACTGTCACTGCATATGATTCTCTCAACATTGATAGAATGGTGGAGGATTATATGAGTGACCGCATCCAAGTAGGCACGTCACACAGTCCGTACTTATACTGGCAGGAAAAAGAGGCAATTTGGAGGCCCTTGCACAAACTGGCTTTATTCTACCTAAGTTGCCCTCCCACAAGTGTGTACTCCGAAAGAGTGTTTAGTGCCGCCGCTCACCTTGTCAGCAATCGGCGTACGAGGTTACATCCAGAAAATGTGGAGAAGATGATGTTCATTAAAATGAATTATAATCAATTCCTCCGCGGAGACATTGACCAGCAGCAATTGCCTCCACAAAGTACACAGGGAGCTGAGATGGTGGATTCCAGTGGGGACGAATTGATAATCTGTGAGGAGGGGGATGTACACGGTGATATATCGGAGGGTGAAGATGAGGTGGACATCTTGCCTCTGTAGAGCCAGTTTGTGCAAGGAGAGATTAATTGCTTCTTTTTTGGGGGGGGTCCAAACCAACCCGTCATATCAGTCACAGTCGTGTGGCAGACCCTGTCACTGAAATGATGGGTTGGTTAAAGTGTGCATGTCCTGTTTTGTTTATACAACATAAGGGTGGGTGGGAGGGCCCAAGGATAATTCCATCTTGCACCTCTTTTTTCTTTTCTTTTTCTTTGCATCATGTGCTGATTGGGGAGGGTTTTTTGGAAGGGACATCCTGCGTGACACTGCAGTGCCACTCCTAGATGGGCCCGGTGTTTATGTCGGCCACTAGGGTCGCTAATCTTACTCACACAGCTACCTCATTGCGCCTCTTTTTTTCTTTGCGTCATGTGCTGTTTGGGGAGGGTTTTTTGGAAGGGACATCCTGTGTGACACTGCAGTGCCACTCCTAGATGTGCCCGGTGTTTGTGTCGGCCACTAGGGTCGCTAATCTTACTCACACAGCTACCTCATTGCGCCTCTTTTTTTCTTTGCGTCATGTGCTGTTTGGGGAGGGTTTTTTGGAAGGGACATCCTGCGTGACACTGCAGTGCCACTCCTAGATGTGCCCGGTGTTTGTGTCGGCCACTAGGGTCGCTAATCTTACTCACACAGTCTGCTACCTCATTGCGCCTCTTTTTTTCTTTGCGTCATGTGCTGTTTGGGGAGGGTTTTTTGGAAGGGCCATCCTGCGTGACACTGCAGTGCCACTCCTAGATGGGCCCGGTGTTTGTGTCGGCCACTAGGGTCGCTAATCTTACTCACACAGCTACCTCATTGCGCCTCTTTTTTTCTTTGCGTCATGTGCTGTTTGGGGAGGGTTTTTTGGAAGGGACATCCTGCGTGACACTGCAGTGCCACTCCTAGATGGGCCCGGTGTTTGTGTCGGCCACTAGGGTCGCTTATCTTACTCACACAGCGACCTCGGTGCAAATTTTAGGACTACAAATAATATTGTGAGGTGTGAGGTATTCAGAATAGACTGAAAATGAGTGTAAATTATGGTTTTTGAGGTTAATAATACTTTGGGATCAAAATGACCCCCAAATTCTATGATTTAAGATGTTTTTTAGTGTTTTTGGAAAAAAACACCCGAATCCAAAACACACCCGAATCCGACAAAAATAATTCGGTGAGGTTTTGCCAAAACGCGTTCGAACCCAAAACACGGCCGCGGAACCGAACCCAAAACCAAAACACAAAACCCGAAAAATTTCAGGCGCTCATCTCTACCTATTACTCTGAAAAATGCACCTTAATGATGGAGCTATTTGCTCCTGTATAAGAAACATGAGCATTCTAACTATATGAAGTTACTTGTAATTGTAAGAGAAGTAACTTCATATAGTAAGGTGTCTGCTTCCAGTGCAATAGATCGTGCGTTCTAATCCTGGGTATGACTGCGAAGAAATGTGACACTTGTAAAATGGGTAGCGATAATAAAGAGGTTGTGACTTGTAAGGTGCAGGGAGGAAGAGATAGCGATAGCTGTCGATTAATTTAATTGAATGGTATCATTGAACACATGGAACGGGAGGAGAGGTGTTTCCCTACGGAGCAGGAACCCAGCGGCAGTCGACTCTGTTGCCTCCTACAGTTACGCTTCTGGATAGGGGTCCTTACTAATCTTTGCCTTGGGCCTACAATATATCTAGTTATGCCCCTGGACATGCTCATTGTGAACTGGGGGCACTGTAATATGACATAATATAAACCTGCGACACTGTTATGTGGCACAATATAAGGGTGTAGTAGGTTAATCCCGCTCCCTCTATACAGAACGGCGAATCACAGGTATAATCTCCTCATCCTGCCTGCATCACTAGGATACAGGAGATTCAGCCTTGGGTGAAGGGGCTATTCAAAAAATTGGGATTCTCTCACAAGTATACAAATATGAAATAAACTAGGGCAGTACTGTGGGGCATAACATTAACAGGGCATTACTATGGTTCAGAAAATTAACTACAGTTGGGATCTATTATGGGGCATAAAGATAAACAACTTCTGCTGAGAGGTATTTCTTTAGAAGCGTTTGGACACAGGCACCTACAAAATGTATGCCCAGATAGAGTGTAGACACATATCCACCCATGCATATTCATACCTCCCAACTTTGGTCCGGGCCAGTGAGGGACATTATCGCGCCTGCACTGAAATGAGGGGTGTGGTCTATTGGAAAGGGGGAGTGGCCTCATGGCAAGTGCCGCTGTCGCAAGCCACGCCTCTGTTTTCGTCATTATGGGGGCATGAACAGCGCTCATGAGAGCTTCTGGTCATACCCCCTGTCCCTCTCTGCTTGCACACAGCATCTATTCACCGCTGCTCTACTCAGAGCAGCGCGTGACAGGGGGGATCTCCCAACTGCCCTCCCCTCACACCACGGGACACTGCAACCCGCGGGTGGGACAGACCGTAAAAACGGGACTGTCCCGCCAAAATCGGGACAGTTGGGAGAAGCCGGGAGAAGTGATAAAGCAGTGATAAGTGCAAGGTGATAAAGCACCAGCCAATCAGCTCCAATATGTAAATTGACTGTTAAGAGCTGATTGTCTGGTGCGTTATCGCCTTCTACTTATCACTGCTTTATGACTTCTCCAGGCTTAATACATCTGCCCCCAGGTTTCTAAGGACATCTCAGTGCTTCTTCCAGCATGAACAGTAACAACAGGTATTTGCACGGAAGTATACTTTTCTACGGTATTCTACTATGCTTCTTCCCATTTACTGACTGTCTTAGGCTAGAGCCGGATTAAGGGGAGGGCCCTGGGGGTAAGTTCCCCGGGCCCCCCTGCTGAAAGGGCCCCCTGCTACCTGCCACAGATCGGATCTCTCTACCTATCCGATCTGTGATACTGTGCTCCCAGCTCCTCGGTGAGTGACTGCACTGCACTGAAACTGACAGGCTGCCGCTGGCACCGGCGCTATTCTATTATGAGAAAAGAAGCAGCAGCAACCAATCACAGCACGGACTGGCAGTGAGGGGGTTACTGCAAGTCCGGATTCGCTGCTGGTCTAGAGCTGGACAGGAGCTGCTACAGCCACAGCGAGGTGAGTGAGGAGAGGAGGAGGGCTGAGCGCTGGCTGTCTGCATCTCTGTACTGGGTACTGGGTAAGGGAGAAGGTGTAATATATATATTTATTTATTTCAGCTGCCTGCCCCTTTAATAGGGGCCCTCCTGCCTGAAGTGCCCCAGCCGCCCCCCCCCCCCCCCCCCCCCCCCCCCGTAGCCTTAATCCGGCTCTGTCTTAGGCCATCCCTGATTGCCTGTGACCCTGACCTCTCTGCATGATTTGACCTTGCAGATGTGCTGCCTGTCCTGACTTCCATCCTTTCTGTGAACACATCTGTTTTTCATCCTTAGGAATCAAACTTGTCTGATGTCAGCAAGCTACAGGGATGGCCATCGGTGTGTTCACCATCGATGGTGAAACTGAGATTGGCCATTGATGGTCACTAACTATGCTATAGGAGACCATTGAAGGTTTCTCTTATCGATGGCCATCCCTGTTATTTCTGTGAAAGGCCCCTGGGCCAATCACAGCCCGGGGCAGGGCTTTGTGGGTGTCAGGGGCGGAGCTATGCTCCGTGTCCCAGCAGCTTGTAAAAAAAAAATATTTGTTTAGGCCTAGCCATCGATGGAGGGAAACCATCTGGTTCTCCCCCATCAACGGTAGAAGTATGCAACATCAGTCATAGACCATCAATAATTTTGAATCATCGATGGTTGATGGCCATCCCTAAGCAGCTATCCAACATTAATAGCTTTATACAAGAGCCACAACTTCATCCACAGTCAGGGGCATAGAGAGCCATGCTGGGTCTCGCTAATGAAGAGAGGGAAGGGGGGCGGAGGTAGTTGGCTAATAATTGCAGGTCAGCCCAGCGCGCTTCACAGGGGGTGCAGTTCTACTGCAGGAGGGGCACAGGGGAGGGCACACGCTTCCTACCTTGCTTGCGGGAAGCGGGTCCCTCCTTCTCGGTTGCCCCCATCTTCCCAGTAATATTTGGGAAGATGGTGCATGTGCACTAGAGAGCAAATAAACCTCCTAACCGCTGTTGAATGGCCCTTTGCATAATTCAGTAATAATACATTATACAGTATCTAAATTAAAATAACGACAAGGAGATTTAGATTTGCCAGAAACTAGGTAATAAGGAAAGGAGAGAAAAAGAAAAAGTGACCCTTATTGGGAGCACTCACTCTTGGAAACAATTGGAATTTAAGAATATGCGTAATGAGGTAGATATTAAAACGTAACCTTTAATTATTTTTGAAATAAAATAAGAGTACACAAAAAATTGTTGTGTTAAAAAATATGGTTAAACAATCTGAATCATGGGTTTGGAATTACGACTGTGAATATATAGATGAAAACATATATATAAGGCAGAAATACGGCACAAAGTGCGGCAAAACCAAAGGACGCCTGCCAGGTATTGATTTCTAAGGTTGTTGCAATAGCCAAAGTATTGCCGTCAAAAAAACCTACAACACCTGGTATTCCTTAGTGGTCAACCACCTAAGTACTGACCAGGCTCAACACCGTATTGCTTCCAAGATCGGACGAGATTGGGCATGTGCGGTGTGGTATGGTAGTAGGTTTAAGATTGATGAGGCAAAAACCTGCAGCTGGTATGCAGCTATTAAATCCACCATAAACCTGGTTATTGTGATGGGCAGATGATCTCTTGCGGGAGAAACATATGTTTGACCGTCATTGCACCAAATTGTACCCCAATTGTATAGGTATACGGAGGTTTAAATCATATGGTCAGTCGGTTTTGCCAACTGGAGCCGCCTGTATGTTGCTTTTTTGTGCTATACAACATAATTCCAAATGGAATTTTCGTATGGTAGGGCAAGAAAAGACCCTTGTTATACTGATGACATGCCAACAAGATTAATAAACATCAAAACATAAATATGTTTCCAGTAGTGTTATATGATTAAAGCTGAGACTGCAATAATCTGGAAAAATCCACCATCCTCCCCCTCCACCTTCAAAAAAAGTATAGGGCAGGGAATGGAAATGCATCAGAAGACATATTTATCAGCTGAAAAGACAGATTTAGCAGAGGTGGATGGGTAGATAAGAAATATATCCTCAGAGACTCAATCTCTATTATCCACACTATGGCTAACTGAATCGTTAGAGCCTGAAATACCAAAATGCTGTCTTTGTAACAATCTTGTTGAGCTGTTATACTTTCAATAAAGAAACAAATATGCATGAATACACAGTGTGTCCACAATGTATCAATCAGAATTGTGACATGAATCCATGCCAAATATCATTTGTACTGTAGTGGCAAGGGTATATGCTCTAATTTTATACCTGTATTTGAAACCTGTGTAAAAAGAGACAGTGCTGTTTATACAGGGACAGAAAAGTGACGACACCTGTACTGTAATTGCTACAGCTCTAAATGATAACAAAATGTTCCTGATTGTAGTGTGTCAGCCACATAAGGACACAAACAGTGTCAAAAAAATCTCCATATGTGTTGATAGCATCTAGAAGGCAATAGTTTTCATATACAGTGAATAATGCCTTAAATGAATGGCATAAGTTTGCCAGAGAGAGACCTATGCACATAGTGTTAAATTACATCTGTGCGTGGCTGGAGAGCGGGAGACGAAAAATGTGCAGGATATTGAAAAAAGTATACTTATAACCGCCTAGTGTGTGCGTCCTGCTCGCCGAGTGCCGCTGACAGCTCGGCTTCACGAGCTGTGTATCACTGCGGCTCGCCTGGTCTCCTCTCCTGCCGGTCTGCTGGTCACGTGAGCGCGCTCACCGTGACCCCGTCCACCTCCCCAACGTACGTTTCACAGTTGCTTGTTCACGGGTAGTGTGAACACAAGGTGTACAGACCCGGTTTTAATCTAACAGAGTGATTGCTAATTGGCAGCACCTATTAGTAATTGTAATGTTGAGGTCTGACAGCGTGTAATGAGCTATAGATAAGTAAAAGCTGAATATGTGTCCTGCACATGTTAAAGCAGTTGTAACTAATTTATGAATAGATGACCTGCACCCAGCTATGGAAGGTGTCTTTGAGGACGGTGTAAAACACTCTCTGTATTTGATATTAAAAGAGGTTTATTAGTAATATGATAAAATGATTATATGTTATATCTAAAAATAATTTACCTGTATGAATTGAAAAATAAATCAGAGGAATTCTTAATAGGAAAGATGATGAGAAACAATATGAGCCGTGTTAATTAATGGTACTTGATTTTTAAATAGGGGTGTTGTGATGGGAGTGAGTGTGTGTGTGTGGGTGAAGACGGGAGGAACAGGGGAGGGGAAATGTGAAAAAAATGAAAAAAATTTGAAAAAGATTTATTGGTGTAAAATAGTGAATGACTGCAAGAAACATATGTAGGGGACATGGGAGTGCTGTGGATGAAAAAGGGGGGAATGGATGCTAATGGTGTGTAGGAGAAAAGGGGATGTTGAATGCCTGGGAGAGAATTGTGAAAGATATGTAAAGGATGCTATAAATAAAATGGGAATGGATGCTAATGGTGTGTGGGAAGAAGGGAGATGTTGGATGCCTGGGAAAGAGTTGTGAAAGATAGGTGAGGGATGCGTAAAAGAAAATGTGTGAAATACATGTGTAAAGTGCTGGTGATGAAAATATCCTGCTGGTGAGAAAGTGAGAAAAATAAATATAGAAGGGGATATTGTTTGGGGGAGGGGGGGTTTGGTGGGGGGGGGGTTTGGGAAAGGGGGAGGGGGGAAAGGGGGGGGAAAGGAGGGGGAAGGGGGAAGGAGGGGAAGGGGTGGATGTGATGGAGTTAACACCCAGTGGTCCCTGCTGGGACAATTATTGCTAGCTTAATACCTTACATGCAGTAATGATATGATCAGGTTGGAAGGAAAGCGCCAAAATTGATAGTTTCATTAAGTCCTTTGGGGTGTAGTGAGTCCAATCTGAAAGTCCACTCACACTCCTTCTGTAGGAGAGTATTAGTCCAGTCACCTCCTCGTATTCCAAGTTTGACTTGCTCTAGTCCACAGACTCTGAGTTCATCCCACCGTCCTGCATGGTTGGAAACAAAGTGTCGTGCTACGGAGGTGATTTGCTTCATTTTTTGTAAATCTTTAGTCGCATTACGAATGGATCCAACGTGTTCCAAGATTCTTTGCTTGAAGGCTCTGGTCGTCATGCCCACATATCTTTGTCCACAGACGCACACTATACAGTAGATCACTCCTTCTGTTGAGCAGTTAATAAAATGTCTGAGTTTGATATCTTTCCCATAGCGGTCCTGAATATGATCAGTCTTGAGGATGTATTGACATGCTCTACAGTGACCACATGGATGTGTGCCGGTCGTGGGTTGTGATTTTCCTCGGGTTGTTTGGAAATGGCTGGACACCAATCTATCTTTCAGATTTCTCGATCTCCGCCAGCTCATGGATACTTGTGGTCCAAGTTTTTGAGATAGGGTGGGATCCAAGTGGAGGATTCCCCAGTGTTTTTGAATTGCTTGTTTGGCCTGACGCCACTCTTGACAGAAACCCCCTACAAATCTGATGGTGTTGTCCTCTTGTTTCTTTTGTTTCTTTTCAAAGATTAAATGCTCTCTCTGGATAGTCTGAATGTTTCTGCTGGCTTTCTTGATAGAAGTATTACTGTATCCTCTCTCCCGTAGTCTCTTCGAGAGGTCTTTGCTTTGTTCCGCAAAGTCCTGATCGTTGGAGCAGTTCCTTCTTAAACGTAGATATTCCCCCTTGGGTATGTTCATAATTGTTGGAGGAAAATGGGAACTAGTTTGATGTAACAGAGTGTTTGAAGATGTCTCCTTCCGATACAGTTTTGTTGAGAGCATTTTGTTTTCATCTTTGTAAATTAAAACATCCAGAAATGGGAGTTCATCTTGACTGATATGATGGGTAAGTCGAATATTGAGATTATTGTTGTTAAGATGTTCAATGAATAGGAGAAGCATCTGTGCGTCACCTTCCCATATCATCAAAATGTCATCGATGTACCTTACCCACATGATGATATTGGATGTAAAGACATCGTTGCTGTCACTGAACACGAATTCGCGTTCCCACCATCCTAAGAAGATATTGGCGTACGTGGGGGCACACGCTGCCCCCATAGCTGTGCCCCTGGTCTGTAAAAAGAATCTGTTGTTGAAGGTAAAAAGATTATGGCTGAGTATGAATTGGAGTAAGTCGGCAAGAAACACATGAAATTTCTCCATACCTTCCATATTCATGAAATAATTGACAGCTTCAAGTCCTCTATCATGATCAATTGAAGTGTATAGTGCCTCAACGTCCAGAGAGACTAAATATTGATTTGTTTCCAGTTTAACATCATGAATCTTGCGAAGAACGTCTGTAGTGTCTTGGACAAAGGAAGGGAGACCCAAAACGTGGTGTCGTAGGTGTAGATCGACAAAAATGCTGGCTTTTTCAGTCAAAGATCCTATCCCCGATACGATCGGTCTTCCTGGCGGTTTCCTCATGTTCTTATGTATCTTGGGGAGCATGTAAAAAGTGGGGATGCTGGGATGTACTGTCTGAAGATACTGATATTCCGAAGATGTTATAGTCCCTTCCACATGTGCATCGGTAAGGATCCGGTTATATAATGTCTTGTAGTTTTCCATGGGGTTCAGTAATACTCTTTGATAGCATGTTTGGTCTTCCAACTGTCGATATGCTTCCTGTATGTATTGTTCTCGGGGCCATAACACCACGTTTCCCCCTTTGTCTGATGGCTTAATAATGACGTCCTGCCATGATTCAATCTCTCTTAGAGCATTTAATTCTTTCCTGGATAAATTGGAGTTGTACAATCTTCTGGTCTTTCGAAGGTGTATCTGATCAAATTCTTTAGATACTAATTTAGTGAATATCTGTATCTCTGGACTCGTCTGCTCTGTTGGAAAAAATGAAGACCTTTTCTTGCAAATGACCCTCGTACTCACTTCCCACTGGGGGTCTATAATTGGTGTTGATTCTGATTCCAATGATTGTAGGGCCTCTAGTGCCTCCAGTTCTGGTCCTGACAGATCTGATGTGTTCATGTTGTCGCTTGTTTCTGTCTGGAAGGATTGAGTACAGTCAGTTTTAGAGGTAATTATTTTGTTATGAAATTTAGTGAGAAGTAACTTTCTACTGAATAGTTTTAAATCTTTTTCCCATTTGAATCTGTTGAACTTTTCGGTTGGAGAATAGGAAAGGCCTTTGCTCAGAACTTGGATTTGATCATGATCTAAATTGTGTGCTGAAAGGTTGATGATCTTAAGTTGTGAAGAGGTGTCGGTTGGTATTAAGGAGTCTGAAGTTACCTTCTGCGTGTATTCCGTGCTGGTTGTCTCCTTGGTGGTAGTTGATCCCACTGTTGTTGACGACCTCTTCCTCCTCTTACGCCCCCTCCTTGTCTTTCGTTTGTTGGGTGCCTTGATCCCCTTCCCCTGGGGGGATCCCCTAAAAAATGTTGTTGATGATATTGAGTGGAGCTGTTACCCTCACTTCTGAAGTTCGTGGTTAATGATGCGTTGGGAGTATATTCCGGAATGTCTTCAGCTCCAGATGTTTCTATATCTGATGATGAGTAATGTTCAGGGTTTCTAGGGGGTCGTTGTTGCCAAGAGGGTTTATTCCATTTGAATATTTTGCCCGATACAAAATCCTTTTTGTCTCTGGCAAATTTATTTCTTTTCCTGTCAATTATAGTTTGTTCATATGTTAAGAGGTCTTGTTTGTTTTTCTCAAAACAGCGTTGAAATTGTGTGTCCTTCTCCCAGGGCTCCAATTTCTTACTTAGTTCGTCCAGATCCCGTTCGCAGCCTTCAAGTATGAGATGGTTATGTTTGATCAAAATGCCCATGAGTTCCATGGAGCACTTGAGGAGACTATTGTCCCAATCAGTTTTGAGATTTTCACTCGCTAGGTTAAAAGTGGGAAAAACTCTTGGCCTATCCATTTAACATCACTTAGTCCTGTGCGGCATCCTTAACCCAACTTTTTACTGCATATTTGCCAGAAACTGTTAGATTTGCCAGAACCTGTTCTGGTAGTCCAGCACCAGCAGATATAAACAGACAACTGAGGTGAGCGCACCAACAACTCATGACCAATCAAACCAATCTATAACTGCCTTAAAACAGGTAACCTGCTGCTCTTTCCCGCCACAAGTAAAGTTTCAGACACAGAAAACTTTGCTCTGCCACCAAAACCCAACCTCACTGAACTCACTGAAACCAAAACAGAAAACAGATACTCCAGAAAAATAACCAAACCTTCCTTACCCTAGTGCACACTATCAGGTCAAAGAAGGTAACTATAATGAAATCTGATCCAATCTGCCAGACTACAGCACCACCATTAGCCAGAAACCATTTGGCCACTGCCGGATTAACTTTCTTCCTGGCCTCGTCAATTGCCCGACAACCTGCTACTCCACGCCAAAATAACCTTGGAACCATAAAAGACCACAATAAAGTACAGGACTACCACGAACTCCTAATCAAACCATACAAGATGAAACAATGCAAGTCCAAAGCCGACCTCTTCCCAAGGTCACTATCACCTAAATGCAAGACCAAGACTTCAGGCAAACCATGCCGCCTCACCCGATCCAAAAGAATTGACTTCATATCCTGCCACCGCATACCTCTCACACCTATCCATCATACATCCTCAAAACCTGCAAAAAATGGCGCCTCATCCGAGGCCATAAACCGAGCCGCCAATTAAACATAGGAGTGACCCACAATCCACACCTTACACCTATCACCCATCAAACCTACAGGGAAGGGAAATTGAGAGAAAAAGATCCCAGCAATCCAGAACCCAGAAGCCTGGAACCTGCCGATCCAGCACAGAGGAAGTCATTGAAAAAGTGTGCTATCCCATGATCCCCCGAAGAAAACTCTATGCACCAATGGAGAAAGGTGCTAAACTTTTCAAAAAACGCACAGGAAACGGAACATCCCATAGGCAAGCACTTGTCTATGAAGTATTCCTCTCCAATACAAAGACCCATAAACCAAAACAAATCAGGGTGCAGGGGAAGCAAACAGAAAGATGATTCAACATCAATCTTAGACGAGAGAGATCACGGACCATAGGTCCGCACCATACAGAGAGCATCGTCAAACAAATGATAAAGAACCGATCAGTGCTCGGGCGGTATAGCATTATTGACAGACGACACTGATGGATAAGACAAATCCTGAATGAGCCTTAACTTGACCAGAGTCTTCTTTGGAACAACGCCCACAGGAGAAATAATAAGATTTTCCAATGGGGGTTGAGAAAATGTGCCCACCATACACCCCAACTTGATCTCTTTATCAACCTTATCCTGCAAAATGACAGGAAAAGACCGGGCGGATTGCAGATTCCTAGGAGAACCCCCTATAACGTCCCCCTCAATAGGCAACCAAAAACCAAAACGAAAACCGTTAAGAAGAAATTCTGCAACCACTCTGTCGGGATACCGCTCCAACCATTTGAACATGGCCTCCACGTGAACCGGGGTGGGAGCACTACTTAGTGGTAGCAGCATTTGCAGGCTTGCTGACCGTGGCATTCCCCGCCCTCGCGTCGTAATGACTACCTTGAAAACAGTTTGACGAGGTGATGAATCCACTACAGCACAAGCAAAGGTGTTGAAAACAGCACCGCTCTCCCAGTGGGCACGTGCAATTTTTAAAGGCAAAACATTTTCCCTTCGAGGGTACTTGTGCCTGGGGCTGTCCAGCTACTCCAGACTGCTGATCTGGGGGAGTCTCTGTGCTGGAACGTGATCCGCTCGGAACGGCCAGCGTATTATCCAGGCCTGTTCTGGGAGCCTCCTTCTCCTCCTGTTGTTCCCTGGTAACGTCAAGCCATACCTCAACATCCTTACACCCAAAATCCATCACTCGCAAGCAGTCCTGCTTTCGTCTAAACTGCTCATCATACACCCTCCAATCTATACCTTTGTATTTACGCTGCATATTGTGAATCATGTGTATATACCTAATGATATTCATATGCTCCTCAAGACAATCCTCAAGGTAACAGGCCGCAAATATGCAAAACACAGCCAACCAGTTGTCATATGATTTAAACGCCTCCACTCCAACACCACCTTTTGTCCTAGCTGCCTTAAACTCTTTCTTAGCCTGACCGGTCAATACGAACATATCAACATAATCCCCCATATAATCGCAATGCACCGCCCCTGACAAGTTGCGGCGCTTCCTCTTCCTACGAGAACTTTCCTCGGCCCACCTACGCTTAGACTGCTTCTCGCACCTACCAGCTTCCCTCTTTGCATACTTTGCAGCACATTCCCGTGCCTGGGCAGCACTACTAGCTGAAGACACAAGCGAAGAGGAGGAAGAAGAATTGAAGAAAGGACTGACCCTGAGCAGGAAGAGGAGGCACAGCCCGAAACATCCACGACAGTCACCCCTGACTCCTCACGTGATGTCCTGGGATGATCAGCCACCGACAACAAATCCCCGATTGCCGCAGTCGTCCTAGTCCACATCCCCCTCAACATCTGAAAAAGAAGACAGAGACAACCCCGAAGCCGAAAAACCTGGTAGCAGGAAACACAGCTGGCGCAATATTATGCCCCACAGTCGCAGACGCATCAATATCGAACTGGGCCTCATCCGACCCCATATCACGGAACGTTTGCAAAAACTGTGCAACAGCGGGATTGGATCCCCCAGGAACAAGCGCCGTTCCCTGCCGACTTGGGGGTATATTTGCTAAGGTCCCGATTTCATTTGAATCCATTCAAGTTTTTTTTTTTTTTTTTAAAGTGGCATCTCTATAATTTACTAAATATTAAACTCGGCACTGTTTGGGACATTCATATTTTTTTTTTGAGATGAGCGGGTTCGGTTCCCTGAGAACCGAACCCCCCCGTACTTCACTACCTGAGCCCAGATCCGAGCCCGGCTCGGGTTTTCCCACCTGACTCAGAAACCAGAACGAGGCAAAACGTCATCATCCCACTGTCGGATTCTCGCGGGTTTTGGATTCCATATAAGTAGCCGCTTGTCACCGCCATTTTCACTCCAGCATTGGAGAGTGTAGCGAGAGGACGTGTCTCTGTCTTCAGTGTCTGTGCGGGAGGAGAAGTAGGGTGGCGATTCCAGTAATGTCTTGTGCTGCTCAGTCCAGTGTAGTGTCTTATGCTGCATCAGTCCAGTCACAGTGGTGGTGTCCTCTGCTGCCATATGTCCAGTGCTGCTGTATAAGTCCAATCCAGTGGTGCTGTGTTGTGCTGCATCAGTCCAGTGGTGGTGTATCTGTACTGCTGTATAAGTCCAGTGGTACTGCCATATATGTCCAATGATACTGCCGTAAATGTCCAGTGATTCTGCCGTATATGTCCAGTGATACTGCCGAATAAGTCCAGTGATACTGCCGAATAAGTCCAGTGGTACTAGCGTATAAATCCAGTCCAGTGATACTGCCGTATATGCCCAGTGATACTGCCATATATGTCCAGTGGTACTGTCATATAAATCCAGTGGTACTGCTGTATAAATCCAGTCCAGTGGTACTGCTGTATAAATCCAGTCCAGTGATACTGCCGTATAAGTCCAGTGATACTGCCGTATAAATCCAGTAGTACTGCCGTATATGTCCAGTGATACTGCCATATAAATCCAGTGATACTGCCGTATAAATCCAGTGGTACTGGTGTAAAAATCCAGTCCAGTGGTACTGCCGTATATGTTTAGTGATGCTGCTGTATATGTCCAGTGATACTGCTGTATAAATCCAGTGATACTGCCGTATAAATCCAGTGGTACTGGTGTAAAAATCCAGTCCAGTGATACTGCCGTATATATGTCCAGTGATGCTGCCGTGTATGTCCAGTGGTACTGCTGTATAAATCCAGTGGTACTGCCATATAAATCCAGTGGTACTGCCATATAAATCCAGTGGTACTGCCGTATAAATCCAGTCCAGTGGTACTGCTGTATAAATCCAGTCCAGTGATACTGCCGTATAAGTCCATTGATACTGCCATATAAATCCAGTGGTACTGCCGTACATGTCCAGTGATACTACCGTATATGTCCAGTGATACTGCCGTATAAGTCCAGTGATACTGCCGTATAAATCCAGTGGAACTGGCATATAAATCCAGTCCAGTGATACTGCCATATAAATACAGTGATACTGCCATATATGTCCAGTGGTACTGCCATATAAGTCCAGTCCAGTGATACTGCAGTATATGTCAAGTGGTACTGCCATATAATTCCAGTGATACTGCCGTATATGTCCAGTGGTACTGCCGTATAAGTCCAGTGGTACTGTCATATAAATCCAGTGGTACTTGCGTATAAATCCAGTCCAGTGATACTGCCGTATAAATTCCAGTGATACTGCTGTATAAATCCAGTGGTACTGCCGTATATGTACAGTGATACTGCCGTATATGTCCAGTGGTAATGCAGTATAAATCCAGTCCAGTGATAGTGCCGTATCAGTCCAGTGATACTGCCGTATAAATCCAGTGATACTGCCGTATATGTCCAGTGGTACTGCCATATAATTCCAGTGATACTGCAGTACAGTATATGTCCAGTGGTACTGCCATATAATTCCAGTGATACTGCAGTATATGTCCAGTGGTACTGCCATATAATTCCAGAAATACTGCAGTATATGTCCAGTGGTACTGCCGTATAAATCCAGTGGTACTTGCGAATAAATCCAGTCCAGTGGTACTGCCGTATAAGTCCAGTGATACTGCTGTATATGTCCAGTGGTACTGCCGTATAAGTCCAGTCCAGTGGTGCTGCCATATAAGTTCAGTGGTGCTGTCCTGTGCTGTATATTGTTTACTCTAAATAAAGGGGTTATTAATATTTAATCCAAATAAGTTTTACAGGGTTTGCCCTGCTTTTCTGCATTTTGTTATATAACTCCAGAAAAATAATGGAGAAAAAACATTTGGAGGATAAAATAGGGAAAGCTCAAGAACCACTTCCTCCTACTGGTGCTTCTGCTGCTGCTGTTGTTGCTGCTGGGAGTCGATCGTCATCCCAGAGGGGAAGTCGGAAGACCACTTGTACTACTTCAACTAAGCAAATGACTGTCCAACAGTCCTTTGCGAGGAAGATGAAATATGACAGCAGTCATCCTGTTGCAAAGCGGATAACTGAGGCCTTGAAAGCTATGTTGGTTTTAGACGTGTGTCCTGTATCCGGCATTGGTGCAGTGGGACTGCAGTGACAACCCTAGATGGGCCAGGTGTTTGTGCCGCACACTTGTGTCACTTAGCTTAGTCATACAGCTACCTCATTACCCCTCTTTTACTTCTTTGCACGATGTGATGTTTGGGGCCTATTTTTTTCAAGTGCCATCCTGTCTGCCACTGCAGTGCCACTCCTATATAGGCCAGGTGGGGGGGCGGGCCGCGGCGGCTGCATGATGTCACATGCAGCCGCTGTGACCCGGGGCAGCGAAGAGGTTCTCCCGGCCAGCTGCAGGAGCTGTTCTGGCCTGGAGTAACTCTTGAGATGCAAAAGCATCGCTGCTGTGCGATGCTTTTGCACTTCTGTTTGGGGGGGAGCGGCACTGACATGCAGGGCGAACTAGCCATGTGCTGGGCGTCTGCCCGCATGTCTGAGTGCCTGATCATAGCTGTGCTAAATTTAGCACAGCTACGATCAACTCGGAATGACCCCCGATGTGCTGTTTGGGGATTATTATTTTTTTTAAGTGCCATCCTGTCTGCCACTACAGTGCCACTCATAGATGGGCCAGGTGTTTGTGCTGCACACTTGTGTCACTTAGCTTAGTCATCCAGCTACCTCATTGCACCTCTTTTACTTCTTTGCATGATGTGCTGTTTGGGGCCAATTATTTTTTCTAAGTGCCATCCTGTCTGCACTGCAGTGCCACTCCTAGATGGGCCAGGCGTTTGTGCCGCGCACTTGTGTCGCTTAGCTTAGTCATACAGCCACCTTGGTGCAACCTTTTGGCCTAAAAACAATATTGTGAGGTGTGAGGTGTTCAGAAAAGACTGAAAATGAGTGGAAATATATGATATTGAGGTTAATAATACCGTAGGATCAAAATTACCACCAAATTCTGTGATTTTAACTGTTTTTATGTTTTTTTCAAAAATCATCCAGATCCAAAACCAAAACACAAAAGGGTGGTTTTGGCAAAACCAATCCAGATCCAAAACACGAGCATGGAATCAGAACCAAAACCAAAATACAAAACACAAAAAGTGCCTGCCGCACATCTCTATTTTTTTTTCATGGCCGTCTACACAAATACGAATGAATAGACCATCGGTCAAATGCGGCAGTTATTTAATAGAACATGGTAATTTATCAAGGATACGTATTTATGAATGCGGTCGGAAATACCCTCAACTCGGCCGCAAAAGGCCTCGATTCGTAGAAATGGAGACATTTCAAATACTGTAAAACTGCTTTTGGCTGGCGTGTTTCACATCTCTCACTACTGGCCAATTACTAAGGTAAGTGTTATAATATCCCTGTATGGTTTTGAAGATAGTGGGGTAAATTTACTAAGATTCGTAATTCTCCCGATTTGGTGGGAGAATAATCACGAATGACATCGAAAGTGTAAAACTGCAACTTTTTGAATTTGTTACGATGGATTTACTAAGCTGCCGTATTTTGCCTTTTCGGGTTTTCCGATGTCGATGTCATTCGTTTTTTTTTTCAGTTTTTTACGGCAGTGATTAGCAAAACACTGCCAACTTTTTTACAATGAATCTCGGCCGGATCTGTGTGATCCGTGCTGGGGTTCATTTATTTTTATTTTTTTTAAATTAAACACTGTAAAATAAAAAAAAAAAATTGCGTGGGGTCCCCCCTCCTAAGCATAACCAGCCTCGGGCTCTTTGAGCCGATCCTGGTTGCAGAAATATGGGGAAAAAATTGACAGGGGTTCCCCCATATTTAAGCAACCAGCATCGGGCTCTGCGCCTGGTCCTGGTTCCAAAAATACGGGGGACAAAAAGAGTAGGGGTCCCCCGTATTTTTAAAACCAGCACCGGGCTCCACTAGCTGGACAGATAATGCCACAGCCGGGGGTCACTTTGATATAGTGCCCTGCGGCCGTGGCATCAAAAATCCAACTAGTCACCCCTGGCCGGGGTACCCTGGGGGAGTGGGGACCCCTTCAATCAAGGGGTCCCCCCCCCAGCCACCCAAGGGCCAGGGGTGAAGCCCGAGGCTGTCCCACCCCATCCAATGGGCTGCGGATGGGGAGGCTGATAGCCTTTTGTGATAATGAAAAGATATTGTTTTTAGTAGCAGTACTACAAGGCCCAGCAAGCCTCCCCCGCATGCTGGTACTTGGAGAACCACAAGTACCAGCATGCGACGGAAAAACGGGCCCGCTGGTACCTGTAGTACTACTACTAAAAAAATACCCAAAAAAAGACAAGACACACACACCGTGAAAGTAAAGATTTATTACATACATGCACACAAACATACATACATACTTACCTTATGTTCACACGCAGGTCGGTCCTCTTCTCCAGTAGAATCCAAGGGGTACCTGTTGAATAAATTCTACTCACCAGATCACGGGTCCCAGGGTCCTCGGGGCTTCCATTTGTAATCCACGTACTTGCATAAAATAAGAAAACGGAAAGCCGAGCCACGAACTGAAAGGGGCCCCATGTTTTCACATGGGACTCCTTTCCCCGAATGCCAGAAACCCACTCTGACTGATGTCTAAGTGGGTTTCTTCAGCCAATCAGGGAGCGCTACGTTGTAGCACTCTCCTGATCGGCTGTGTGCTCCTGTACTGTCTGACAGGCGGCACACGGCAGTGTTACAATGTAGCGCCTATGCGCTCCATTGTAACCAATGGTGGGAACTTTCTGCTCAGCGGTGACGTCACTTTAGGTCAACCGCAGGGCAGAAAGTTCCCACCATTGGTTACAATGGAGCGCATAGGCGCTACATTGTAACACTGCCGTGTGCCGCCTGTCAGACAGTACAGGAGCACACAGCCGATCAGGAGAGTGCTACAACGTAGCGCTCCCTGATTGGCTGAAGAAACCCACTTAGACATCAGTCAGAGTGGGTTTCTGGCATTCGGGGAAAGGAGTCCCATGTGAAAACATGGGGCCCCTTTCAGTTCGTGGCTCGGCTTTCCGTTTTCTTATTTTATGCAAGTACGTGGATTACAAATGGATGCCCCGAGGACCCTGGGACCCGCGATCTGGTGAGTAGAATTTATTCAACAGGTACCCCTTGGATTCTACTGGAGAAGAGGACCAACCTGCGTGTGAACATAAGGTAAGTATGTATGTATGTTTGTGTGCATGTATGTAATAAATCTTTACTTTCACGGTGTGTGTGTCTTGTCTTTTTTTGGGTATTTTTTTAGTAGTAGTACTACAGGTACCAGCGGGCCCGTTTTTCCGTCGCATGCTGGTACTTGTGGTTCTCCAAGTACCAGCATGCGGGGGAGGCTTGCTGGGCCTTGTAGTACTGCTACTAAAAACAATATCTTTTCATTATCACAAAAGGCTATCAGCCTCCCCATCCGCAGCCCATTGGATGGGGGGGGACAGCCTCGGGCTTCACCCCTGGCCCTTGGGTGGCTGGGGGGGGGACCCCTTGATTGAAGGGGTCCCCACTCCCCCAGGGTACCCCGGCCAGGGGTGACTAGTTGGATTTTTGATGCCACGGCCGCAGGGCACTATATCAAAGTGACCCCCGGCTGTGGCATTATCTGTCCAGCTAGTGGAGCCCGGTGCTGGTTTTAAAAATACGGGGGACCCCTACTCTTTTTGTCCCCCGTATTTTTGGAACCAGGACCAGGCGCAGAGCCCGATGCTGGTTGCTTAAATATGGGGGAACCCCTGTCAATTTTTTCCCCATATTTCTGCAACCAGGATCGGCTCAAAGAGCCCGAGGCTGGTTATGCTTAGGAGGGTGGACCCCACGCAATTTTTTTAAAGAAAATAACCACTTTCCCACCCCTTCCCACTGATATACATGCACGGATCTCATGGATCCATGCATGCCTATCCAATCACGGAAAAAAAAAGCAGGTCTGTTTTTTTTTAGCACTTTTTTACGAGTTGTAATTTTTCACGGCAGTGTTTGTTTGTTTTTTGCTTTGCACTTCTTAGTAAATTACCGAGATTCATACTTAAACAGCCGCGTTTTGACCGATGGTGTATTCATGCGTAATTTTTTTGTTGGACTTCCAAAAAATTACGAATGCCCTCATCACTGCCGTGATTATTGCTTAGTAAATTACCGAGATGACACTTTGATGAAAAAACGGCATCTCGGTCAAAATCGGGACCTTAGTAAATTTACCCCAGTGTTTATGTTTTCTTGTGTTTTTGTTAGTGATGTGCACCGGACATTTTTCGGGTTTTGTGTTTTGGTTTTGGATTCGGTTCCGCGGCCGTGTTTTGGATTCGGACGCGTTTTGGCAAAACCTCCCTGAAAATTTCTTGTCGGATTCGGGTGTGTTTTGGATTCGGGTGTTTTTTTTTACAAAAAACCCTCAAAAACAGTTTAAATCATAGAATTTGGGGGTAATTTTGATCCCATAGTATTATTAACCTCAATAACCACAATTTACACTCATTTTCAGTCTATTCTGAACACCTCACACCTCACAATATTATTTTTAGTCCTAAAATTTGCACCAAGGTCGCTGAATGACTAAGCTAAGCGACCCAAGTGGCCGACACAAACACCTGGCCCATCTACGCGTGGCACTGCAGTGTCAGGCAGGATGGCACTTCAAAAAAATAGTCCCCAAACAGCACATGATGCAAAGAAAAAAAGAGGTGTTCCAAGGTTGCTGGATGGCTAAGCTAAGCGACACAAGTGGCCGACACAAACACCTGGCCCATCTAGGAGTGGCACTGCAGTGTCAGGCAGGATGGCACTTCAAAAAAATAGTCCCCAAACAGCACATGATGCAAAGAAAAAAAGAGGCGCAATGAGGTAGCTGTGTGACTAAGCTAAGCGACCCAAGTGGCCGATACAAACACCTGGCCCATCTAAGAGTGGCACTGCAGTGTCAGACAGGATGGCAGATTTAAAAAATAGTCCCCAAACAGCACATGATGCATAGAAAAAAAGAGGTGCATGAAGGTCGCTGGATGGCTAAGCTAAGCGACACAAGTGGCCGACACAAACACCTTGCCCATCTAGGAGTGGCACTGCAGTGTCAGGCAGGATGGCACTTCAAAAAAATAGTCCCCAAACAGCACATGATGCAAAGAAAAAAAGAGGCGCAATGAGGTAGCTGTGTGACTAAGCTAAGTGACCCAAGTGGCCGACACAAACACCTGGCCCATCTAGGAGTGGCACTGCAGTTTTCTAGCGAGAGGATGAGTGCTTCCATCCTCATGTGAATCTGAACCACTAGCCATGAACATAGGCCAGGGCCTCAGCCGTTCCTTGCCACTCCGTGTCGTAAATGGCATATTGGCAAGTTTACGCTTCTCCTCAGACGCTTTTAATTTAGATTTTTGGGTCATTTTACTGTACTTTTGTTTTTTGGATTTTACATGCTCTCTACTATGACATTGGGCATCGGCCTTGGCAGACGACGTTGATGGCATTTCATCGTCTCGGCCATGACTAGTGGCAGCAGCTTCAGCACGAGGTGGAAGTGGATCTTGATCTTTCCCTATTTTACCCTCCACATTTTTGTTCTCCATTTTTTAATGTGTGGAATTATATGCCAGTATCAATAGCAATGGCCTACTACTATATATACTGCGCACAACTGAAATGCACCACAGGTATGGATGGATAGTATACTTGACGACACAGAGGTAAGTAGAGCAGTGGCCTTCTGTACCGTACTGCTATATATTATATACTGGTGGTCAGCAAACTGTGCAAAACTGAAATGCATCACAGGTATGGATGGATAGTATACTTGACGACACAGAGGTAGGTAGAGCAGTGGCCTACTGTACCGTACTGCTACATACTATATACTGGTGGTCAGCAAACTGTGCAAAACTGAAATGCATCACAGGTATGGATGGATAGTATACTTGACGACACAGAGGTAAGTAGAGCAGTGGCCTTCTGTACCGTACTGCTATATATTATATACTGGTGGTCAGCAAACTGTGCAAAACTGAAATGCATCACAGGTATGGATGGATAGTATACTTGACGACACAGAGGTAGGTAGAGCAGTGGCCTACTGTACCGTACTGCTATATACTATATACTGGTGGTCAGCAAACTGTGCAAAACTGAAATGCACCACAGGTATGGATGTTAGTATACTTGACGACACAGAGGTAGGTAGAGCAGTGGCCTTCTGTACCGTACTGCTATATATTATATACTGGTGGTCAGCAAACTGTGCAAAACTGAAATGCACCACAGGTATGGATGGATAGTATACTTGACGACACAGAGGTAGGTAGAGCAGTGGCCTACTGTACCGTACTGCTACATACTATATAATGGTGGTCAGCAAACTGTGCAAAACTGAAATGCACCACAGGTATGGATGGATAGTATACTTGACGACACAGAGGTAGGTAGAGTAGTGGCCTTCTGTACCGTACTGCTATATATTTTATACTGGTGGTCAGCAAACTGTGCAAAACTGAAATGCACCACAGGTATGGATGGATAGTATACTTGACGACACAGAGGTAGGTAGAGCAGTGGCCTACTGTACCGTACTGCTATATACTATATACTGGTGGTCAGCAAACTGTGCAAAACTGAAATGCACCACAGGTATGGATGTTAGTATACTTGACGACACAGAGGTAGGTAGAGCAGTGGCCTTCTGTACCGTACTGCTATATATTATATACTGGTGGTCAGCAAACTGTGCAAAACTGAAATGCACCATAGGTATGGATGGATAGTATACTTGACGACACAGAGGTAGGTAGAGCAGTGGCCTTCTGTACCGTACTGCTATATATTATATACTGGTGGTCAGCAAAATTATGCACTGTACTCCTACTATATACTATAATGCAGCACAGATATGGAGCGTTTTTCAGGCAGAGAACGTATAATACTGGTGGTCACTGGTCAGCAAAACTCTGCACTGTACTCCTCCTATATAATACTGCTGGTCCCCAGTCCCCACAATAAAGCAGTGTGAGCACAGATATATGCAGCACACTGAGCACAGATATGGAGCGTTTTTCAGGCAGAGAACGTATAATACTGGTGGTCACTGGTAGTGATGTGCACCGGAAATTTTTCGGGTTTTGTGTTTTGGTTTTGGGTTCGTTTCCGCGGCCGTGTTTTGGGTTCGGACGCGTTTTGGCAAAACCTCACCGAAATTTTTTTGTCGGATTCGGGTGTGTTTTGGATTCGGGTGTTTTTTTCAAAAAACCCTAAAAAACAGCTTAAATCATAGAATTTGGGGGTCATTTTGATCCCATAGTATTATTAACCTCAATAACCATAATTTCCACTCATTTTCAGTCTATTCTGAACACCTCACATCTCACAATATTATTTTTAGTCCTAAAATTTGCACCGAGGTCGCTGGATGGCTAAGCTACAGATGTAGCCACCTTTATCTTGAGTGGCCGCGGCGGTTGTCCCGTTCGACCATACGCAGCGTACTGTGGCGTAGCGAGGCGCGCCTAGCCACAGAGAGGCTATCTAATCGCACGGAGACAGACATTTGACGTTTGGCGTTACCTTTACGTGTAATACCTGCGATCAGCCACCAGATGTCGCTTTTTACAATCACCACTGCGCATGCGTGTGGTCTCCCGTAAAATACAATACTGACATACATAATAAGGACTACTTTACTAAGGCGTCTCATTACGCTGCATACAGCAAATACTGTACTCATTACGCTGCATTATTTAATACAGTACTGTATATACAGTACGACACCGACGCAAATACAGTAGTACAGCATACAGTATATGATCCATCTACAATACTTTATGAATACTGTATGTGAGCGTCCAAGTCCCGCAGACAAAACACAGTACTGTAAAACCAGTAGTGTACACTGTCGCAAATGGATGTGTGTTACAAGTTCACTATTGCCTCTCAAGATTAGGAATTTTCTACAGTATGTTATCGTCCTAATCCCGTAGCCATTACAGCATAATCAAAACCAACGGATTTATACATTTGTCTGCGGCGAAGTGGTGAAGTGTTTCGCTTCCTATACTCAGAGTCCAGGGTTCGATTCCTTAAGTACGAATGCATGTTACTGTAGTTTTTTTCAGACACTTTATTATTTTTTTTATTCACATACTGTAAACCAGGGCATACAGTAGCTGCATGAGCGGTTCTATGCGATCGAGTCCGGTGTACCATAATGTGCAGGTTCTATGCAGGTTAAGGTACTATGCTCCGTACACAGTACACATACAATTCTGTAGCTGGGCAGACTGAATAGAAATGGCTACCACCTATGACTCCTTGCCCCACAGAGGCCCTAGGCTACGGAGCAAGTAATAGTCCAGATTGTACAGACTATGGGGCAATGCTGAAGGAGCGTCACAATCCCCTAGCTAAAATACACAGTATGCATATTATGGTACACCGGACTCGATGACATACTGTAGCACACTGGCAAAATGGCCGCCGCCCCTGAACCCTTGTGCAGGTTATGGGGCAATGCTGAAGGAGCGTCACAATCCCCTAGCCAAAATACACAGGGGAGGGATAAGCCACTGTAGGATTGCATACAGTATTACGGTACACCGGACTCAATCGCATAGCACACTGTCAAAACGACCACTACCCATGAACCCCCACCTCCTGAACCCCCACCTCGTGGCATGCAGCAGTTGGGTATGGAATGAGAAATGGCATAAGCTGTGCAGGCTACGGGGCGATGCTGAAGGAGCGTCACAATCCCCTAGCCAAAATACACAGAGATACTGTAAGCGAGGTCTATGCACATTACAGTACTGTACGTTACACCGGGCTCGGTCGCATAGCAAACTGACAAAACACAAGTTTTACAGTACATACAGTAAAGCAGGCCAAAGCTGCAGGAGAGTTTCTACTGTAAAGGTTCTATGCACCGTACGGTAATGTACACATACCTGTACAATTCTATAGCAGGGCAGACTCAATTGAAATGGCTACCGCCTGTGACTCCTACAGTAGCTCCTAGGAGGCACTCAGCTATGGAGCAAATAACAGCACAGATTTTGCAGGCTACGGGGCAATGCTGAAGGAGCGTCACAATCCCCTAGCTACAATACACAGGGGTGATAGAGATAATCGAGTGGCTGGAGGGGGGTCCCCTTGATTTAAGTGGCCCCCACTCCTCCAGGGTACTCCGGCCAGGTGTGACTAGTTGGGTATTTAATTCCATGGCCGCAGGGACCGGTATAAAAGTCTCCCCCGGCTGTGCATTATCTGTCCAGCTAGTGGAGCCCAGTGCTGATTCAAAAAATATGGGGAACCCCTACGCTTTTTTTGTCCCCCTTATTTTTTGCACCAGGACCAGGCGCAGAGCCCGGTGCTGGTTCTAAAAAGATGGGGGATCCCGTGTCCATTTTTTCCGTATTCCTTCCGGAATTCGACTGCAATTGCATATACAGTACTGTACCCCTTAATGTCACTGCTTACAGTATACAGTATTTAGACATGAGCTTGTGTACAGTATCTGTCATGAGGTGCTTTTTTCACTGACACTATAACTTTTTTCTATTGTGATATACTGTACAGAGGCGGCAAACTAGCCAAACGGGAATAATCAGCTTCTGCAGAATAAAATGAGATGCTACAGTACATGCCTATATTCTGTGAGTGACTGCGGCTCTATGAAATTAAATCAGAAAATTTAAATATGAAATGCATTACTAATGTGTGGCATTACTGTACTGTATGTGTATAAGGTGTACTACAATATTTTCTGGTGTAACATAAGGAAAGGGCACTACTGCATGGTCTAATGCAGTGGTTCTCAAACTTGGTCCTCAGGACCCCACACAGTGCATGTTTTGCAGGTAAACCAGCAAGTGCACAGATGTATTCATTACTAACTGACACATTTTAGAAGGTCCATACAGTAGGTGGAGCTAATTTTTTCACTTGTGATTCTGTGAGACCTGCAAAACCTGCACTGTGTGGGGTCCTGAGGACTGAGTTTGAGAACCTGTGGTCTAATGTAAATAAAGATGAATGTGGTGGGGTGTAATGTGAATAAGGGGCATTACTGTTAGGAGTAATGTGGTACTATGATATGATGTCATGAGAATAAGAGACACCACTGCATGATATAATGTGAATAAAGTTGCAGTACTGTGTTGTGTCATTTCATCTTCGGGTATTATTGTGTTACCATGCCCCTTCCCAGCAAGAACATACTGTACACTGTTTTGGGCTGGCACTAAATGTGCACATTGTTCTTATTTAGATTATAGGGGGTAGGAGCGCCAAAATGGGTGATGGTGCTGGGAAAGGGGTGCAGGGTTAGAGGCGGAACTACGTAGCATCTGTGCAAGAGGGCATCAGCCAAAATCTAGCCTAGGGCATCATGTTGGTCAGGTTTGGCTCTGATAATACTGTATACTGTACTCTTACTGTACTTTGCATTCAATACAGATACTGTTTGCACACAGGTTTTACATGAATCATTGGCAATGCTGCAGGAGTGTCTCATTAGGCAATCTAAAATATACCACGACTATGGGTGGGGATACAGTAGGGAAGTTCTGTCACCATAAGCTGTCTGCTGTGTATAGCATATTTCCATCTGAGATGCATTTGTGTGTTTGTAATAAGAAAAAAACATTTTACTGTACATTTAGTGGATACAGTATTTCTCCCCCATAATGACGTATCATACTGTACAGGTACCCTCATGTACTGTACCGTACCATACTGTAAAATTGAATAGGAGGAGGCCTGGACCACAGCAGCGGACTGGACGAAGTCAGCGACTTGGACGACCGCAGAGGAGGCCTGGAGGACCGCAGAAGAGACCTGGAGGACCGCAGAAGAGACCTGGAGGACCGCAGAAGAGACCTGGAGGACCGCAGAGGAGGCCTGGAGGACCGCAGAGGAGGCCTGGACGACCGCAGAGGGCTGGACGACCGCAGAGGCCTGGATTCAAGTGTGCTGTTGCCAGGAACACCAATGATGACCAGCACACCTGCTCACAGGCCACTTCGCAATACATTCGGAGGCTCTCTGAACAATATTGCCCTGGCTGTCATCTCAACTTCCCTGGACGACCATCTGTACAGAGCTTCAAATGGACATATTCAGAAATATGCATATTCTCTGTTCCAGCACCATGTACGGTACGACAAATACTTGACGTGGGCCAATCGTGTGAACTTTGATGGTTCCAAGGGCAAACTTCCGCTGCCCAAAAATCTGGTACATGACATCATGGCTAGGTGTGAACGCCGCGTGAGGATTGGTGATCCAGAAAAGAGGAAGATAAGGGATACCATAAACTCTGTGCTGAGAACGAAGAGGAAAATGACTTGGAAGCTCGACTATGATGAAACCAGATCATTACCTACCTCCTAGCTTCAGCACATCAGCTTCACACAGCTGAAGCTAAAAAATTGTGTCAATGTACCTGTATGACCTGTACATTTTCTGGGGCTGCATGCACTGTGCTGAATCCACTTGGAGCAGCTTGGTTACTCAAAGGGGAGTGCATGAACTTGGCTCACCACATTCCTGGTAATGTAAGGGCCTGTTACAAGTTGCCCCTTTTATTCCTGTTGATTTTTTGGGCGCTGCTGTATCTATCCAGTAGCAGCCGAGTCCATTGTGCTGTGTCCATCTGGGGCCTTGGGCTGCGTTTCCATCCAGGGGCTGCTGTTGTCAGTCCTCTATTCTGGTGTCCGTATGCGACAGTGTTAAAAAGCAAAAGACAAAAACGAAAAATAATTCAAAAAAGCAAAACCTAAAAATAAAGTACAAAAACCATTACCCCGCACCACCACCACAAAAAAATAAATTATAAAAATGTTAAAGTTGATATTGTTACTGTATTTGTGCTGTTACCTTTTGATTAAAGTACCGTACAGTATGTGTGATGTTGGCTTTATTACAATACAGTACAGTATGTGTGATGTTACATGTTCCAAATGATTTTGTCCGTAAATAAAGTGTTTCTTAAAATAAACATGACGTGGTTTCCAATGTTTGTATTCCCAACTTCCTGTACTGTATAAATTAGTACTACTGTACTGTATGATGGGAATTCAATTAAGAGTGGTATACTGTATGTAAAACAACTTGGTTAGGCATCTTGCATTTCATATTTTAATAAAAACCACAGGAAACTTCTATTTTTAAAAGTTTATTGAAGAAAAAAAAGGTGTTTTTTTTTAAATAAAGTTTGAAAGTTAATTAAAACAAAAAAGTAGTTTGTTCTTCGTTACATTCTTTTCTTGTGTATATAGATATCTGTGGGGAAAAAAAAAAAAAAGTATTAAAGTAAAGACACTCATGCTGGGCTGTGTGGTTCCACAAAAGGCATGCGGTCCAAAGTGAAATAGTGGTGTCAGTGGTCAGCACTTTGACACGCTAACATTTGTGGAACCACACAGCCCAGCAATAAGTCATGCTGGGCTGTGTGGTTCCACAAAAGGCATGCGGTCCAAAGTGAAATAGTGGTGTCAGTGGTCAGCACTTTGACACGCTAACATTTGTGGAACCACACAGCCCAGCAATAAGTCATGCTGGGCTGTGTGGTTCCACAAAAGGCATGCGGTCCAAAGTGAAATAGTGGTGTCAGTGGTCAGCACTTTGACACACTAACATTTGTGGAACCACACAGCAATGCCTGACACACATAAAATGCCTGACACACACAAAATGCCTGACACACACAAAATGCCTGACACACACATGCTGGAGGGAAAACACATGTTTGCCAAACAGTCGACAGCACATGTCGGCCAGATGGCCGACCAAACTTGCTCCAAATCACCCCAAACTGGACAGAAAGCACGCCAGCACACTCAGGAGGTACACCACAGCTAAATTACGAGAGAATTTCATTACAAACAGCCAGATCTTGCAGATTATCTGCCAGATAATTGTATGGTGTACAGTATGCCTATCTTATACAGTAGAAAAAGATACTATACAATGGAGTACAATAACAAACATTTATTAAAAAAAAAAAAAAATTTAAAATGATCTTAACAACAAATTAAAAAAGTGGTCCACTAAGAGGTGGACCACCACCCGCAGGAGCAGAACGGCACGCTGCAACTGTTCTGTGGGAAAAAAAGGACAGTATTACAAAACAAATACTGAATACTTTACAGTGTAGTAATGGCAATACAGTACTTTACTCTATATTAGACAATCTTGTTATTTACAATGTACAGTACTGTATTGTCAGTACAGTAAATCAAACACTACTGTATGCTGTCGAGGTAATTTAAACATTGCTTTAGTTTACCTCTTGTATAAGTGGGCTGCTGCCTGCCCGCTTCTGGGCCAGCCCACCTATCTTGCCCCTGTCTGGGGCCCCCATAAATCATTGGCACTATATTGGAGAAAAAAAAACATTTAGTCACATTCAAATACTATACAATTATTACTGTATACTGTAGGTACAGTATTATACTGTATTGCTGGTATTCAAAATATAAAGTACTGTACAAGAGTTTAGCTTCAATAGGTCATAAACAAATTGTCAAAGGAATAAAACACCACAGTACAAATACTGTAGACATTTACTGTATGTATTAGCAGTCATGACATTTCATGACCGCTTCAGAAAAAAGAGGGTTACAGTACTGTAGGTGGTGTTGTAGGGAGTACTATCAATAATAGTGGACTGTACTCAGAGCCAGCCATAAATATTATGATTCCCTAGTCAAGTTTTTGGATGCTGCCCCCTTGCACAGACGCTATTTCCGCCTCTGATCCTGTACCCCTTTCCCAGCACCATCACCCCTCAACCATAGCAGTCCTCATTTTGGTGCTCCTCCAACCTACAGTACTGTATGTTTAAAATAGCAACAGTGTGCACATTCGGTGTGCATCCCAAAACGGTGCATGTTCTTGCTGGGAAGGGGCATGGACACACAGTAATTCCCCAATCTGAAATGACGCCACACAGTACTGCAACTTTATTCACAACATATCATGCAATAGTGTCTCTTATTCTCGTTATGCTTGCTTCGCTCGCCATGCGGTGGGCACGGTGCCTCGCTACGCTCTGCACACTATTATATCAGTAGTCAGGAAAGGCAGCATGCATTTGTGGAGTGAAGAGGGTGAAAAAAGAGAGAAAGTACAGTATGTACTGTAAGGTTATGTCAGAGGGTGTGAAGATGATCAGCTCAGTGTTATACATGTTACAGTAAGTTAGAATACAGTACAGTGCATTATGTATTTATATTTTATTACCAGGTGTCTCCTCCACTGGTTGGCGACGGACTGTAAAAAGATAAAATACAGTTAGTCATATCAGTTTGACTTAAAATAATGTTGGAGAAAAAAAATACTGTAATTACAGTACCAACTATTGCTACTGTACAGTATATTTACCAAAAATGTATTCTGGCTCGTCGTCTGTGGGTAAAAGAGAAGAATATTATAAGATACAGTATACAGTAAAAAGTATAGTAATAGTACACTAGTGTCCAGGCCCAGTGTCAGGTGGGTAAAAAAAGGTATGCTTGTGACAGGCATGGTGATTCCAAGGGACCCCACCGAGACCATCAGAAAATTTGTGAGTGACCCGTATGCCGGTGATTATGACTAGAATAAGGTAGCAACTCTTTTTTCTTTTGAATTATGTATACTGTACAGTACTGTATGTGCATATTGTACAGTACACTTAAAATATTTAGCAGTTACTGTAGTGGTAATTTTTGGGATGACAGTATTAGCATACTGTAAGCATCCAACTGAGGCCCCCAAACAGATGCCGCCACTAGGTACAGTACGTGCCTCTCGTGCCTAATGGGAAATTCATCACTGACAGTATCTAGAGAGATGAATGGAGAGACAGTGACAAGGGGTGAGAGAGAGAGAGAGAGAAATTGAGTAAGATGGGTGTTTTTTTTAGAACAGGATGTTGTCCATACAGTAGCAACCAATCAAATATTACCTACTGTACTGTATTATCGTCTGTAAGTGTAACTAGATACTGTAAATGTTAATGTGGGATGTGATCGGTTGCTACTGTATGGGCAATATCACCAGTTCAAACAAAAACAATTTTCATCCGATTTCTACGCATTTGCCAGAAAAATCTGATGAAAAGTGCTACTCTGATGGCATCAGATCAATGTCAGTAATAATTCTTACCACTAAATGCAGCAGCATCATCATCATCATCATCCTCCTCCTCCTCCATGGCCTGTTCCAGTGTAGGGCCTGTGAAAAAAAACATTAATGTGAAAAAAAAAAAGGTTCATTCCAGGAAATACACATACCCTCCAACATGACCCGCCCCACTAGGTACAAAATGCTCTGGTTCTGGACTTCCCTCTTAATTTATTATTGCCATCACCTGTGAAGAAACAGCTTTCTTATCATATAACTAGTTCAACACAGGTGATGGAAATCATAAATTAAGAGGGAAGTCTAGAAACAGAGCAGTGCGGCGGGTCATGTTGGAGGGTCTGCATACAGAAACATAGAATTTGATGACAAATACTGTAAGAACCACTTTGGCCATCTAATCTGCCTCTTTTTTTTAACCTTTTTTTTACATCAAACCTTATTTGATCCTTATTTCTTTGTAAGGATATCCTTATGTATGTCTCTTCCATGCATGTTTAAATACTGTAGCTCTACTGTTTTAGGCTCTATCACCTCTGATGGGAGGCTATTCCACTTGTCCACTGCACTTTCTGTGAAGTAATTTTTCTTAAAATTCCCCCTGAACCTCGCCCCCCTCCAGTCTCCGTGCACATCCTCGTGTCCTATTGTGTTTGCTTTTGGATTCGGACTTGTTTTGGATCCTGGTGCTTTTTTTCAAAAACCTCTCAAAAACAGCTTAAATCGTAGAATTTGGGGGTATTTTTGATCCTACTGTATAGTGTTATTAACCTCAATGACCATAATTTCCACTCATTTCCAGTCTATTCTGAATACCTCACAATATTATTTGTAGTCCTAAAATTTTCACCGAGGTCACTGGATGACTAAGCTAAGCGACCCAAGTGGCCGGCACAAACACCTGGCCCATTTAGGAGTGGCAGTGCAGTGGCAGACAGGATGTCACTTATAACAATTTTCCCCAAACATCACATGATGCAAAGATAAATAAATAAAAAAAGAGGTGCAAGATGGAATTGTGATTGGGCCCTCCCAACCACCCTTATGTTATATAAACAGGGTCTGCCACACGACTGTGGCTGAAATGACTGGTTGGTTTGGGCCCCCACCAAAAAAAGAAGCAATCAATCTCTCCTTGCTCAAACTGGCTCTACAGAGGCAAGATGTACCGGACTGGACTTACTTAATGGGTGCAGTGAGGTGATGGACATAGAGTCCTCCGCCACCGCCTGTGACAGTGTAGGGCCTGTGAAAGCAAAAATTCCATGAAATATACTTTTGTATTCTGTGTTGAATACAGTAAAGCAAAAATTCAGTCAGGAATTGGAGGAGGAGAGTAGATTTCGCACACAGAGACGAGAATGTCGAGGCCAGAATCAGGGGGTAGTGGAGGAGGGTTAGGATACCGTACCTCACCCTGTTGGGATTGCTGCAATCAGGATGCATCAGGATCACCCTGCTGGTCATGCAAACCCAACCCATTGGTTTAACACAATGTACAGTACAGTACAATACTTTAGTTTACTTACCAAGTTGGGGAGAGGGCTTTTTCTCCCCTTCCTCATCACTGTCAATAATTACTGAGTGGAAAATAAAAAAATATTATAAACAAAATACAGTAGAGTACAGTTACTACAAAATTGCACAGTAGTACAGTGCTACAGGAGGCAGAGATATATTCATAATACAGTAGGAGCAGAATGACTGTCCAGTGGTAGGGGACATACAGTACTGTACTGTGCCTGTATTTAACTCGTGTTGGAGGAGAGGCGATTTCGCACACAGAGGCGAAAAGGGGTCTTCACAGTGAGGGAAATACTGTACAGTACATGTTTGGAATTCCCTGCCTGAAAAGTAATAAAAGTGGACTTGGTCAATACTTTTAAGAATGGGCTTGAGAAAATCCTACTGTACTTACTATACTGTGGCGGCTCCTCCGACGACTCAGAGTCCACGTAAGTGACATCTGTGTTGAATATAAAAAAAACAAAAAGAAAAGTCAATGGGATTTCTGCAATCAGGATACCGCTGTCGGTCACTTGACTGCTGGAATCCTGACCACTGGTCACGCAAACCCAAGCCATTGGTACTGTTAATAAATCAATGAATGTAGAATGTAGAGTACTGTACAGTAGATTACAATTCTTACCAGGCTGGCCTGAAGGCTCCCCCATTTCCTCCTCCTCGGTATCAATAACGAGGCGGTCTGTGTGTACAAGATAACAAGTATTGTAAAATAAAAAAATTACAGTAATACTGTAGGAAACTAGTGTGTCTGTAACAAAAATAATGATTACCACTTCCAGAGCTCTGCTGGTCAGACGGTGTTGGTGGTGGTGGTGGTGGTGGTGGTGGTGGTACTGTGAGAAAAAACAACAGTGCTGTAAGTGAAGCTGTCAATTTGTAACATGTACTATACAGTATCCAGGACACATGTACAGTAGTGTAACAACGATGACAGTCACACCAGAATTCTCGTTACACAATACCTGGCAGCGCAGCAGGTGGTGGTGGTGGTGGTGGTGGTGGTGTTGTTGGTACTGTGGGAAAAAAAATAACAGTACTGTAAGTGAAGCTGTCAATTGGAAACATGTACTGTACAGTATCCAGGACACATGTACAGTAGTGTAACGATGACAGTCACACCAGAATTCTCGTTACACAATACCTGGCAGCGCAGCAGGTGGTGGTGGTGGTGGTGTTGTTGGTACTGTGGGAAAAAAAATAACAGTACTGTAAGTGAAGCTGTCAATTTGAAACATGTACTGTACAGTATCCAGGACACATGTACAGTAGTGTAACGATGACAGTCACACCAGAATTCTCGTTACACAATACCTGGCAGCGCAGCTGGTGGTGGTGGTGGTGGTGGTGGTGTTGGTACTGTGGGAAAAAAAATAACAGTACTGTAAGTGAAGCTGTCAATTGGAAACATGTACTGTACAGTATCCAGGACACATGTACAGTAGTGTAACGATGACAGTCACACCAGAATTCTCGTTACACAATACCTGGCAGCGCAGCAGGTGGTGGTGGTGGTGGTGGTGGTGTTGTTGGTACTGTGGGAAAAAAAATAACAGTACTGTAAGTGAAGCTGTCAATTGGAAACATGTACTGTACAGTATCCAGGACACATGTACAGTAGTGTAACGATGACAGTCACACCAGAATTCTCGTTACACAATACCTGGCAGCGCAGCAGGTGGTGGTGGTGGTGGTGTTGTTGGTACTGTGGGAAAAAAAATAACAGTACTGTAAGTGAAGCTGTCAATTTGAAACATGTACTGTACAGTATCCAGGACACATGTACAGTAGTGTAACAACGATGACAGTAGCACCAGAATTCTCGTTACACAATACCTGGCAGCGCAGCAGGTGGTGGTGGTGGTGGTGGTGGTGGTGGTGGTGTTGGTACTGTGGGAAAAAAAATAACAGTACTGTAAGTGAAGCTGTCAATTGGAAACATGTACTGTACAGTATCCAGGACACATGTACAGTAGTGTAACGATGACAGTCACACCAGAATTCTCGTTACACAATACCTGGCAGCGCAGCAGGTGGTGGTGGTGGTGGTGGTGGTGTTGTTGGTACTGTGCGAAAAAAAATAACAGTACTGTAAGTGAAGCTGTCAATTTGAAACATGTACTGTACAGTATCCAGGACACATGTACAGTAGTGTAACAACGATGACAGTAGCACCAGAATTCTCGTTACACAATACCTGGCAGCGCAGCAGGTGGTGGTGGTGGTGGTGGTGGTGGTGGTGGTGGTGGTGGTACTGTGGGAAAAAAAATAACAGTACTGTAAGTGAAGCTGTCAATTTGAAACATGTACTGTACAGTATCCAGGACCAAAAAGGGGTCCGGCCAATAAACAATCTGCATCAGAGAAGCAAGATACAGTATGCTTAAAGTATACAGTACTATATACTAGATCGCCAACAAACGTAAATTAACAAACAACTATCACTGGAATTTACCATCCTCATCCCGTAGCGAAGCACGGGTATTCAGCTATCTACAATGTTATTTATACTTTGTGTTTAATATTTACATTTAGTTTTGTAAACAGACATTCTTAACATTAACGGATTGCAGCGAGTTATCTGTGATGGTCAGGACAGGGGGTTGGGACTATAGAAATCACTATGTACTGTACACTACTGTATTTGACAATACTTACCAGCTTGGCGGCGCCTGTCCCGCCTCCTGTGACGTCGTGCTACCAGCCCTGTAAAAATATATATACAGTATAATGGCAGCATACTGTACAGCCAATGAAATTCAACATTGACAGCATCTTTATGACATCACAATAAATGGAATTGTTCATTCTAGTACCCTGCACCTAATCACTCAGGAGGGCATAGTGTACTGTACTGTCTTCAAAACTTAAGGGGCACATTTCTAAATGTGACATACAGTACACTTACAGTATCGCTACAGTACAGTAGGTCCAGGGTATTAGACAGAACACTACCTTTATACTGTAGACATTGTAACACACATAAGCATTGCCCTTATAAACATTATGACACACATCAGCATGCAGCCCTCCCACCCTTAACCATCTCAGTACTGTTCATTACATTACAAATTGATTTCATGACAGATGATGCAGTACTCACCTGAATTCATCTTATTCACGTCATGTCACAGTAGTGCAGTTTATTCACGTCACAGTACTGTCCTTGATTCACGTTGTGTCACACAGTAGAGCACCGTATTCACGTCACAGTACTGTCCTTGATTCACGTTGTGTCACACAGTAGAGCACCGTATTCACGTCACAGTACTGTCCTTGATTCACGTTGTGTCACACAGTAGAGCACCGTATTCACGTCACAGTACTGTCCTTGATTCACGTTGTGTCACACAGTAGAGCACCTTATTCACGTTACTGTACTGTACGTCACAGTAGTGCAGTAGTATATCCACATTACGTCACAAAGTAGAGATCTGCCAGTCATGAACCTTATGCAAGAGTAATGCACGTCAGAACACATTAGGCCACTGTAACATCCCTTAGAATAATTTCTGCCAAAGTAACATCCCTTAGAACACTGTACTATCTGAAACACAAATTTCGGCACACTGCACGACACACTGCAATTAAACCACACAATGCACTGCACGACTGCATAGTGTATGCACTGCGTGATATGACAAACTGCACATTTCCCTGCAAAATATGATACAATGTACACTACACAAAAAACTGCAATTACCACATGTGTATACAGTACACTGCACGACAGTGCTGGCCCTAGCCAGGTACAGATACAGCCGCAGTCACGCAAAATATAGGCATGCCGCATATCATTTTAATCAGCAGAAGCTGCTGGTGCCCCTAAGCATAGCAAATGCCCTAGGCATTTGCCTACTGTAGTTTGCCTATGCCTAAGGCCGGCTCTGCTGCACGATGTGATTCACTATGTATTACACTCACTGCACAATACCATATACTGAATGTACACTGCATGACACGCTGCAATTACGCAGCACGATACACTGTGATACATTGCATATACTGTACACTGCATGATACTGTACACTGCACAATCGTAGACCACCTGGATTGTAAAGAACTACTGTATATACACAAGTTTAAAAAAATAACAATTGTTTTTGTAAAACGCATGTCGATCTTTTTCCATGTCAACTTAACGACCATGTCAACCTACAGTAACTGGTGTCAACCAATTTCAAAAGCCGCACCATCTAGGTCGACGCAAAAAAACAAATTGACCTTTTGACCCGGGTTAATGTTTGGTCCTTGTTTAACCATTTGTTTACCACAAATACTGTACAGTGCTGTATAGACCGGATACCTGCTGCTACAGCAGCTCCTGCTATAATGTACTGTACCTGTAACTACAGTAACTTAAAGTACAGTAATCTACAGTAATGTACTGTACTTACAATCCCTTATGGCCTGCAGGCGTCGTGGGGTCCTCCTCACGAGGTCGCTCCATCTCCTCTGGAGAGACCTCACCGTTCTCCTCCGGTTGTAGGTCTGGAGGATAGCCCTACTTGCCCTCCTATATGCTCTAACTTTCTCCTCGTTGCTGGCGAGAGTTCTGTCCCGCCAGCGAACGAGGAGACGCAGCTCACCCAGAGCATAGGGACGGTCACGTACAGCAGCCATGCTTATGCTCAATGAGCGATCCAGACGTCGTGCGTCTCAGACGTCGTGCGTCTCAGACGTCGTGCGTTCCAGGCATTCAACGTACAGTACTGTAGTTACTGTACTTTGTGACAGTTTCCCTTAGTTTTAAATATGCCCTTTCTTTGACCACAGTATTTTCCACTGTCTTGCCCTACGCCCTTCCCTCCTGGGAGCCTTCACAGGTCTTATGCTATACACAAATACCGAAGATGCACAGTCCGTCAGAATACACTCATTTCATTCACGCTGTTTGGGTGCATTTAGCGTAAAGAATCGCTCCTGCAGATGTACTTTGATTTATGTGAAACCTGTGTGCATCCTTCCATTGGATGTACTGTATTGGAGAGAAAAAAAAAAATGTTAAAGTGAATGTCACGGGAACACATTAAAAATAAGGTTGGCACTTCCTTCCCATTGGTGTTGGTTTACAGTATGCCGTAGTGTACTCGGACGCTCATGTACTGTAATTGCATTTCAAAGGCACAGTATTTTCCATCGTCTCCCCCCTACCCCCATCGCCCTTCCCCCCTGGGGGCCTGCACAGGGAGGAAATTCAGGTCCTGTGCAATGCACAAACGCTGAAGATCTACAGTACTGTTTTGCTTAGTTGGTAGCGTCAGAATACACTCATTTCATTCACGCTGTTTGGGTGCATTTAGCGTAAAGAATCGCTCCTGCAGATGTACTTTGATTTATGTGAAACCTGTGTGCATCCTTCCATTGACTGTCTTACAATGTAAATAAAATAATACAGTGCATTATTACAGAAAAAAAAAAAAAAAGAAAGAAAGCACATCATGTCTCGAACCCTGGACCCCCAGTGAGGGAGGTGGGAGCCTTCACCCCTAGCCCACGACGCCTCATGAGAGATTTCTAATTTCATGTGTGAAAGTACTGCAAACAGCGCCCGGCCCCCGCCCCATTGCTGTTGGTTTATGCCTTAGAGGACTCGGACGCTCGCATTTGTAAAGCACGGTGTTTTCCTCCGCCTTCTGCTAGCCTGTTGCCCTTCCCCCATGGGAGCCTGCACAGATCATGCAGTAGACAGGGAGGGAATGCAGGTCATGTGCAATACACAAACGCCCACTGTAGTACTATTTTGCTCACTTACAGTACCGTACTGTAGGTTGCATTTAGCGTAAAGAATCGCTCCTGCAGATGTACTTTGATTTATGTGAAACCTGTGTGCATCCTTCCATTGGATGTACTGTATTGGAGAGAAAAAAAAAATGTTAAAGTGAATGTCACGGGAACACATTAAAAATAAGGTTGGCACTTCCTTCCCATTGGTGTTGGTTTACAGTATGCCGTAGTGTACTCGGACGCTCATGTACTGTAATTGCATTTCAAAGGCACAGTATTTTCCATCGTCTCCCCCCTACCCCCATCGCCCTTCCCCCCTGGGGGCCTGCACAGGGAGGAAATTCAGGTCCTGTGCAATGCACAAACGCTGAAGATCTACAGTACTGTTTTGCTTAGTTGGTAGCGTCAGAATACACTCATTTCATTCACGCTGTTTGGGTGCATTTAGCGTAAAGAATCGCTCCTGCAGATGTACTTTGATTTATGTGAAACCTGTGTGCATCCTTCCATTGACTGTCTTACAATGTAAATAAAATAATACAGTGCATTATTACAGAAAAAAAAAAAAAAAGAAAGAAAGCACATCATGTCTCGAACCCTGGACCCCCAGTGAGGGAGGTGGGAGCCTTCACCCCTAGCCCACGACGCCTCATGAGAGATTTCTAATTTCATGTGTGAAAGTACTGCAAACAGCGCCCGGCCCCCGCCCCATTGCTGTTGGTTTATGCCTTAGAGGACTCGGACGCTCGCATTTGTAAAGCACGGTGTTTTCCTCCGCCTTCTGCTAGCCTGTTGCCCTTCCCCCATGGGAGCCTGCACAGATCATGCAGTAGACAGGGAGGGAATGCAGGTCATGTGCAATACACAAACGCCCACTGTACAGTAGTACTATTTTGCTCACTTACAGTACCGTACTGTAGGTTGCATTTAGCGTAAAGAATCGCTCCTGCAGATGTACTTTGATTTATGTGAAACCTGTGTGCATCCTTCCATTGGATGTACTGTATTGGAGAGAAAAAAAAAAATGTTAAAGTGAATGTCACGGGAACACATTAAAAATAAGGTTGGCACTTCCTTCCCATTGGTGTTGGTTTACAGTATGCCGTAGTGTACTCGGACGCTCATGTACTGTAATTGCATTTCAAAGGCACAGTATTTTCCATCGTCTCCCCCCTACCCCCATCGCCCTTCCCCCCTGGGGGCCTGCACAGGGAGGAAATTCAGGTCCTGTGCAATGCACAAACGCTGAAGATCTACAGTACTGTTTTGCTTAGTTGGTAGCGTCAGAATACACTCATTTCATTCACGCTGTTTGGGTGCATTTAGCGTAAAGAATCGCTCCTGCAGATGTACTTTGATTTATGTGAAACCTGTGTGCATCCTTCCATTGACTGTCTTACAATGTAAATAAAATAATACAGTGCATTATTACAGAAAAAAAAAAAAAAAAGAAAGAAAGCACATCATGTCTCGAACCCTGGACCCCCAGTGAGGGAGGTGGGAGCCTTCACCCCTAGCCCACGACGCCTCATGAGAGATTTCTAATTTCATGTGTGAAAGTACTGCAAACAGCGCCCGGCCCCCGCCCCATTGCTGTTGGTTTATGCCTTAGAGGACTCGGACGCTCGCATTTGTAAAGCACGGTGTTTTCCTCCGCCTTCTGCTAGCCTGTTGCCCTTCCCCCATGGGAGCCTGCACAGATCATGCAGTAGACAGGGAGGGAATGCAGGTCATGTGCAATACACAAACGCCCACTGTAGTACTATTTTGCTCACTTACAGTACCGTACTGTAGGTTGCATTTAGCGTAAAGAATCGCTCCTGCAGATGTACTTTGATTTATGTGAAACCTGTGTGCATCCTTCCATTGGATGTACTGCATTGGAGAGAAAAAAAAAAATGTTAAAGTGAATGTCACGGGAACACATTAAAAATAAGGTTGGCACTTCCTTCCCATTGGTGTTGGTTTACAGTATGCCGTAGTGTACTCGGACGCTCATGTACTGTAATTGCATTTCAAAGGCACAGTATTTTCCATCGTCTCCCCCCTACCCCCATCGCCCTTCCCCCCTGGGGGCCTGCACAGGGAGGAAATTCAGGTCCTGTGCAATGCACAAACGCTGAAGATCTACAGTACTGTTTTGCTTAGTTGGTAGCGTCAGAATACACTCATTTCATTCACGCTGTTTGGGTGCATTTAGCGTAAAGAATCGCTCCTGCAGATGTACTTTGATTTATGTGAAACCTGTGTGCATCCTTCCATTGACTGTCTTACAATGTAAATAAAATAATACAGTGCATTATTACAGAAAAAAAAAAAAAAAGAAAGAAAGCACATCATGTCTCGAACCCTGGACCCCCAGTGAGGGAGGTGGGAGCCTTCACCCCTAGCCCACGACGCCTCATGAGAGATTTCTAATTTCATGTGTGAAAGTACTGCAAACAGCGCCCGGCCCCCGCCCCATTGCTGTTGGTTTATGCCTTAGAGGACTCGGACGCTCGCATTTGTAAAGCACGGTGTTTTCCTCCGCCTTCTGCTAGTCCTCCATTCCCATTATGCATTAGCGAACTCAGACGCTCATATATTTTAAAAGCACGGTGTTTATACATTGTACTGTACATTCTTCCTTTTACACAATTACTGTAGTTGCGTCTCCATACACATACAGTACTGTACTCCATACTTTTTCCACCGCCTCCCGTTACGCCTACAGTATTGCCAGAGCTGTAGATCAATCCGCCGCTATACTGTACGATCGAAAGTACTGGATTAGTGGAGCATTAGCCACACAGTGGTGGAGATGTGTAATGCATGATGAGTATCTAGATCGTCTCAACGCGCCTGCCTGTGATTAAACTCAGCTATCGCCTTAGCGTGGCTAAACGCCCGTCTCGGCGGAGAAACAGTCAAGATAAAGGTGGCTACATCTGTAAGTGACCCAAGTGGCCGAAACAAACACCTGGCCCATCTAGGAGTGGCACTGCAGTGTCAGACAGGATGGCCCTTCAAAAAAATTGTCTCCAAACTGCACATGATGCAAAGAAAAAAAGAGGCGCAATGAGGTAGCTGTGTGACTAAGCTAAGCGACCCAAGTGGCCGACACAAACACCTGGCCCATCTAGGAGTGGCACTGCAGTGTCAGACAGGATGGCCCTTCAAAAAAATTGTCCCCAAACAGCACATGATGCAAAGAAAAAAAGAGGCGCAATGAGGTAGCTGTGTGACTAAGCTAAGCGACCCAAGTGGCCGACACAAACACCTGGCCCATCTAGGAGTGGCACTGCAGTGTCAGACAGGATGGCACTTCAAAAAAATACTCCCCAAACAGCACATGATGCAAAGAAAAAAAGGCGCAATGAGGTAGCTGTGTGACTAAGATAAGCGACCCAAGTGGCCGACACAAACACCTGGCCCATCTAGGAGTGGCACTGCAGTGTCACGCAGGATGGCCCTTCAAAAAAATACTCCCCAAACAGCACATGATGCAAAGAAAAAAAGAGGCGCAATGAGGTAGCTGTGTGACTAAGCTAAGCGACCCAAGTGGCCGACACAAACACCTGGCCCATCTAGGAGTGGCACTGCAGTGTCAGACAGGATGGCACTTCAAAAAAATACTCCCCAAACAGCACATGATGCAAAGAAAAAAAGAGGCACACCAAGGTCGCTGTGTGACTAAGATAAGCGACCCAAGTGGCCGACACAAACATCTGGCCCATCTAGGAGTGGCACTGCAGTGTCACGCAGGATGGCCCTTCAAAAAAATACTCCCCAAACAGCACATAATGCAAAGAAAAATGAAAGAAAAAAGAGGTGCAAGATGGAATTGTCCTTGGGCCCTCCCACCCACCCTTATGTTGTATAAACAGGACATGCACACTTTAACAAACCCATCATTTCAGTGACAGGGTCTGCCACACGACTGTGACTGAAATTACTGGTTGGTTTGGGCCCCCACCAAAAAAGAAGCAATCAATCTCTCCTTGCACAAACTGGCTCTACAGAGGCAAGATGTCCACCTCCTCCTCATTGTCCGATTCATCACCCCTTTCACTGTGTACATCCCCCTCCTCACAGATTATTAATTCGTCCCCACTGGAATCCACCATCTCAGGTCCCCGTGTACTTTCTGGAGGCAATTGCTGCTGGTGAATGTCTCCACGGAGGAATTGATTATAATTCATTTTAATGAACATCATCTTCTCCACATTTTCTGGAAGTAACCTCGTACGCCGATTGCTGACAAGGTGACCACTAGCCATGAACATAGGCCAAGGCCTCAACCGTTCCTTGCCACTCCGTGTCGTAAATGGCATATTGGCAAGTTTACGCTTCTCCTCAGACGCTTTTAATTTTGATTTTTGGGTCATTTTACTGATCTTTTGTGTTTTGGATTTTACATGCTCTGTACTATGACATTGGGCATCGGCCTTGGCAGACGACGTTGATGGCATTTCATCGTCTTGGCCATGACTAGTGGCAGCAGCTTCAGCACGAGGTGGAAGTGGATCTTGATCTTTCCCTATTTTTTTAACCTCCACATTTTTGTTCTCCATATTTTAATGCGCACAACTAAAAGGCACCACAGGTATACAATGTAGATGGATGGATACTAGTATACTTATGGACGATGAGTGACGACACAGAGGTAGGTACAGCAGTGGCCTACCGTACTGCTATATACAGTATAATGGACCTGGTGGACACTGTCAGCAGACTGCGTTTATACTTAGTATAAAGAAAAAAAGACACCACAGGTATACAATGTAGATGGATGGATACTTAATAATATACTTATGGACGACGAGTGACGACACAGAGGTAGTTACAGCAGTGGCCTACCGTACTGCTATATACAGTATTATGGACCTGGTGGACACTGTCAGCAGACTGCGTTTATAGTATAAAGAAAAAAAGACACCACAGGTATACAATGTAGATGGATGGATACTTAGTAATATACTTATGGACGACGAGTGACGACACAGAGGTAGGTACAGCAGTGGCCTACCGTACTGCTATATACAGTATAATGGACCTGGTGGACACTGTCAGCAGACTGCGTTTATACTTAGTATAAAGAAAAAAAGACACCACAGGTATACAGTGTAGATGGATGCTTAGTAATATACTTATGGACGATGAGTGACGACACAGAGGTAGGTACAGCAGTGGCCTACCGTACTGCTATATACAGTATAATAGACCTGGTGGACACTGTCAGCAGACTGCGTTTCTAGTATAAAGAAAAAAAGACACCACAGGTATACAATGTAGATGGATGGATACTTAGTATACTTATGGACGACGAGTGACGACACAGAGGTAGGTACAGCAGTGGCCTACCGTACTGCTATATACAGTATAATGGACCTGGTGGACACTGTCAGCAGACTGCGTTTCTAGTATAAAGAAAAAAAGACACCACAGGTATACAATGTAGATGGATGGATACTTAGTATACATATGGACGACGAGGGACGACACAGAGGTAGGTACAGCAGTGGCCTACCGTACTGCTATATACAGTATAATGGACCTGGTGGACACTGTCAGCAACCTGCGTTTATACTTAGTATAAAGAAAAAAAGACACCACAGGTATACAATGTAGATGGATGGATACTTAGTATACTTATGGACGACGAGTGACGACACAGAGGTAGGTACAGCAGTGGCCTACCGTACTGCTATATACAGTATAATGGACCTGGTGGACACTGTCAGCAGACTGCGTTTATACTTAGTATAAAGAAAAAAAGACACCACAGGTATACAGTGTAGATGGATGGATACTTAGTAATATACTTATGGACGATGAGTGACGACACAGAGGTAGGTACAGCAGTGGCCTACCGTACTGCTATATACAGTATAATAGACCTGGTGGACACTGTCAGCAGACTGCGTTTATAGTATAAAGAAAAAAAGACACCACAGGTATACAATGTAGATAAATGGATTCTTAGTATACTTATGGACGACGAGTGACGACACAGAGGTAGGTACAGCAGTGGCCTACCGTACTGCTATATACAGTATAATGGACCTGGTGGACACTGTCAGCAGACTGCGTTTATAGTATAAAGAAAAAAAGACACCACAGGTATACAATGTAGATGGATGGATACTTAGTATACTTATGGACGACGAGTGACGACACAGAGGTAGGTACAGCAGTGGCCTACCGTACTGCTATATACAGTATAATGGACCTGGTGGACACTGTCAGCAGACTGCGTTTATACTTAGTATAAAGAAAAAAAGACACCACAGGTATACAATGTAGATGGATGGATACTTAGTATACTTATGGACGACGAGTGACGACACAGAGGTAGGTACAGCAGTGGCCTACCGTACTGCTATATACAGTATAATGGACCTAGTGGACACTGTCACCAGACTGCGTTTATAGTATAAAGAAAAAAAGACACCACAGGTATACAATGTAGATGGATGGATACTTAGTATACTTATGGACGACGAGTGACGACACAGAGGTAGGTACAGCAGTGGCCTACCGTACTGCTATATACAGTATAATGGACCTGGTGGACACTGTCAGCAGACTGCGTTTATACTTAGTATAAAGAAAAAAAGACACCACAGGTATACAATGTAGATGGATGGATACTTAGTATACTTATGGACGACGAGTGATGACACAGAGGTAGGTACAGCAGTGGCCTACTGTACTGCTATATACAGTATAATGGACCTGGTGGACACTGTCAGCAGACTGCATTTATAGTATAAAGAAAAAAAGACACCACAGGTATACAATGTAGATGGATGGATACTTAGTTAGTATACTTATGGACGACGAGTGACGACACAGAGGTAGGTACAGCAGTGGCCTACCGTACTGCTATATACAGTATAATGGACCTGGTGGACACTGTCAGCAGACTGCGTTTATACTTAGTATAAAGAAAAAAAGACACCACAGGTATACAGTGTAGATGGATGCTTAGTAATATACTTATGGACGATGAGTGACGACACAGAGGTAGGTACAGCAGTGGCCTACCGTACTGCTATATACAGTATAATAGACCTGGTGGACACTGTCAGCAGACTGCGTTTATAGTATAAAGAAAAAAAGACACCACAGGTATACAATGTAGATGGATGGATACTTAGTATACTTATGGACGACGAGTGACGACACAGAGGTAGGTACAGCAGTGGCCTACCGTACTGCTATATACAGTATAATGGACCTGGTGGACACTGTCAGCAGACTGCGTTTCTAGTATAAAGAAAAAAAGACACCACAGGTATACAATGTAGATGGATGGATACTTAGTATACTTATGGATGACGAGGGACGACACAGAGGTAGGTACAGCAGTGGCCTACCGTACTGCTATATACAGTATAATGGACCTGGTGGACACTGTCAGCAACCTGCGTTTATACTTAGTATAAAGAAAAAAAGACACCACAGGTATACAATGTAGATGGATGGATACTTAGTATACTTATGGACGACGAGTGACGACACAGAGGTAGGTACAGCAGTGGCCTACCGTACTGCTATATACAGTATAATGGACCTGGTGGACACTGTCAGCAGACTGCGTTTATACTTAGTATAAAGAAAAAAAGACACCACAGGTATACAGTGTAGATGGATGGATACTTAGTAATATACTTATGGACGATGAGTGACGACACAGAGGTAGGTACAGCAGTGGCCTACCGTACTGCTATATACAGTATAATAGACCTGGTGGACACTGTCAGCAGACTGCGTTTATAGTATAAAGAAAAAAAGACACCACAGGTATACAATGTAGATAAATGGATTCTTAGTATACTTATGGACGACGAGTGACGACACAGAGGTAGGTACAGCAGTGGCCTACCGTACTGCTATATACAGTATAATGGACCTGGTGGACACTGTCAGCAGACTGCGTTTATAGTATAAAGAAAAAAAGACACCACAGGTATACAATGTAGATGGATGGATACTTAGTATATTTATGGACGACGAGTGACGACACAGAGGTAGGTACAGCAGTGGCCTACCGTACTGCTATATACAGTATAATGGACCTGGTGGACACTGTCAGCAGACTGCGTTTATACTTAGTATAAAGAAAAAAAGACACCACAGGTATACAATGTAGATGGATGGATACTTAGTATACTTATGGACGACGAGTGACGACACAGAGGTAGGTACAGCAGTGGCCTACCGTACTGCTATATACAGTATAATGGACCTGGTGGACACTGTCACCAGACTGCGTTTATAGTATAAAGAAAAAAAGACACCACAGGTATACAATGTAGATGGATGGATACTTAGTATACTTATGGACGACGAGTGACGACACAGAGGTAGGTACAGCAGTGGCCTACCGTACTGCTATATACAGTATAATGGACCTGGTGGACACTGTCAGCAGACTGCGTTTATACTTAGTATAAAGAAAAAAAGACACCACAGGTATACAATGTAGATGGATGGATACTTAGTATACTTATGGACGACGAGTGATGACACAGAGGTAGGTACAGCAGTGGCCTACTGTACTGCTATATACAGTATAATGGACCTGGTGGACACTGTCAGCAGACTGCATTTATAGTATAAAGAAAAAAAGACACCACAGGTATACAATGTAGATGGATGGATACTTAGTTAGTATACTTATGGACGACGAGTGACGACACAGAGGTAGGTACAGCAGTGGCCTACCGTACTGCTATATACAGTATAATGGACCTGGTGGACACTGTCAGCAGACTGCGTTTATAGTATAAAGAAAAAAAGACACCACAGGTATACAATGTAGATGGATGGATACTTAGTATACTTATGGACGACGAGTGACGACACAGAGGTAGGTACAGCAGTGGCCTACCGTACTGCTATATACAGTATAATGGACCTGGTGGACACTGTCAGCAGACTGCGTTTATACTATAGTATAAAAAAAAAAAAGACACCACAGGTATACAATGTAGATGGATGGATACTAGTATACTTATGGAGGACGAGTGACGACACAGAGGTAGGTACAGCAGTGGCCTACCGTACTGCTATATACAGTATAATGGACCTGGTGGACACTGTCAGCAGACTGCGTTTATACTTTATAGTATAAAAAAAAAAGACACCACAGGAGTGTTTTTCAGGCAGACAAACGTATACTGGTGGTCACTGTCAGCAAAACTGTGCACTGTACTCCTGCTATAGCTGCTCCCCAGTCCCCACAATTAAGCAGTGTGAGCAGTGAGCACTCAGCACAGATATATCATGCAGCACTGCACACTGAGCACAGATATGGTATGGAGCGTTTTTTTCAGGCAGAGAACGGATAAAAAACTGGTGGTCACTATTAGCAAAACTCTGCACTGTACTCCTCCTAACAGCTGCTCCCCAATCCTCCCCACAATAAGCTAAGCAATCAGATCAACTGTGTACTGTGTAGTATATAACTAGTATATAAACGGAGAGGACGCCAGCCACGTCCTCTCCCTATCAATCTCAATGCACGTGTGGAAAATGGCGGCGACGCGCGGCTGCTTATATAGAATCCGAATCTCGCGAGAATCCGACAGCGGGATGATGACGTTCGGGCGCGCTCGGGTTAGCCGAGCAAGGCGGGAGGATCCGAGTCTGCTCGGACCCGTGTAAAAAAGGTAAAGCTCGGGTGGGTTCGGTTTCTCGGAAACCGAACCCGCTCATCACTAGTCACTGGTCAGCAAAACTCTGCACTGTACTCTGTGTACACTGTACTCCTCCTATATAATACTGCTGGTCCCCAGTCCCCACAATAAAGCAGTGTGAGCACAGATATGGAGCGTTTTTCAGGCAGAGAACGTATAATACTGGTGGTCACTGGTCAGCAAAACTCTGCACTGTACTCCTCCTATATAATACTGCTGGTCCCCAGTCCCCACAATAAAGCAGTGAGCACAGATATATGCAGCGCACTGAGCACAGATATGGAGCGTTTTTCAGGCAGAGAACGTATAATACTGGGGGTCACTGGTCAGCAAAACTCTGCACTGTACTCCTCCTATATAATACTGCTGGTCCCCAGTCCCCACAATAAAGCAGTGTGAGCACAGATATATGCAGCACACTGAGCACAGATATGGAGCATTTTTCAGGCAGAGAACGTATAATACTGGTGGTCACTGGTCAGCAAAACTCTGCACTGTACTCCTCCTATATAATATTATACTGGTGGTCCCCAGTCCCCACAATAAAGCAGTGTGAGCACAGATATATGCAGCACACTGAGCACAGATATGGAGTGTTTTTCAGGCAGAGAACGTATAATACTGGTGGTCACTGGTCAGCAAAACTCTGCACTGTACTCCTCCTATATAATACTGCTGGTCCCCAGTCCCCACAATAAAGCAGTGAGCACAGATATTTGCAGCCACCTGAATAAAACTGAGAGGATGCCAGCCACGTCCTCTCACTATCATTTCCAATGCACGAGTGAAAAATGGCGGCGACGCGCGGCTCCTTATATAGAATCCGAATCTCGCGAGAATCCGACAGCGGGATGACGACGTTCGGGCGCGCTCGGGTTAACCGAGCAAGGCGGGAAGATTCAAATCTGCCTCGGAACCGTGTAAAATTGGTGAAGTTCGGAGGGGTTCGGATTCCGACGAACCGAACCCGCTCATCACTAGTTTTTGTAAGGTTTTAAATAAAATAACACTTTCGTCGGTGTGCAGTATACCTTTATAATGAAATTGCAAGCACATTTGGTGAAAACATTATAGTAGCACACTATTGTATGTGGAATTGTGCTTGACTTGTGTATGTTTGCCCATGCTTTCACATCTCCCTAAGGAAATTGTTTAAAATTGATTTAACTGTTATTAAGGACACTCTTCTCTATATCAATACTTAACCACTGCTGCATGTGTAAGCTATGTTGCTTGAATGTCACCATGCATATTGACTACTTAAACAACTGTACTCTATTTATTCTAGAAATAATTGACAGACACCATTTTTTGTTTTGCCTTGGTTTTAGTTTTTGAGAAGCAAATAAGAAACCATGGCCTTAATTTTGCTAAGAACATGTATAATGCTAGTTGCATACAAATAACAATTGCCAATCAAAACACATGATTATTTTAAATTATTTTGCAGGTCTTCCTTTGGATGTGGATGGGCCTTTGCCACTTGTGTCTGGTCGTTTTCGTCCAGAACGTCTTGGTGGTGAGGTTACAGGTGACATTAAGGGGGTTGTGGCTGTTGAGCTGGTACTTGTTTGCTCTGATTGATGACTGAGATGCTGGGTTAGGGTAGTTAGAGTGAGATTCAAGTCTCTAGTGGCTGTCGTGTGGGTTTCCATCATTCGGACCATGCTCTCTTGTGTGGTTTGTGTGGCAGTTAATATCTGCAGGAGCCTGTGATTTTCATCCATGATTCTTTGGTAGGTGTCTAGCATCCTATTATTGTCTGCCCTCATTAATTCCATGGTGTTTGCCATTCTGGTGAGTTCTGTGGTTTGTCTAGTGTTGCTTCTACATAATCTTGATATGTGATGGGCCAGACTAGCGATTAATTGTGTTTGCCTATGCAAGCACTCTAAATTATTGGATTGCTGAGTGGTCCAGCTGTCCCAGAAAGCCTGTTCCTGAGACTGTGGTTGTGGTGTGGTCGGGCTTATGTCCGGTTGTGGCGTCCTTTGCCTGGCCAGACTAGACTGTCGAGGAGTTGCATTGGTGGGGCGGCTGATACCTCTGACATGAGTTGACATGGTGGTGTGATGTGCACTGGCCGGGAAGACACACCCAGAGTGCGTTTCCGTGTTGGCAGAACATGTGTGGATGGGCCTAAAAAAAAACCAACCCTTTAATATTATTTCCAAATTGATGTGAAAACACACCCAATGCTAATGTTCTTACCAGCATCATCAGCATCCTCAGCATCAGTAGGAGTGGAGACTGGGCCGGAGGCTGATTGTGACTCTTTAGAAACTGCAAGTGAATATGATGCAATTAATATAATTCCTAAAAATTAAACCAACACATATATGTTTCTACTCATGAATTAAATAATCATGTATATCCGAATTTCCAATACATTAGTATTTGTAAAATACATTACCAAAACTGTGCACATACTGGGGGTCATTCCGAGTTGATCGCTTGATTTTCGAGTCGCAGCGATCAAGTGAAAAAATGGCATTTCTGCACATGCGTAGGCTCTGCAATGCGAACGCACGACGTACGGGTACAAAGCCCTTTGTGGTTGTGCTCAGGTTCTATCGAAGATTTTTTTCGCACTAGCGGGCGCTAGAAGATTGACAGAAAGGGGGCGTTCCTGGGTGTCACATGACCGTTTTCAGGGAGTGTTTTCAAAAACGCAGGCGTGTCTGAAAAAACGCAGGCGTGGCTGGGCGTTCGCTGGGCGGGTGTATGACGTGAAATCCGGACACAAATAGGCTGAAGTGATCGCAAGCGCTGAGTAGGTTCAGAGCTACTCAGAAAAGGCACAAACTGTTTTTGCAGAGCTCGGCTGCACATGCGTTTGCACTTCTGCTAAGCTAAAATATACTCCCCAGTGGGTGGCGGCATAGCGTTTGCACGGCTGCTAAAACTAGCTAGCGAGTGATCAACTCGGAATGACCCCCACTATCTAAAAAAATACAACACATACTGCAACTAACCATATATTGCCCAAAAAAACAAAACAACTCTTGCATTTAAAAACATACAATGCAGATGAAAAGACAGTATGGTTGTTTAAATTTTTAGGTAACTCCCCCCCCCCCCCCCCCAAAAAAAAAAAAAATAATAATAATCTGTGTATGATCCAACCATAAAAAGCATGAATATTAATACACAGTTTCACGACAACAAACATAAAAAAGACAACCCCCCCAAAAGAATAGGGTTGTTAGCATACACAATGGCAAATTGACTACTAAAAAACATGTTTCCTTATTAATGACCAATACATTATTTTTAACAAACGCCACAAAGCTTACTAATTCTCATAACAACAAAAGAGCATCATAATAATGATTTAAACAAAAACACAACTTACCAGCCTGCTTGGAACGATCAGAGTCCAGGCCATAAGTCCCCCTCACTACTTCCAGAGGAATCAGGGTCTGCAGGGGCACCTCATATTCCAAATAGGCCACAAAAGGACGGCCACCTCCTGTTTGGTGTGCAGACTTGGCCTCCTTGGCCATTTTGGGTTTCACACGCCACTTGATATCATAGAACCTCTTTCTATATGTGTCCTCGGTTCGCCTCACCAAGCCTTCACTATTAACAGCCTCAACTACCTTCTTCCAAATGCCATATTTCTTATGGGAGGATAACTTGGCAGCCTGTGGGCCAAAAATCTGCCGATGGTACCTCATAATCCCCTGCACCAGGGCCTCATTTTCAGCAAAAGTAAACTTAACATTGCGCCCTGACTTGGTCCTGGTGCGTGGCTGCGGAGCCACATCACTCTCACTAGAGGACTCAGGCGCATCCTCTGCCACCTCCTCCCTCTCCCCCTCCTCACTAACCTCCTCCACCTCACTTACCTCAGTAACCTCCTCCACCTCACCTCCCTCAGTAACCTCCTCCACCTCACTACCCTCTGCATGAGAAATAGTTAAGACACACGACACAGAACACTAAAAAACAAAGACAAACAAAACACACTCCTCCACTACCTCTACACATACACACACACACACACACACACACACACACACACACACACACTGACAAAAAAAAGACAAACTAATAACTAACAAGACAACAATAAAGACTAGACAACTTTCAAACACAATACAGCAATCAGAACTCGGAATATAGAACAACATTGCACTCACCAATTCCTCAGACCACTATCTCTCTCCTCTCCACTAACTAAACCCACAAGGTGCGGACGGTTTGGGGCATATTTATATGGCTGCGCTTTGACACTCCCTCGTATTCTACACAACCAATCACGCATCACCTTCAAAATCGAAAGTAAATGTAAAACTGCGGCCGCACTGTCCTGAAAACACTGCTGCACTTGAAAAATACAAATCATGCATCCAAACATCCATGTTCAGCCGGACACAAACACATACGGCCGAAAAACACACCAGAAATATGAATTACATCGACATCGGAAAATACGAATATGAGAAACAACGATAGCTTAGTAAATTACAGATTACAAAATCAAAAAGTTTAAATTTTGCACGGCTGATGTCATTCAAGTTCAATTTCTACTGAAATCGGCAGAAACACGAATCTTAGTAAATATACCCCTAGGTGAGGGTCCAGAAGAACCTGGGGTAACAGCAGAAGAAAAGGGAGCAAGAGCCAAAGCCGTCGAGGAAAGGGCAGAAGAAAAAGGCTTCAGGGTCAAACACAGAAGCTGAACTCCCTGCAGCACCAACATCCCAGGAACCATGCCCAAGCCTGCTAGCACCACGGTTCAGCATGGTGCACCTAGCTGGGAGGGGGAGATGGAGCAGCATCCGCAGTATCAGACGTATAACACTGTAGACCAGGATCCGTAGGCTCATTGCGCAGCTCAGCTCTGCCAGCAGCAGCCCGACTAAGCTCCGCCCATGAACTCCCAAGGGTAGTCTTAAAATGGCTGCCAGCCTCTGAGGGCCTCCCACAGCTCCGCAGCCCACATCCACTCCTCCTGCGCCCGCCATTATACACCCAGGAACCATTTCCAAACAGATAAACTGAAGCACAAAACACTGCCACTGAAGGATACACTTACCCGTGTGAAGACAAAAGTAAAAGAGGCTGACTCTGCCTCAAACCAGCCCTAATGATAAACTACCTCCCACCCTCCTTGCTTCCCTATTGGACAACAATAACACCTGATGCATCAGCAGGTCCTTCCCAGCCTCTGAAGTTTAACCCTCTCCTTTCCTATCCAGTCAATACGTTCTTCGACTTGGCACAGTGCCAGAGTCTGTGGGGTAAATTTACTAAAGCATCTAAAAGTGAAAAGAGGTGATGTTGCCCATAGCAACCAATCATTTCTTTATTGCATTCTAGGAAATGATAGAGAGAATCTGATTGGTTGCTATAGGCAACATTACCTCTTTTCACTTTTAGAAGCTTTAGTAAATTTACCCCTGTGCTTTCAATGTGTGAGTGCCATCTTCTTTAAGAATTTGTTCTAAATATTGTTTCCTCCTATTGGATATACATGCATCTCAGCTATGTACCATTGAATAAATTGTTAGATTATTATAACAATGAACACTTTCTTTCGTTTTTTTTTCTTTGTGGTTTGTGACCATACCACATCAGCTTGAATCAGGTTTCTTATGTAATTTTTGTACTGTAAATCACTATACCCTACCAGGTCCGAGAGTGACTTTCTTTATTGCATACAGTTAACATTGGCTTTTTGTTGATAAGTAATACACTACACACTACAGCCCTTTGTAGGTTCAATTTATTTTTATTAATGCCAATTGCAGTGGCAGAAGGGATAGTAGTGTTAGGAATGCAGCCCATATGATAGAACAGGACTGCTTGTTTCTTTCACATTCCTTTTGGCCAGAGAACTTCTGTTACAACTTTTGTAGATTTTTAACTTGTGTGTAAGCAAGCCTGGGTTATACAAAGGGTACGTGGTCAAATTTGGAAGGGGTGGCCAAGCCCCATCCGAAAAATCTCTGAAATACTAGAGATGAGCGGGTTCGGTTTCTCTGAAACCGAACCCGCACGAACTTCATGTTTTTTTTCACGGGTCCGAGCAGACTCGGATCCTCCCGCCTTGCTCGGTTAACCCGAGCGCGCCCGAACGTCATCATGACGCTGTCGGATTCTCGCGAGACTCGGATTCTATATAAGGAGCCGCGCGTCGCCGCCATTTTCACACGTGCATTGAGATTGATAGGGAGAGGACGTGGCTGGCGTCCTCTCCATTAGAAATTAGATTAGAAGAGAGAGAGAGATTGTGCAGAGTCAGACAGAGTTTACCACAGTGACCAGTGCAGTTGTTGTTAGTTAACTTTTATTTATTTTAATATAATATATCCGTTCTCTGCTATATCCGTTCTCTGCCTGAAAAAAAACGATACACAGCAGCAGCCAGTCACACAGTGTGACTCAGTCTGTGTGCACTCAGCTCAGCCCAGTGTGCTGCACATCAATGTATAAAAGGCAAAGCTTATAATAATTGTGGGAGAGACTGGGGAGCACTGCAGGTTGTTATAGCAGGAGCCCCCAGGAGTACATAATATTATATTAATTTAAAATTAAACAGTGCACACTTTTGCTGCAGGAGTGCCACTGCCAGTGTGACTAGTGGTGACCAGTGCCTGACCACCAGTATAGTAGTATATTGTTGTATGTATTGTATACTATCTCTTTATCAACCAGTCTATATTAGCAGCAGACACAGTACAGTGCGGTAGTTCACGGCTGTGGCTACCTCTGTGTCGGCAGTCGGAACTCGGCAGGCAGTCCGTCCATCCATAATTGTATTACAATATATACCACCTAACCGTGGTATTTTTTTTTCTTTCTTTATACCGTCGTCATAGTGTCATACTAGTTGTTACGAGTATACTACTATCTCTTTATCAACCAGTGTACAGTGCGGTAGTTCACGGCTGTGGCTACCTCTGTGTCGGCAGTCGGCAGGCAGTCCGTCCATCCATAATTGTATTATTATTATAATATATACCACCTAACCGTGTTTTTTTTTTCATTCTTTATACCGTCATAGTGTCATACTAGTTGTTACGAGTATACTACTATCTCTTTATCAACCAGTGTACAGTGCGGTAGTTCACGGCTGTGGCTACCTCTGTGTCGGCAGTCGGCAGGCAGTCCGTCCATCCATAATTGTATTATTATTATAATATATACCACCTAACCGTGGTTTTTTTTTCATTCTTTATACCGTCGTCATAGTGTCATACTAGTTGTTACGAGTATACTACTATCTCTTTATCAACCAGTGTACAGTGCGGTAGTTCACGGCTGTGGCTACCTCTGTGTCGGCAGTCGGCAGGCAGTCCGTCCATCCATAATTGTATTATTATTATAATATATACCACCTAACCGTGGTTTTTTTTTCATTCTTTATACCGTCGTCATAGTGTCATACTAGTTGTTACGAGTATACTACTATCTCTTTATCAACCAGTGTACAGTGCAGTAGTTCACGGCTGTGGCTACCTCTGTGTCGGCAGTCGGCAGGCAGTCCGTCCATCCATAATTGTATTATTATTATAATATATACCACCTAACCGTGGTTTTTTTTTCATTCTTTATACCGTCGTCATAGTGTCATACTAGTTGTTACGAGTATACTACTATCTCTTTATCAACCAGTGTACAGTGCGGTAGTTCACGGCTGTGGCTACCTCTGTGTCGGCAGTCGGCAGGCAGTCCGTCCATCCATAATTGTATTATTATTATAATATATACCACCTAACCGTGGTTTTTTTTTCATTCTTTATACCGTCGTCATAGTGTCATACTAGTTGTTACGAGTATACTACTATCTCTTTATCAACCAGTGTACAGTGCGGTAGTTCACGGCTGTGGCTACCTCTGTGTCGGCAGTCGGCAGGCAGTCCGTCCATCCATAATTGTATTATTATTATAATATATACCACCTAACCGTGGTTTTTTTTCCATTCTTTATACCGTCGTCATAGTGTCATACTAGTTGTTACGAGTATACTACTATCTCTTTATCAACCAGTGTACAGTGCGGTAGTTCACGGCTGTGGCTACCTCTGTGTCGGCAGTCGGCAGGCAGTCCGTCCATCCATAATTGTATTATTATTATAATATATACCACCTAACCGTGGTTTTTTTTTCATTCTTTATACCGTCGTCATAGTGTCATACTAGTTGTTACGAGTATACTACTATCTCTTTATCAACCAGTGTACAGTGCGGTAGTTCACGGCTGTGGCTACCTCTGTGTCGGCAGTCGGCAGGCAGTCCGTCCATCCATAATTGTATTATTATTATAATATATACCACCTAACCGTGGTTTTTTTTTCATTCTTTATACCGTCGTCATAGTGTCATACTAGTTGTTACGAGTATACTACTATCTCTTTATCAACCAGTGTACAGTGCGGTAGTTCACGGCTGTGGCTACCTCTGTGTCGGCAGTCGGCAGGCAGTCCGTCCATCCATAATTGTATTATTATTATAATATATACCACCTAACTGTGGTATTTTTTTTTCTTTCTTTATACCGTCGTCATAGTGTCATACTAGTTGTTACGAGTATACTACTATCTCTTTATCAACCAGTGTACAGTGCGGTAGTTCACGGCTGTGGCTACCTCTGTGTCGGCAGTCGGCAGGCAGTCCGTCCATCCATAATTGTATTATTATTATAATATATACCACCTAACCGTGGTTTTTTTTTCATTCTTTATACCGTCGTCATAGTGTCATACTAGTTGTTACGAGTATACTACTATCTCTTTATCAACCAGTGTACAGTGCGGTAGTTCACGGCTGTGGCTACCTCTGTGTCGGCAGTCGGCAGGCAGTCCGTCCATCCATAATTGTATTATTATTATAATATATACCACCTAACTGTGGTATTTTTTTTTCTTTCTTTATACCGTCGTCATAGTGTCATACTAGTTGTTACGAGTATACTACTATTTCTTTATCAACCAGTGTACAGTGCGGTAGTTCACGGCTGTGGCTACCTCTGTGTCGGCAGTCGGCAGGCAGTCCGTCCATCCATAATTGTATTATTATTATAATATATACCACCTAACCGTGGTTTTTTTATACCACCTAACCGTGGCAGTCCGTCCATAATTGTATACTAGTATCCAATCCATCCATCTCCATTGTTTACCTGAGGTGCCTTTTAGTTCTGCCTATAAAATATGGAGAACAAAAAAGTTGAGGTTCCAAAATTAGGGAAAGATCAAGATCCACTTCCACCTCGTGCTGAAGCTGCTGCCACTAGTCATGGCCGAGACGATGAAATGCCAGCAACGTCGTCTGCCAAGGCCGATGCCCAATGTCATAGTACAGAGCATGTCAAATCCAAAACACCAAATATCAGAAAAAAAAGGACTCCAAAACCTAAACTAAAATTGTCGGAGGAGAAGCGTAAACTTGCCAATATGCCATTTACCACACGGAGTGGCAAGGAACGGCTGAGGCCCTGGCCTATGTTCATGGCTAGTGGTTCAGCTTCACATGAGGATGGAAGCACTCAGCCTCTCGCTAGAAAAATGAAACGACTCAAGCTGGCAAAAGCACAGCAAAGAACTGTGCGTTCTTCGAAATCCCAAATCCACAAGGAGAGTCCAATTGTGTCGGTTGCGATGCCTGACCTTCCCAACACTGGATGTGAAGAGCATGCGCCTTCCACCATTTGCACGCCCCCTGCAAGTGCTGGAAGGAGCACCCGCAGTCCAGTTCCTGATAGTGAGATTGAAGATGTCAGTGTTGAAGTCCACCAGGATGAGGAGGATATGGGTGTTGCTGGCGCTGGGGAGGAAATTGACAAGGAGGATTCTGATGGTGAGGTGGTTTGTTTAAGTCAGGCACCCGGGGAGACACCTGTTGTCCGTGGGACGAATATGGCCGTTGACATGCCAGGTGAAAATACCAAAAAAATCAGCTCTTCGGTGTGGAGGTATTTCACCAGAAATGCGGACAACAGGTGTCAAGCCGTGTGTTCCCTTTGTCAAGCTGTAATAAGTAGGGGTAAGGACGTTAACCACCTCGGAACATCCTCCCTTATACGTCACCTGCAGCGCATTCATAATAAGTCAGTGACAAGTTCAAAAACTTTGGGTGACAGCGGAAGCACTCCACTGACCAGTAAATCCCTTCCTCTTGTAACCAAGCTCACGCAAACCACCCCACCAACTCCCTCAGTGTCAATTTCCTCCTTCCCCAGGAATGCCAATAGTCCTGCAGGCCATGTCACTGGCAATTCTGACGATTCCTCTCCTGCCTGGGATTCCTCCGATGCATCCTTGCGTGTAACGCCTACTGCTGCTGGCGCTGCTGTTGTTGCTGCTGGGAGTCGATGGTCATCCCAGAGAGGAAGTCGTAAGACCACTTTTACTACTTCCACCAAGCAATTGACTGTCCAACAGTCATTTGCGAGGAAGATTAAATATCACAGCAGTCATCCTACTGCAAAGCGGATAACTGAGGCCTTGACATCCTGGGTGGTGAGAAACGTGGTTCCGGTATCCATCATTACTGCAGAGCCAACTAAAGACTTGTTGGAGGTACTGTGTCCCCGGTACCAAATACCATCTAGGTTCCATTTCTCTAGGGTTGCGATACCGAAAATGTACACAGACCTCAGAAAAAGAGTCACCAGTGTCCTAAAAAATGCAGCTGTACCCAATGTCCACTTAACCACGGACATGTGGACAAGTGGAGCAGGGCAGGGTCAGGACTATATGACTGTGACAGCCCACTGGGTAGATGTATGGACTCCCGCCGCAAGAACAGCAGCGGCGGCACCAGTAGCAGCATCTCGCAAACGCCAACTCGTTCCTAGGCAGGCTACGCTTTGTATCACCGGTTTCCAGAATACGCACACAGCTGAAAACCTCTTACGGCAACTGAGGAAGATCATCGCGGAATGGCTTACCCCAATTGGACTCTCCTGTGGATTTGTGGCATCGGACAACGCCAGCAATATTGTGCGTGCATTACATCTGGGCAAATTCCAGCACGTCCCATGTTTTGCACATACCTTGAATTTGGTGGTGCAGAATTTTTTAAAAAACGACAGGGGCGTGCAAGAGATGCTGTCGGTGGCCAGAAAAATTGCGGGACACTTTCGGCGTACAGGCAGCACGTACAGAAGACTGGAGCACCACCAAAAACGCCTGAACCTGCCCTGCCATCATCTGAAGCAGGAGGTGGTAACGAGGTGGAATTCAACCCTCTATATGCTTCAGAGGTTGGAGGAGCAGCAAAAGGCCATTCAAGCCTATACAACTGACCACGATATAGGAGGTGGAATGCACCTGTCTCAAGCGCAGTGGAGAATGATTTCAACGTTGTGCAAGGTTCTGCAACCTTTTGAACTTGCCACACGTGAAGTCAGTTCAGACACTGCCAGCCTGAGTCAGGTCATTCCCCTCATCAGGCTTTTGCAGAAGAAGCTGGAGACATTGAAGGAGGAGCTAAGACAGAGCGATTCCGCTAGGCATGTGGGACTTGTGGATGGAGCCCTTAATTCGCTTAACAAGGATTCACGGGTGGTCAATCTGTTGAAATCAGAGCACTACATTTTGGCCACCGTGCTCGATCCTAGATTTAAAACCTACCTTGGATCTCTCTTTCCGGCGCACACAAGTCTGCTGGGTTTCAAAGACCTGCTGGTGAGAAAATTGTCAAGTCAAGCGGAACGCGACCTGTCAACATCTCCTCCTTCACATTCTCCCGCAACTGGGGGTGCGAGGAAAAGGCTCAGAATTCCGAGCCCACCCGCTGGCGGTGATGCAGGGCAGTCTGGAGCGACTGCTGATGCTGACATCTGGTCCGGACTGAAGGACCTGACAACCATTACGGACATGTCGTCTACTGTCACTGCATATGATTCTATCACCATTGATAGAATGGTGGAGGATTATATGAGTGACCGCATCCAAGTAGGCACGTCACACAGTCCGTACTTATACTGGCAGGAAAAAGAGGCAATTTGGAGGCCCTTGCACAAACTGGCTTTATTCTACCTAAGTTGCCCTCCCACAAGTGTGTACTCCGAAAGAGTGTTTAGTGCCGCCGCTCACCTTGTCAGCAATCGGCGTACGAGGTTACATCCAGAAAATGTGGAGAAGATGATGTTCATTAAAATGAATTATAATCAATTCCTCCGCGGAGACATTGACCAGCAGCAATTGCCTCCACAAAGTACACAGGGAGCTGACATGGTGGATTCCAGTGGGGACGAATTGATAATCTGTGAGGAGGGGGATGTACACGGTGATATATCGGAGGATGATGATGAGGTGGACATCTTGCCTCTGTAGAGCCAGTTTGTGCAAGGAGAGATTAATTGCTTCTTTTTTGGTGGGGGTCCAAACCAACCCGTCATTTCAGTCACAGTCGTGTGGCAGACCCTGTCACTGAAATGATGGGTTGGTTAAAGTGTGCATGTCCTGTTTTGTTTATACAACATAAGGGTGGGTGGGAAGGGCCCAAGGACAATTCCATCTTGCACCTCTTTTTTCTTTTATTTTTCTTTGCGTCATGTGCTGTTTGGGGAGGGTTTTTTGGAAGGGACATCCTGCGTGACACTGCAGTGCCACTCCTAGATGGGCCCGGTGTTTGTGTCGGCCACTAGGGTCGCTTATCTTTCTCACACAGCTACCTCATTGCGCCTCTTTTTTTCTTTGCGTCATGTGCTGTTTGGGGAGGGTTTTTTGGAAGGGACATCCTGCGTGACACTGCAGTGCCACTCCTAGATGGGCCCGGTGTTTGTGTCGGCCACTAGGGTCGCTAATCTTACTCACACAGCTACCTCATTGCGCCTCTTTTTTTCTTTGCGTCATGTGCTGTTTGGGGAGGGTTTTTTGGAAGGGACATCCTGCGTGACACTGCAGTGCCACTCCTAGATGGGCCCGGTGTTTGTGTCGGCCACTAGGGTCGCTTATCTTTCTCACACAGTCAGCTACCTCATTGCGCCTCTTTTTTTATTTGCGTCATGTGCTGTTTGGGGAGGGTTTTTTGGAAGGGACATCCTGCGTGACACTGCAGTGCCACTCCTAGATGGGCCCGGTGTTTGTGTCGGCCACTAGGGTCGCTTATCTTTCTCACACAGTCAGCTACCTCATTGCGCCTCTTTTTTTCTTTGCGTCATGTGCTGTTTGGGGAGGGTTTTTTGGAAGGGACATCCTGCGTGACACTGCAGTGCCACTCCTAGATGGGCCCGGTGTTTGTGTCGGCCACTAGGGTCGCTAATCTTACTCACACAGCTACCTCATTGCGCCTCTTTTTTTCTTTGCGTCATGTGCTGTTTGGGGAGGGTTTTTTGGAAGGGACATCCTGCGTGACACTGCAGTGCCACTCCTAGATGGGCCCGGTGTTTGTGTCGGCCACTAGGGTCGCTTATCTTACTCACACAGCGACCTCGGTGCAAATTTTAGGACTAAAAATAATATTGTGAGGTGTGATGTGTTCAGAATAGGCTGAAAATGAGTGTAAATTATGTTTTTTGAGGTTAATAATACTTTGGGATCAAAATTACCCCCAAATTCTATGATTTAAGCTGTTTTTTAGGGTTTTTTGAAAAAAACACCCGAATCCAAAACACACCCGAATCCGACAAAAAAAATTCGGTGAGGTTTTGCCAAAACGCGGTCGAACCCAAAACACGGCCGCGGAACCGAACCCAAAACCCGAAAAATTTCCGGCGCTCATCTCTATGAAATACTCCATGCACACTGTGAAGGGAGCATTTGTCATCCTCAATAGCTAGACCTGGCCCCTTGAACAAATCCTTGCTTGGGTAATTATTAGTAACCCCATCAGTGTTGGCCCAATGCATATGCCGGGTACGCGCCTGCGTAGAGCGCCAGTCTGAAGAGGGCACTGCCAGTGGCATAAATACCATGGGTGCATGTCACAGTCCTGGTGAGAGAAGGGACCCAGCGCCATCAGCAGCTACAGGCAGATAATGGGGTCCGGCAGGGGCAATGCACTACTGGGTAATAACTCCCATGAGACTGTGCTGAGGGGTCAGAGGAGCATGTGCTGAGCTCTGATTGGAGTAGCCCATCACCCTAAAGATCAGCAGCAGCCTTGGCTGCTGACTGATGCTATGGCTGCTTGCTGTGGGTACACAGTGGCATTATGTGGGGGCACTACAATTTAGAATTATGTAAGGTTTCTGCAATGTGGCATAATGTGCGTGGGGTGGGGGTGCTGCAATATAGCATAATGTGTGGGCATTACAATGTGGCATAATGTGTGGGCACTGCAGTGTGGCATAATGTGTGGGCACTACAGTGTATTATAATGTATGGGGACTGCAGTGTGGTTTAATGTGTTGGCACTGCAGTATGGTATAATTTGTGGACATTACAGTGTGGTATAATGTGATACCCATAGTAATCAATTACTTTGTTTTTGGGGGGGTAATTCAGATCTGATCGAAGCAGCAAATTTGTTTGGTGGGCAGATATAACATTTGTATATTGTTTGTATGCAGGGTAAATGCTGGCTGTTTTATTTTTACACTGCAATTTAGATTTCAGTTTGAACACACCCCACCCAAATCTAACTCTCTCTGCACATGTTATATCTGAACCCCCCTCCCCTCCCCCCCTGCAGTACACATGGTTTTGCCCATTAGCTAACACATTTGAAGAAAGAAGTTATTTTAAAACTAAGGGAGACATGTACTAAGCAGTGATAAAAGTGGAGAAGTGAGCCAGTGGAGAAGCTGCCCATGGCAACCAATCAGCTGCTCTGTATACTTTTATAGTATGCAAATGATAAATGTTACATCAATGCTGATTGGTTGCCATGAGCAACTTCTCCACTGGCTCACTTCTCCACAGTTATCACTGCTTAGTACATGTCCCCCTAAACTTGTTCCCACATTAGTTTATATCACTGCTACTACCATGGCGTAACATGTATATGCAGATTTACTGTGGGGTAACGTGTGTAAGAGGCTGCGTGGTTTATTGTGCATAACAGACACTACTGTGCTTGCAATGTGACTGATCCCTCTTTAATTATCACAAAGCAGGGGCGGAACTGCCGAAAACAGCTCTGTTGTCCCCGTTCCATTCCTGCTGTAATAGAGGAGCCAGTTAGTATGTGGCTCCCCACTCCTGCAATTACACCTCATTAATGCCCCCCATGGTAAGTATGAAGGGGACTCTTGTTGAGGCATATTGGCACTGACGTTTGACCAATTAAAACAAAACTGCATTGGTGTCAGTGGGCATCAGTATTACACAGCCAGCATGTTTTGAGGCAGCCCAGTTGCGACCTCGGAGGCAGAATGGGGGCGTGCTGACAGGGGAGTTAAATAGAACTGCCCCTGAACGATATGGAACGGTGAGGAGGCCAGCATGAGGAGAGGGAGCTGTGCCCGTGCTACAAGGCAGCGCCAGTGGCAGCATTTGTGATGATGCCTGAGGTGAGGCGGAGACTGACAGAGCACAGTGGACGGAGTGGGAGGGAGCTGCAGGAGGGTGTCTGGAGAGGCAGCGGTGCGGCGTGCTTTGCACTTCTATTGAAAAAGGAATGCAGCGCTGAAAGTGACGATTATATCAGGTGCTGGGGTTCTATTTAGGAGCAGGACTAGGCCAGTAATCTTTCCCTCTGTGTGGTGCCCAGCCCAAAGGAGGAGCCAGATCAAAGGCAGTCAGCAAGAGGCGGAGAAATGAGCTGTGCCCTGAAATAGATTGAAACCTGCAGAGCTGGACTTGAAGACCACGGACAGATCTGTTATATTGTGCCACTTCCAGAGGCGGATTGGCCATAGGGCTTACAGGGAAGATTCCTGGTGGGCCGACGCACCTGTGGGGCCTGTTTTGTTTGAGGACATGTGGTCCTATTTATAGACATAATGAATAAGATGCAAAATAATTTGCATAAATGAAAATTACTTTGCCACTTAGCCTGTGATTGCAGATGATCTTGTGTATGCTCTGTCTGCCTGCTTGGCTGACATATAATATTGAGTGAATAGTGATTGGGATACGGTTGGTGTAATAAGCAAGAAAATATAAATTTCTAAAGAATGATATAGTTTCCTAAATTCTAAAGGTGTATCATATAATGTGCTCATAATATTTAATTTCATTTCCTCTCAACTTCCCCCTTGATGTTAGACATGCCCACTATCTGGCAAGTCTTGGGGGATGGGGGGGGGGGGAGGGGGTGCTGCTGTCATGGACCATGGCTGGACCTTACACCTCAGGTGTTGCCCATGTGGGGCCACTAGTGCATATTTTTCTAGGGCCGCTTTTTGTTCCCAATCCGCCCCTGGGCACTTCTCACACAAATCTCTATAGAACCCATCTATATTTAATTATAGAGTGATACAAGTCCTAGCCCTTATAGTAATATATAAGACCTAACCCTCCTGTCCCACAGCCTAAACCTCCCCGTCGTGATTAACCCTAACCCTCCTGTCCTGCAGCCTAACACTTACCCTCCCCTCTCCCACAGCCTAACTCTAACCCTCCTCTCCTGCAACCTAACGTCCCCCAGTGCCTACCCCCCAATGTGGCGGAGGGTGTCAATCCATATTCCTGGTCACACAGTGTAGTAATTAGAGATGAGCGCCTGAAATTTTTCGGGTTTTGTGTTTTGGTTTTGGGTTCGGTTCCGCGGCCTTGTTTTGGGTTCGAACGCGTTTTGGCAAAACCTCACCGAATTTTTTTTGTCGGATTCGGGTGTGTTTTGGATTCGGGTGTTTTTTTCAAAAAACACTAAAAAACAGCTTAAATCATAGAATTTGGGGGTCATTTTGATCCCAAAGTATTATTAACCTCAAAAACCATAATTTACACTCATTTTCAGTCTATTCTGAATACCTCACACCTCACAATATTATTTTTAGTCCTAAAATTTGCACCGAGGTCGCTGTGTGAGTAAGATAAGCGACCCTAGTGGCCGACACAAACACCGGGCCCATCTAGGAGTGGCACTGCAGTGTCACGCAGGATGTCCCTTCCAAAAAACCCTCCCCAAACAGCACATGACGCAAAGAAAAAAAGAGGCGCAATGAGGTAGCTGTGTGAGTAAGATTAGCGACCCTAGTGGCCGACACAAACACCGGGCCCATCTAGGAGTGGCACTGCAGTGTCACGCAGGATGGCCCTTCTAAAAAACCCTCCCCAAACAGCACATGACGCAAAGAAAAAAAGAGGCGCAATGAGGTAGCTGTGTGAGTAAGATTAGCGACCCTAGTGGCCGACACAAACACCGGGCCCATCTAGGAGTGGCACTGCAGTGTCACGCAGGATGGCCCTTCCAAAAAACCCTCCCCAAACAGCACATGAAGCAAAGAAAAAAAGAGGCGCAATGAGGTAGCTGACTGTGTGAGTAAGATTAGCGACCCTAGTGGCCGACACAAACACCGGGCCCATCTAGGAGTGGCACTGCAGTGTCACGCAGGATGTCCCTTCCAAAAAACCCTCCCCAAACAGCACATGACGCAAAGAAAAAAAGAGGCGCAATGAGGTAGCTGTGTGAGTAAGATTAGCGACCCTAGTGGCCGACACAAACACCGGGCCCATCTAGGAGTGGCACTGCAGTGTCACGCAGGATGTCCCTTCCAAAAAACCCTCCCCAAACAGCACATGACGCAAAGAAAAAAAGAGGCGCAATGAGGTAGCTGACTGTGTGAGTAAGATTAGCGACCCTAGTGGCCGACACAAACACCGGGCCCATCTAGGAGTGGCACTGCAGTGTCACGCAGGATGTCCCTTCCAAAAAACCCTCCCCAAACAGCACATGACGCAAAGAAAAAAAGAGGCGCAATGAGGTAGCTGACTGTGTGAGTAAGATTAGCGACCCTAGTGGCCGACACAAACACCGGGCCCATCTAGGAGTGGCACTGCAGTGTCACGCAGGATGTCCCTTCCAAAAAACCCTCCCCAATCAGCACATGATGCAAAGAAAAAGAAAAGAAAAAAGAGGTGCAAGATGGAATTGTCCTTGGGCCCTCCCACCCACCCTTATGTTGTATAAACAAAACAGGACATGCACACTTTAACCAACCCATCATTTCAGTGACAGGGTCTGCCACACGACTGTGACTGATATGACGGGTTGGTTTGGACCCCCCCCAAAAAAGAAGCAATTAATCACTCCTTGCACAAACTGGCTCTACAGAGGCAAGATGTCCACCTCATCTTCACCCTCCGATATATCACCGTGTACATCCCCCTCCTCACAGATTATCAATTCGTCCCCACTGGAATCCACCATCTCAGCTCCCTGTGTACTTTGTGGAGGCAATTGCTGCTGGTCAATGTCTCCGCGGAGGAATTGATTATAATTCATTTTAATGAACATCATCTTCTCCACATTTTCTGGATGTAACCTCGTACGCCGATTGCTGACAAGGTGAGCGGCGGCACTAAACACTCTTTCGGAGTACACACTTGTGGGAGGGCAACTTAGGTAGAATAAAGCCAGTTTGTGCAAGGGCCTCCAAATTGCCTCTTTTTCCTGCCAGTATAAGTACGGACTGTGTGACGTGCCTACTTGGATGCGGTCACTCATATAATCCTCCACCATTCTATCAATGTTGAGAGAATCATATGCAGTGACAGTAGACGACATGTCCGTAATCGTTGTCAGGTCCTTCAGTCCGGACCAGATGTCAGCATCAGCAGTCGCTCCAGACTGCCCTGCATCACCGCCAGCGGGTGGGCTCGGAATTCTGAGCCTTTTCCTCGCACCCCCAGTTGCGGGAGAATGTGAAGGAGGAGATGTTGACAGGTCGCGTTCCACTTGACTTGACAATTTTGTCACCAGCAGGTCTTTCAACCCCAGCAGACCTGTGTCTGCCGGAAAGAGAGATCCAAGGTAGGCTTTAAATCTAGGATCGAGCACGGTGGCCAAAATGTAGTGCTCTGATTTCAACAGATTGACCACCCGTGAATCCTTGTTAAGCGAATGAAGGGCTGCATCCACAAGTCCCACATGCCTAGCGGAATCGCTCCCTTTTAGCTCCTTCTTCAATGCCTCCAGCTTCTTCTGCAAAAGCCTGATGAGGGGAATGACCTGACTCAGGCTGGCAGTGTCTGAACTGACTTCACGTGTGGCAAGTTCAAAGGGCATCAGAACCTTGCACAACGTTGAAATCATTCTCCACTGCACTTGAGACAGGTGCATTCCACCTACTATTTCGTGCTCAATTGTATAGGCTTGAATGGCCTTTTGCTGCTCCTCCAACCTCTGAAGCATATAGAGGGTTGAATTCCACCTCGTTACCACTTCTTGCTTCAGATGATGGCAGGGCAGGTTCAGTAGTTTTTGGTGGTGCTCCAGTCTTCTGTACGTGGTGCCTGTACGCCGAAAGTGTCCCGCAATTTTTCTGGCCACCGACAGCATCTCTTGCACGCCCCTGTCGTTTTTTAAAAAATTCTGCACCACCAAATTCAAGGTATGTGCAAAACATGGGACGTGCTGGAATTTGCCCATATGTAATGCACACACAATATTGCTGGCGTTGTCCGATGCCACAAATCCACAGGAGAGTCCAATTGGGGTAAGCCATTCCGCGATGATCTTCCTCAGTTGCCGTAAGAGGTTTTCAGCTGTGTGCGTATTCTGGAAAGCGGTGATACAAAGCGTAGCCTGCCTAGGAAAGAGTTGGCGTTTGCGAGATGCTGCTACTGGTGCCGCCGCTGCTGTTCTTGCGGCGGGAGTCCATACATCTACCCAGTGGGCTGTCACAGTCATATAGTCCTGACCCTGCCCTGCTCCACTTGTCCACATGTCCGTGGTTAAGTGGACATTGGGTACAACTGCATTTTTTAGGACACTGGTGAGTCTTTTTCTGACGTCCGTGTACATTCTCGGTATCGCCTGCCTAGAGAAGTGGAACCTAGATGGTATTTGGTAACGGGGGCACACTGCCTCAATAAATTGTCTAGTTCCCTGTGAACTAACGGCGGATACCGGACGCACGTCTAACACCAACATAGTTGTCAAGGACTCAGTTATCCGCTTTGCAGTAGGATGACTGCTGTGATATTTCATCTTCCTCGCAAAGGACTGTTGAACAGTCAATTGCTTACTGGAAGTAGTACAAGTGGGCTTACGACTTCCCCTTACGAATTGCCAGTGACATGGCCTGCAGGACTATTGGCATTCCTGGGGAAGGAGGAAATTGACACTGAGGGAGTTGGTGGGGTGGTTTGCGTGAGCTTGGTTACAAGAGGAAGGGATTTACTGGTCAGTGGACTGCTTCCGCTGTCACCCAAAGTTTTTGAACTTGTCACTGACTTATTATGAATGCGCTGCAGGTGACGTATAAAGGAGGATGTTCCGAGGTGGTTAACGTCCTTACCCCTACTTATTACAGCTTGACAAAGGGAACACACGGCTTGACACCTGTTGTCCGCATTTCTGGTGAAATACCTCCACACCGAAGAGCTGATTTTTTTGGTATTTTCACCTGGCATGTCAACGGCCATATTCCTCCCACGGACAACAGGTGTCTCCCCGGGTGCCTGACTTAAACAAACCACCTCACCATCAGAATCCTCCTGGTCAATTTCCTCCCCAGCGCCAGCAACACCCATATCCTCCTCATCCTGGTGTACTTCAACACTGACATCTTCAATCTGACTATCAGGAACTGGACTGCGGGTGCTCCTTCCAGCACTTGCAGGGGGCGTGCAAATGGTGGAAGGCGCATGCTCTTCACGTCCAGTGTTGGGAAGGTCAGGCATCGCAACCGACACAATTGGACTCTCCTTGTGGATTTGGGATTTCAAAGAGCGCACAGTTCTTTGCGGTGCTTTTGCCAGCTTGAGTCTTTTCAGTTTTCTAGCGAGAGGCTGAGTGCTTCCATCCTCATGTGAAGCTGAACCACTAGCCATGAACATAGGCCAGGGCCTCAGCCGTTCCTTGCCACTCCGTGTGGTAAATGGCATATTGGCAAGTTTACGCTTCTCCTCCGACAATTTTATTTTAGGTTTTGGAGTCCTTTTTTTACTGATATTTGGTGTTTTGGTTTTGACATGCTCTGTACTATGCCATTGGGCATCGGCCTTGGCAGACGACGTTGCTGGCATTTCATCGTCTCGGCCATGACTAGTGGCAGCAGCTTCAGCACGAGGTGGAAGTGGATCTTGATCTTTCCCTAATTTTGGAACCTCAACATTTTTGTTCTCCATATTTTAATAGGCACAACTAAAAGGCACCTCAGGTAAACAATGGAGATGGATGGATTGGATACTAGTATACAATTATGGACGGGCTGCCGAGTGCCGACACAGAGGTAGCCACAGCCGTGAACTACCGCACTGTACTGTGTCTGCTGCTAATATAGACTGGTTGATAAAGAGATAGTATACTCGTAACTAGTATGTATGTATAAAGAATGAAAAAAAAACCACGGTTAGGTGGTATATACAATTATGGACGGGCTGCCGAGTGCCGACACAGAGGTAGCCACAGCCGTGAACTACCGCACTGTACTGTGTCTGCTGCTAATATATAGACTGGTTGATAAAGAGATAGTATACTCGTAACTAGTATGTATGTATAAAGAAAGAAAAAAAAACCACGGTTAGCTGGTATATACAATTATGGACGGGCTGCCGAGTGCCGACACAGAGGTAGCCACAGCCGTGAACTACCGCACTGTACTGTGTCTGCTGCTAATATATAGACTGGTTGATAAAGAGATAGTATACTCGTAACTAGTATGTATGTATAAAGAAAGAAAAAAAAACCACGTTAGGTGGTATATACAATTATGGACGGGCTGCCGAGTGCCGACACAGAGGTAGCCACAGCCGTGAACTACCGCACTGTACTGTGTCTGCTGCTAATATATAGACTGGTTGATAAAGAGATAGTATACTCGTAACTAGTATGTATGTATAAAGAAAGAAAAAAAAACCACGGTTAGGTGGTATATACAATTATGGACGGGCTGCCGAGTGCCGACACAGAGGTAGCCACAGCCGTGAACTACCGCACTGTACTGTGTCTGCTGCTAATATATAGACTGGTTGATAAAGAGATAGTATACTCGTAACTAGTATGTATGTATAAAGAAAGAAAAAAAAACCACGGTTAGGTGGTATATACAATTATGGACGGGCTGCCGAGTGCCGACACAGAGGTAGCCACAGCCGTGAACTACCGCACTGTACTGTGTCTGCTGCTAATATATAGACTGGTTGATAAAGAGATAGTATACTCGTAACTAGTATGTATGTATAAAGAAAGAAAAAAAAACCACGGTTAGGTGGTATATACAATTATGGACGGGCTGCCGAGTGCCGACACAGAGGTAGCCACAGCCGTGAACTACCGCACTGTACTGTGTCTGCTGCTAATATATAGACTGGTTGATAAAGAGATAGTATACTCGTAACTAGTATGTATGTATAAAGAAAGAAAAAAAAACCACGGTTAGGTGGTATATACAATTATGGACGGGCTGCCGAGTGCCGACACAGAGGTAGCCACAGCCGTGAACTACCGCACTGTACTGTGTCTGCTGCTAATATATAGACTGGTTGATAAAGAGATAGTATACTCGTAACTAGTATGTATGTATAAAGAAAGAAAAAAAAACCACGGTTAGGTGGTATATACAATTATGGACGGGCTGCCGAGTGCCGACACAGAGGTAGCCACAGCCGTGAACTACCGCACTGTACTGTGTCTGCTGCTAATATAGACTGGTTGATAAAGAGATAGTATACTCGTAACTAGTATGTATGTATAAAGAATGAAAAAAAAACCACGGTTAGGTGGTATATACAATTATGGACGGGCTGCCGAGTGCCGACACAGAGGTAGCCACAGCCGTGAACTACCGCACTGTACTGTGTCTGCTGCTAATATATAGACTGGTTGATAAAGAGATAGTATACTCGTAACTAGTATGTATGTATAAAGAAAGAAAAGAAAACCACGGTTAGGTGGTATATACAATTATGGACGGGCTGCCGAGTGCCGACACAGAGGTAGCCACAGCCGTGAACTACCGCACTGTACTGTGTCTGCTGCTAATATATAGACTGGTTGATAAAGAGATAGTATACTCGTAACTAGTATGTATGTATAAAGAAAGAAAAAAAAACCACGGTTAGGTGGTATATACAATTATGGACGGGCTGCCGAGTGCCGACTCAGAGGTAGCCACAGCCGTGAACTACCGCACTGTACTGTGTCTGCTGCTAATATATAGACTGGTTGATAAAGAGATAGTATACTACTAATATTATATACTGGTGGTCAGGTCACTGGTCACTAGTCACACTGGCAGTGGCACTCCTGCAGCAAAAGTGTGCACTGTTTAATTTTAATATAATATTATGTACTCCTGGCTCCTGCTATAACCTATAACTGGCACTGCAGTAGTGCTCCCCAGTCTCCCCCACAATTATAAGCTGTGTGAGCTGAGCAGTCAGACAGATATATAATATATATAGATGATGCAGCACACTGGCCTGAGCCTGAGCAGTGCACACAGATATGGTATGTGACTGACTGAGTCACTGTGTGTATCGCTTTTTTCAGGCAGAGAACGGATATATTAAATAAACTGCACTGTGTGTCTGGTGGTCACTCACTATATAATATATTATGTACTCCTGGCTCCTGCTATAACCTATAACTGGCACTGCAGTAGTGCTCCCCAGTCTCCCCCACAATTATAAGCTGTGTGAGCTGAGCAGTCAGACAGATATATATAATATTATATATAGATAATAGATGATGCAGCACACTGGCCTGAGCCTGAGCAGTGCACACAGATATGGTATGTGACTGAGTCACTGTGTGCTGTGTATCGCTTTTTTCAGGCAGAGAACGGATTATATTATGTACTCCTGGCTCCTGCTATAACCTATAACTGGCACTGCAGTAGTGCTCCCCAGTCTCCCCCACAATTATAAGCTGTGTGAGCTGAGCAGTCAGACAGATATATATAATATTATATATAGATAATAGATGATGCAGCACACTGGCCTGAGCCTGAGCAGTGCACACAGATATGGTATGTGACTGAGTCACTGTGTGCTGTGTATCGCTTTTTTCAGGCAGAGAACGGATTATAAATAAAAGTGGTGGTCACTGGTCACTATCAGCAAAACTCTGCACTGTACACTACTGAGTACTCCTAATGCTCCCCAAAATTAGTAAATCAAGTGTCTCTCTAATCTATTCTAATTCTAAACGGAGAAGACGCCAGCCACGTCCTCTCCCTATCAATCTCAATGCACGTGTGAAAATGGCGGCGACGCGCGGCTCCTTATATAGAATCCGAGTCTCGCGATAGAATCCGAGCCTCGCGAGAATCCGACAGCGTCATGATGACGTTCGGGCGCGCTCGGGTTAACCGAGCAAGGCGGGAAGATCCGAGTCGCTCGGACCCGTGAAAAAAAACATGAAGTTCTGGCGGGTTCGGATTCAGAGAAACCGAACCCGCTCATCTCTAGTAGTAATAGCTTTAAAATAGATTAGACACACATCCAGTGCTGTGTATATAAGTATGTAGTAGCACTGGAGGTGTATTAAGCTATTATAAAGACATTGGGGCTAATTCCAAGTTGATCGCAGCAGGAATTTTTTTTAGCAGTTGGGCAAAACCATGTGCACTGCAGGGGAGGCAGATATAACATGTGCAGAGAGAGTTAGATTTGGGTGTGGTGTGTTCAATCTGCAATCTAATTTGCAGTGTAAAAATAAAGCAGCCAGTATTTACCCTGCACAGAAATAAAATAACCCACCCAAATCTACCTCTTTCTGCACATGTTATATCTGCCTCCCCTGCAGTGCACATGGTTTTGCCCAACTGCTAAAAAATTTCCTGCTGCGATCAAAATAAGATTTTACTTACCGATAAATCTATTTCTCATAGTCCGTAGTGGATGCTGGGGACTCCGTCAGGACCATGGGGAATAGCGGCTCCGCAGGAGACAGGGCACAAAAGCAAGCTTTTAGGATCACATGGTGTGTACTGGCTCCTCCCCCTATGACCCTCCTCCAAGCCTCAGTTAGGTACTGTGCCCGGACGAGCGTACACAATAAGGAAGGATCTTGAATCCCGGGTAAGACTCATACCAGCCACACCAATCACACCGTACAACTTGTGATTTGAACCCAGTTAACAGTATGATAACAATGAAGTAGCCTCTAAAAAAGATGGCTCACAACAATAATAACCCGATTTTTTTGTAACAATAACTATGTACAAGTAATGCAGACAATCCGCACTTGGGATGGGCGCCCAGCATCCACTACGGACTATGAGAAATAGATTTATCGGTAAGTAAAATCTTATTTTCTCTAACGTCCTAGTGGATGCTGGGGACTCCGTCAGGACCATGGGGATTATACCAAAGCTCCCAAACGGGCGGGAGAGTGCGGATGACTCTGCAGCACCGAATGAGAGAACTCCAGGTCCTCCTCAGCCAGGGTATCAAATTTGTAGAATTTAGCAAACGTGTTTGCCCCTGACCAAGTAGCTGCTCGGCAAAGTTGTAAAGCCGAGACCCCTCGGGCAGCCGCCCAAGATGAGCCCACCTTCCTTGTGGAATGGGCATTTACAGATTTTGGCTGTGGCAGGCCTGCCACAGAATGTGCAAGCTGAATTGTACTACAAATCCAACGAGCAATAGTCTGCTTAGAAGCAGGAGCACCCAGCTTTTTGGGTGCCTACAATATAAACAGCAAGTCAGACTTTCTGACTCCAGCCGTCCTGGAATTATATATATATATATATTTTCAGGGCCCTGACAACGTCTAGCAACTTGGAGTCCTCCAAGTCCCTAGTAGCCGCAGGCACCACAATAGGTTGTTTCAGGTGAAACGCTGACACCACCTTAGGAAGAAACTGGGGACGAGTCCGCAGTTCTGCCCTGTCCCGAATGGAAAATCAAATATGGGCTTTTGTAAGACAAAGCCGCCAATTTTGACAATCGCCTGGCCGAGGCCAGGGCCAACAGCATGGTCACTTTCCATGTGAGATATTTCAAATCCACAGATTTGAGTGGTTCAAACCAATATGATTTGAGGAATCCCAACACTACGTTGAGATCCCACGGTGCCACTGGAGGCACACAAGGGCTGTATATGCAATACTCCCTTGACAAACGTCTGGACTTCAGGAACTGAAGCCAATTCTTTCTGGAAGAAAATCTATAGGGCCGAAACTTGAACCTTAATGGACCCCAATTTGAGGCTCATAGACACTCCTGTTTGCAGGAAGTGCAGAAATCGACCTAGTTGAAATTTTTTCGTGGGGCCTTCCTGGCCTCACCCACGCAACATATTTTTACCACATGTTTTGATAACGTTGTGCGGTCACCTCCTTCCTGGCTTTGACCAGGGTAGGTATGACCTCTTCCGGAATGCCTTTTCCCTTAGGATCCGGCGTTCAAACCGCCATGCCGTCAAACGCAGTCGCGGTAAGTCTTGGAACAGACAAGGTCCCTGCTGGAGCAGGTCCTTTCTTAAAGGCCGATGCCACGGTTCCTCTTGGAACAGACATGGTACTTGCTGAAAGCAAATCCCTTCTTAGCTCCCGAGGCCATTAGTCCTCTGTGAGCATCTCTTGAAGTTCCGGTTACCAAGTCCCTCTTGGCCAATCCGGAGCCACGAGTATAGTTCTTACTCCTCTATTCTTATAATTCTCAATACCTTGGTTATGAGAAGCAGAGGAGGGAACACATACACCGACTGTTACACCCACGGTGTTACCAGGACGTCCACAGCTATCGCCTGAAGGTCTCGTGACCTGGCGCAATACCTGTCCCATTTTTTGTTCGGGCGGGACGCCATCATGTCCACCTTTGGTCTTTCCCAACGGTTCACAATCATGCGGAAAACTTCCCGATGAAGTTCCCACTCTCCCGGGTGGAGGTCGTGCCTGCTGAGGAAGTCTGCTTCCCAGTCGTCCACTCCCAGAATGAACACTGCTGACAGTGCTATCACATGATTTTCCGCCTAGCGAAAAATCCTTGCAGTTTTGCCACTGCCCTCCTGCTTCTTGTGCCGCCCTTTCTGTTTACGTGGGCGACTGCCGTGATGTTATCCCACTGGATCAATACCGGCTGACCTTGAAGCAGAGGTCTTGCTAAGCTTAGAGCATTATAAATTTGCTCTTAGCTCCAGTATATTTATGTGGAGAGAATTCTCCAGACTTGATCACACTCCTTGTGTGACTGCTCCCCAGCCTCTCAGGCTGGCCTCCGTGGTCACGAGCATCCAATCCTGAATGCCGAATCTGCGGCCCTCTAGAAGATGAGCACTCTGTAATCACCACAGGAGAGACACCCTTGTCCTTGGATATAGGGTTATCCGCTGATGCATCTGAAGATGCGATCCGGACCATTTGTCCAGCAGATCCCACTGAAGAGTTCTTGCGTGAAATCTGCCGAATGGAAGCGCTTCGTAATAAGCCACCATTTTTACCAGGACTCTTGTGCAATGATGCACTGACACTTTTCCTGGTTTTAGGAGGATCCCGATTAGCTCGGATAACTCCCTGGCTTTCTCCTCTGGGAGAAACACCTTTTCCTGGACTGTGTCCAGAATCATCCCTAGGACCAGCAGACGTGTCGTCGGAACAACTGCGGTTTTGGAATATTTAGAATCCACCCGTGCTGTCGTAGAACTACTTGAGATAGTGCTACTCCGACCTCCAACTGTTCTCTGGACCTTGTTCTTATCAGGAGGTCGTCCATTTTCTTTGAAGACGAATCCTCCTTTCGGTCATTACCTTGGTAAGGACCCGGGGTGCCTTGGACAATCCAACGGCATCGTCTTGAAACTGATAGTGACAGTTCTGTACCACGAACCTGAGGTACCCTTGGTGAGAAAAGGCAAATTTTGGGACATGGAGGTAAGCATCCCTGATGTCCCGGGACACCATATAGTCCCCTTGTTCTTTGCTATCACTGCTCTGAGTGACTCCATCTGGATTTGAACCCTTGTAAGTCTTCAAATTTTTCAGATTTAGAATAGGTCTCACCTAGCCTTCAGTACCACCATATAGTGTGGAGTAATACTATAATTTTATTATCACCTGCTGGGAATACAGCTTGTGAATTGTTTTCAATACTGCCTCCCTGTCGGAGGGAGACATTGGTACAGCAGACTACAGGAACCTGCGAGGGGGGAAACCTCTCGACATTCCAATCTGTACCCCTTGGATACTACTTGTAGGATCTAGGGGTCCTGTACGGTCCCAGCGTCATGCTGAGAACTTGGTAGAAGCGGTGGAGGGCTTCTGTTCCTGGGAATGGGCTGCCTGCTGCAGTCTTCTTCCCTTTCCTCTATCCCTGGGCAGATATGACTCTTATAGGGACGATGTGACTTAGGGTAAAAAACGGTGGATTTTCCAGCAGTTGCCCTGGCCACCAGGTCCCATGGACCGACCCCAAATAACTCCTCCCCTTTATACGGCAATACATCTTT